>NW_004955409.1:15288517-15321305 GCF_000276665.1 Chinchilla lanigera
TTCTTTTCTTGGGCACTGATCACATTCCTGTCCTTTTTTTTTTTTTTTTTTGTCTTTTTGAGACAGGGTCTCACTATGCAGTTCAGGTTGGCTTTGAGCTCACTTTGTAGCCCAGGCTGGTCTTGAACTCAGCTGCCTGAGTGCTGAGATAATAGGCATGTACCACCATGCCTGGCACTTTCCTGTCTTCTACATCTGATATTCTTTCTTTACCTTCATTCAGTCTGTTGCGTATACTTTTGATGGATTTTCTACTCTCCTGCATCTCTGTTTGGATATGTTTCACTGATTCCAAATCTTATCTATGTTGGGTATCCATGGATTCCATTATTTTCCTGGAATCCTCTATTTATTTATCTGTGTCTGCTTTGATGTCTTTTACTTTAATAGTCATTTTTTATTTGCTCCTTAGAGATTATTTTTCCCCCTATGGCCTCTTCCATTTGGTTTTTCACTTCTACTACTATCATTTCAGAGATTTCCATTTATTGGCTTCCAATGTTCTTTCTTTGTATTCTGGACTTGTCCTCAATGGGCTGGTCATTTGAGATTGCATTTTGCTTTTTCGTCTTGTCATTTTCTATTTTATTTTGCTGCATTGATGTTTTTATATTTCTAATGTTAGACAACCTTATCACTGATGTTTACGATTTTCTAGTATGTGTCTGTTCCTCTGAACGTCGCTTCTTGCCAGCACTACAGTGCTGGGGCAATGGAGAAAGGTCGCAGGATGAACTTACATCCCTTTCACCAGCACTGCTATCCTGGGTCAACAGAGGAAGGAAGGAGTGTGGACCTACACTCTTTTTGGAGGCACCAACATCCTGGGGCAATGGAAGACTAAAGGAGCATGGACTCACACTCCTGTTGCCAGAACTGTTGTCCTGGGGACAATCCATATCCTAGATTTTATTTTATTTTATTTTTTGTTTTGTTTTTCTCCAATACCAGGAATCGAACTCACGACCTTGTGCTTGCCAAGCAGGCACTGTGCCGCTGAGCTAAATTCCCAGCCCCCATATCCTGGATTTTAAAGAGAACAGTTGAACCTGTAGCATGTCCTGTTATTTGTACTATGAAACTTTTTTATCTAATAATTTATTCACCAGATATTGAATAAATACTTGAATTACTATAGTAAACAAACTTGAAAAAGTGCCTACTTTTCAGTAAATATATATCTTAGGACTAGTTCTCTATAGAACTTTACAATAGCTGACAGAGAGTAAGATACTTTGTTAATTGCTTACTATATGTAGTCTTACCTAATTTCCAGAACAAACCTTTGAGTTCAGCACTATATTCCTTATTCTACCAGTGTGTAAATTGAAGCCTGAAGGAAACTAAATACACATATTTTAAGGTTTACATTTGAACCTTAGAGCTCTTAGTGACATTGTTCTCTCTAAGAATTGATCTTTAATAATAGCTCTCCTTATATAAGGCACTGCAAATATTTTGGCATATGTATGAAATTTTAATCATAGTTTCATTTTATGGATACAGAATGGTAGGGGATGAGTAGCAGGAATTTTGTTTCAACTATATGGGCTACTGGGACTACTTAATCTTAGTAGTTCTTCAAATTCTGATAATTCCACAATTTTATGAAACAATTTAATTGATAATATCTACCCAAATTCCCTAAGCCATTGGGTATGTTGCTAAATACCTAATCATATAAGGCATGTAAAAGTGCCCATATGTATTTCTATCTGAAAATAATACAGTCAAAATGAAAGCTATTTTTAAGTAGAAACAATCTATTGTTTTATGTTGTCTCTATAGCTTCCTCTGCCACTGGTGCAGTCACTCAGGAGTTAACTGGATACATTTTAGGAGTGTCAACAACAGAAGATCTGGCTGATGTCATATTTAGTCTTCCTCATTGTAATACTAGAATTAGATAATTTCAGCCAGCCATGATTGAAAAGATACATCATTCAGGCATCCTCACCTGTCAAGAATAAGAAAAAGAAACTGATGATGTTTCCATCTTGTACTATTATTTTCCCTTAGTTCATCCTCCAGGAAGAAATCGCTACTCTAGACATGTCTATGTTGTCTTCACAATTGTGCTGTTATTTCACCACAACTATCTTGTCCTGGTATCCGTAAAGGAAGCTCCATTTCCCTTTACCTTTCCAGTAGTATTCTTAACCCATATGGATTTAACATACCATGAAGGACTGGTAGTAGAATTAGAGGAAAGCAGATAGCCACAAAAAGCAGAGGTTTGTAAGGATCTTGGCACTGAGAGAGTTATATGAACAGATACAGAGAAACATAACTTCTATTTGTATATGATAGTAATATATATGACATAAATTAAGAATGAATTAAAAGAGATTAGTATGAATGAAGTTATGCCTTGGATATGTTTTCTTTCTATGAGGGATAGAGTGGACCTTTCAAGGAACAGACATAACATGTTTCCTGGCATAGTCCATACCCCTGATGTTAGAAAAGAGGATTGTATGGGGTATGTGGGGACTACTATCTAATATCATACTGAAGAACAGTTGAAAACAACTCTTCTAACAAGGTTTCTTCATAAGTAAGTCTCATTTCTAGTGAACAAGTCATTATAGAATATGAATATTAATTGTGAGAAAAATAGGTAAATCATGTCTTGCTAAGATTTCTGTTGCCTCCATCCTTGTTTTTGGCTTATTTCCAGCATCCTGCTGGCTTGTATGAGGGCTGTAGCTGTTCACTCTCTTCATTAGAATGGTGTTTGGTTGTGTTTGAGTCCTCTTGCCACCTTTAACTTCTTCCTAACCATGGAACGCATGGCCAGTGACAACTTACTCCTCTTCATATTTTGAGAGCTGAAACGCTACTGTCACCACACACCTCATGAACAGCTTTCAATCAAACAACATCTCAGGATATAACTTTTTCTTCCCTCTTCTCTGAGTTTTTTATTAAGTTGGTTATAGTCAAATTAGAATTTCTACAAGCAGCTTTCTGAGTTGTGGAGTCAGAATTAGGCTTTTACTTTATTTTTTCACCAATCTTTTCTTCTTATTCATGCTTATTTTGAGATATTTATCTGTCTATCTATCTGTCATCTATCTTTATCTATCTATCTATCTATCATCTATCTCTCTATCTATTATCTCTATCATCTATCTGTAATTCAGCTTCTCTTTGACTATAGTTTTCTATTTCTAGTCTTAATAATTTATCCAACAAACTGCATGATCTTCCCATTTGGAGATGAGTACACCATAGTAAATCAAATGGAAAGGGGGAAAAAACTTCTCTCCCATTTATCTGTGTTTGCTAACTAGCTAAACATATGTTCACTATAACAGTAATACTTATGCTGTAAGAACTTTAAATATGCCCTTCCTTAAAAACAGTAAATATAATTTTAAGAGTAAAATTCATAACACAATAAGTACACTTTAATAATTTAATAATCACTTGCAGAAAGAATTTTTCCAGGTTTATATTGCAATTTACTCTTTTGTGATTATTTGAGTGTGTCTCATTTCCTCTTTCCTCTTCAAATACTGTCTTTGTGCTAAGATTGTAGGTTACCTTGTGAGGTTAGGATGT
The DNA here is from genome assembly GCF_000276665.1 of Chinchilla lanigera. Taxonomy (NCBI): domain Eukaryota; kingdom Metazoa; phylum Chordata; class Mammalia; order Rodentia; family Chinchillidae; genus Chinchilla; species Chinchilla lanigera. The sequence continues at coordinate 15,292,085 of NW_004955409.1, forward strand.
GAGGGTTATGAGTCAAAGAATAAGAACCAAAATGGGAAAACATAAAACCATAGAAAGTAAGACTGGATGAGGAGTACAGTAGGGATGGGAAAGTAAGAGTAGATATGAGAAGACAAAAGAGGTGGACAGATGAAGGTGTGTAGGTTGATGTGAAAGAGGATGAGTTGTTGTTTATGTCTGAGAGCAGAATGACTTACTGGAAATCAGTTGTTAGTTTGCTATCCCTCATAGTCATCTATCTATTGTAATGATTGTGGCCCAAAGAGAAATAAAGGAGAGGTCAGATGTTTAGAATAGTGGTAAAAAAAACCCAGATGTTTGTGAGTGTTCAAACACATGAGCTTATTTATTTGAGGTATTAAGATTCTTAATTTGCATCCTCCTGGGGTTTCATATAATCTTTAGACCAACTTTTGTTATAATCTTTGTTTATAAACTTTTGATATTCTCTCTGTTTTTCCTTTCAAAATAATTTTTGAGTGAATATGATTATCTCTCTTTGTCATTAACACAACATGGTCACTTCTGTCTTTAGACGTGGTGGTAATAAGGCTGCATTACAGTAATTCATGTTTCTCTGAAAGGCCATGGAGTGTATTCTTGGTCAAATTCTTGTGCAGAGTCATTAAGAAATCTAACAGGAAGTTTCTTCAATCCAATTTCTATTTCAAAAGTAGAGACATTTCCCCTGACTTCTTTCTTATCCATCTGTAATTCCATGACTCTTCCTTAGCTTCCAATAACACCGGAATTAAACATACCCAAGTGGGGCTTACTCTGGTTTCCACTTTATTCCTTCTCGATGAAGTTGCATATTTTCTATCACAACTTTTAAGATGTATAGTATGATATTACTTTAATAATTTTATTTCCAGTGCTATTATTCATCTTGCTTTCACTATCACAAACTATAATCTATATCTTAAATACTCATAATATAGTTTGATAAGAAATGATTTTTTTAATTTTTTTATTTTAAAGAGAGTAATAAATGAGACGCAAAGAAATAGAACAGTAGCGGCATACCAGTGTTACAAACATAAATAAATCAAAGCGAGAACAGTCAAAGTGATGCAGAGTCTAAAGACAAAATAATACGAATCAACAGTGGTTGTTCCATTACATATCGCTATCCTCAACTACATTACTCAGATTACCAGATGTAAGAATGAAAGTTTGCTCAAACCATTATAGGGAATAAGAAAACAATTCTTCAATAACACAGTAGAGATAATACAGAGCTTCACTAGACAAGATGGTAGGAGTTCACCATTGTAATTCCACTGTATATTGTTACCTTCAAATCAGTTGCTCAGACCACCAGACAAAAACCTGCACAATCAATCAGAACATAAAAATTGTAATCATTAACTGTTCATTTTAATACACCATCAGACATCAGCAATACAGTTATCACAGCTACTCATATATATATTTATAATTTGCCTTCCTTCTTTCTTTTTTCTTCTTTCCCTCATCCCAGTCATTCCTTCCTTGAAGCAATTTCTTTCCCTTTCCTATCATCTATTATTTTGAGTTTTACCTAGTCTTTCAGTTTCCTACACCAAGGAGACAATATGATATTTACCTATCTGTGTCCTATTTATTTCACTTATGAGTATGGTCTCCAGTTGCATCCATTTACCTACAAATCTTTGAGATTATCTTTTTTAATAGCTGAGTAATACCCCATTGTATAAAAATACCACATATTTTTTACCCATTCCTCAGTGGATGGGTATCTGGGTTGTTTCCAAGATTTAGCTATAACAAATTATGATGTTATAAACATGGGTGCACATTTATCGCTGTGGTATGATGTCTTTAATTCTTCTGGGAAAATACCCAGGAGGGGAATAGCTGGGTCAAATGGGACTTCTAATCCTAGTTTTGTGAGGAATCTCCAAATTGATTTCCACAGTGGTTTCACCAATCTACATCCCACCAGCAGTGGAGAAGGGTTCCTCTCTCCACACAGCCTCTCCAGCATTTGTTATTGGTTGATTTCTTGATGATAGCCATGCTTTCTGGGGTGAGATAAAATCTCAGTGTTGTTTTAATTTGCATTTCTCTAATGACTAATGATGCTGAACATTTTCTCATGTGTTTATTCGCCATTAGTATGTCTTCATTAGAGAACTGTGTATTCATCTCAGATGCCCATTTTTGGATTGGGTCCTAAATTTGGGAGACCTGATTGTTTTAAATTCTTTATATGTCCTAGATAGAAGTCCTTTGTCTGAGAGGCAGTTGGCTAAATTTTTTTCCCAATTCCTGGGTTTTCTTTTTACTTTATTGGTGATTTCTTTAAATGTGCAAAAACTTTTCAATAAGATGAGATTGAAGTTGTTGATTCTTTGAAGTATTTCACATGCAGTTTGCTTTTTGTTCAAGAACTCTCTGCCTGCCCCAGTGTCATTAATATTTTTATCTACTTTCTCTTCCAATAAATTTAGTGTTTCTGTTATAGTATTTAGACCTTTGATCCATTTTGACTTTAATTTAATGCATGGTGAAAGACATGGGTTTAGTTTTAGTCTTCAGCATGTGGAAAGCCAGTTTTTCCAGCACCATTTATTAGAGAGGCTGTCTTCCTTCCATTGAACATGTTTGGCCCCTTTGTGAAAGATAAGGTGACTGAGGGTGTTTGTAGTTACATCTGTATCTTCTAATCTGTTCCACTGATCTTCAGGTCTGTTTTTGTTCCAGTATCATGCTGATTTTATCACAGTAGCTTTGTAATGTAATTTTATGTCAGGAACTGTGATGCCTTCTGCCTTTCCTTTGTTTCCCAAGATTGCTTTTGCTATTCTAGGCCTCTTCTGGTTCCAGATGAACTTTAGGAATATTTTCTCTAGATTTGTGAGGTATACTAACGATATTTTAATTGGGATTGCATTGAATCTGTACAACAATTTTAGGACTATGGCCATTTTCACAATGATGGTTCTTCCTATCCATGAGCAAAGAATATCTTTCCATTTTCTAATATTCTCTGATCACTTTTTTCAGAGTACTATAATTTTCACTGTATAGATCCTTTACCTCTTTTGTTAGATTGATTCCTAAGTATTTCATCTTTTTAGATGTTATTGTGAAAGGTGTAGTTTCCCTAATTCCTCTCTCAGTCTGTTACTTGTGTACAGGAATTTTATTGATTTTTGAGTGTCAACTTTGTATCCAGCTACGCTACTGAATTTGATTATTAAATCCATGAGTCTTTTGGTGGAGTTTTAGGTCTTCTATGTAGAGTATCATGTCATCTGCAAATGATGATAATTTTACTTCTTCCTTTCCTTTCATAGGAATTTATAATCAGAGACTAGATTATTTGACCCCACCATCCTTTGGCACACATATTTTTCATGTCTTACTGGTCATGATGCTTTATCAGAAGAAAGGATTGTTTTTGGAATCCTTAACAAGTGCTTTCTCATTCCAATTGCCTAGCACATAAGAGCATCTTAGTACATTTCACTGACATCCATTTATCTTGATTATAAGCAGCTATTACTCAAAGCATTTTGTGAATCTTAGGCCTTTTTAAAAACTAAAGCAAAACTTGTCAGATATATTTTTCTTTTAAATGATTTTGCTTTCTAATCATCAAGGTAAATTCTTCTTAAGTTTATCGTACAGGGAGTGCCAAATTGTTGGATTCACAGTTGGAACACAGAGCACAGGCCTTAGCCCTCCTTGCCTAGAGAAAAATAAAACCTCACATGCTGCTCCACTATTCTTAGCAAAGAACTTTTAGTGAATGATATGAAAAAAAATGGATGATTACAATTTTTACCTTTAGTATTTTTATGTCAAATTCTCAGCTATGCTTTGGTGGGTAGATAAAATATTTAGTGGTGTAGATCAAAAATATTTCATTGCCACAGTTAGTAATTAAAGGAATTCACTTCTCACATAAGCTAACAAAATGATAATGTAAAAGAAAAGAACCAGCCCTATTTCTATGATCAACTGTTTCTTTTTAAATATTCCTTTGGGTGTAATACTACTCCAATCCTTACGTGAGAGACTGCATTCTGAAAATAAGATTTCTGTCAATAAATCTTTTAAAACAGCTTTAGATAAATGCATATTCTACGCTAGCTATCTTAGTGTTTTCCTATCATCTATTATTTTGAGTTCTACCTAGTCTATCATGAATTTCTATAGCTCATTTGATAGACACATACATACGTGGATGCATGCATACATATATAAATGTGTGCATGCATGCATAATTTGGACCAAGTTATGGGTGTTTTTAATGGTTTGAAATCAAACCAGAGCCAGTTTACCTCATTTCCTCATATTGGGTCTCAGATGCCTATTGCATATTTTTCTAATGAAACTATACACTTTCACGTAACAGTAGCTGGTTGTGCATCTCAATAGCTGCACTGGGGAATACACCAATCTTTGTGTTCACCCACTTGATATGACAAATTGCAAGGTGTATACATGTATCAAGTGTAAATCAGTGAGTTTAACACACATTAGGTGCCTTTTTTTTTGTATTTATAATTTTTTCTTAAATGTTTTTTGTTTTGATTTTTTTCTTGTAGAATTAACCCAGTTCAGCACAATGTCTCATGAAAATCTGCTTTTATAACTTTGGGAAAGGTTCAAAGTGAGTCTTTTTTTGTTTGTTTTTGTTTTTCCAGTACCAGGAATCAAACTCATGACCTTGCACTTGCCAGGCAGGTGCTGTGCTGCTGAGCTAAATCCCCAGCCCCTCAAAGTGAGTCTTCAGGTTACTCAGCTGCTGCTGATGACATGAATCACGTAAGCCAAAGAAGTTAGCAATACACGACATATATGACAGACATATGGTAGATAGAGATGTGACAGATAATACAGAATGAAGACTTGACTCAGATGAGGAAGAAAACCATAATGTAAATAAATATTTCACTAATCAAAAGCTAAAAAATGATCATGAATAACTGAATGATCCCATATTAGAACCAGATCAGAAAATACTACTAAATTTTTTCTGGAGTAGGGACCTACTGGATGGAATACCAACACTGATTCAATGGTAGAAATTATAGCAGATGCTGTTTTAAAATACAGTAATAATGAGATACAAGAAAACATTCTATATGCATCAGTAGTATCACTCAAAAATGTAATTATCCTCACACCTCACTGTATGCACTAGAAGCCATCATAGCAGAACTTTGTCATTCTAATCATCAGAATCTAAAGGATTTACGGAGAAGTGACAGATGTGACATTGAGATTTTTAGAACAATACTGACACTGAAGAGATTTGGCTTATTTCAAAATTGCCTATGTTTTTACAACAAAAAGAATCACAAAGAGGAAAAAAATCTGACAATTTGGCTGGTGCTTGTTCATTGCTTGAAAGCTTCGTTTCAAACTGTCACACAATTTATACACCATGTGAATACATCACAATTGACGAAAAACTTTTGTCATTTTGTGATTGTTGAAGCTTTCAGCAATCTGTTCCAACTTAGCTTTCCAAATATGGTACAAAAATATATGCCTTAGTAGTTGCAAAGACATTTTACACCTTGAATTTAGAATTATTTCAAAAATTAACCCAAATGTCACATTTGACAATTGGTTCCCTAGTTACTCATTGCTGTTACATTTGCTGAAAGAATACCAACTGGCCAGTACAGGAGCTATTTGCAAGGACAAAGCCAAGGTTTCATGAAAAAACGTTTCAAGTTCACTATAGGGAAATGTACATTACAATCTTTGCATTTCAGAAAGATATAACATTGGCTTACAGTGTGGTGAAGAAAAACAGAGCAGTATTGCTACTGTTAACATTACACCATGAGGATAAGATTGTTAGTGAGGCAGGGTATGGTGGTGGATGTCTATAATCCCACCACTCAGGAGGCTGAGTCAGGAGGATCCTGTGAGTTCAAAGTCAGCTTTTGCTACACAGTGAGTTCCAGGCTGGCATGGACTATATTATGACAAAGAAAAACAAAGTAATATTAACTGTGTCAACATTATACCACTATGATGAGATTGATAGTGAGGCTAGTGTGGTGGTGCATGTCTATAATTTCAGCATTCAGAAGGCAGAGGCAGGAGAATTCTGTAAATTCGTGGTCAGTTTGTGCTACATCGTGAATTCAAGGTTAGCCTGCATTACATATCCAAACTGTGTCACAAAACAAACAAACAAAAAATTGATTTTGAATCTTCAACACAAACTAAGCCAGAAATGTCACATTTAAAAAAAAAAAAAGAGAAGTGGAGTAGATATTGTTAACGAGAAGGTAGCAACTACGATGTCACTCAAAACACAAAACTTTCGCTAATAGTTGTGTTTAACTGGATCATCAACATATCAGACATAAATAGTTTTATAAAGAAAATAACAAGCACAAAATATGAAAGAGAAATTTTCTTAGAGGCTTGTGACTGGAATTGATAAATGATCAATTACAACAGAGGAAGAGCAGTCTGCATCTTCCCAAAGGACTCCTCAAAAGAATTCTAGAGCAGAACAGGGAACAGACAGGTAAAATGTTGCAATAACTTCCTAAGAAAATAGGAAGAAGGGGCTGGGGATTTAGCTCAGCGGCAAAGCGCCTGCCTGGCAAGCGCAAGGTCGTGAGTTCGGTTACCGGTACCAGAGAAAAACCAAAAAAAAAGAAAATAGGAAGACCCGCAAGATATCAATTCTATGCTACCAGAAGAGACAGAAAAGCAAACCACACATTATCAGTGTAAGCGGTACTTGTGTATAGAGCATGCTGTTCCTATGTGTGAAAATTGCCACAGGTGTGATAATTGAAGTAAAGATTATCTGTGTAGTAGAGTTTTATTTGTATTTTCATTATAGGTCACATAGGAATTTATTTCTGCTGTTATTTTTCAGATCTTGTATGCAGGTAAGCAGTTGATGTTGAAAATGTTGATGCTTATTCTACACAGTAAACATACTAAAAATGTAGTATTTTATTTTATTAGTATTTTATTTTCCTGCTAAGTACACATTGTTTAATATAATAAAACTCATAAAATTTAAACTAATAATTCATGAATAAAACATTGCTAAACAATAAATGTGGGCAACACCCTCATAATGGGCCTTTTCTAAAAATTTGTCATGATGTCCTTGGACCTATGTAAATGTGAAATGAATTGTAAAATATTTGGCCCTGAAAATCAATAAGTAGTTTTAACCAAGCCTTGCAGGTAATTTTTCACAGCTAATCAGACATATTTGACTGTGTATACTGAGAAATACGGAATGTTTTACTCAATTATTCTGACTCAAATAATTAAATCGGTTCTAAACACTGACATGTAGCTTTCTACTGACCTTTTAAAACAACATGCCAGTGTGTTAATGGGCATCAAAGACATTATGCTACACTCCTAGTGGTGTTTTTGTGGTCAATACTTTCTATTGAAACTTCAAGTAACTTTAAGAATTCTCTCATTTGAAAATTTCCTCAATAGCCTCTTTATCTAGGAAGGAGCAAAATAATCATGAATTTGATCAGCTTGTGGACACAAATCAGGAAAATATCTAACATCAATATTTTCATTATTTTAATCTTTTATTAGTACACGTTCACTGTACATAGTGACTACATTTCTGATCATTATGTACAAAGAGCATGTACTAGTGAAAATGTTTAAAAAAGTAAAACATGATGATATATTCATTGCAAAGAATTGGCATGTGTACAGGACACATCTTCATTCTTTTTCATCCTCTTCCTCTCTCCTCCCTCCCTGATCCGTTTATCTGTTGATTCTCCTCCCATTTATAAAGGATTGGTCTCCTTCCTTCCTATTATCAATCTTTTATTTACTTCTTTATTTATATGTTGATTTTCTCATGTAAGAAAAACCATGTAATATTGAAGTTCACACACCTAATTTATTTCACTTGGGATTATGTCTTCAAGGCACATCCAGTTTCCTATAAAAGACTCAAGTTATCCCTCTTTATGGCAGAGTAATATCTCTTTGTGTACAAGTACCACATTTTCTTCACTCATTCATCTGCTGATGGACATATAGGCCACATCCAAAATTTAGCCATTATGAATTGTACTGCTATAAACATGAGTATACATATGTCACTGTAATATGATATCTTTATTCTTCCTAAAAGATGCCTAAAATAGAAATAGCAGTGTTGAATGGAATTTCTAGTGTTAGGGTTTTTTTGGTGCCAGGAATCGAACTCAGGACCTTGCAGTTGCCAGGCAGGTGCTGTACCTCTGAGCTATATCCCCAGCCTAGTGTTAGTTTTGAGGAAACTCCATACTGATTTTCATAGCAGTTGTACTAGTTTACATTTGCACTAGCCATGTAAAAGATTTCTTTCTTCTCTGCTGCCTTACCAGTATTTACGCTTTGATTTCTAGATGATAGCTATTCTTTCTGTAGTAAGATAGAATCTTAGGGTTTTTTCAATTTTCATTTTTTAATGGCCAGTGATGCTGAATATTTCTGTATGTATTTATGGTCATTTCTACCTATTATAAAAAGTGTCTCTTTCACTTGCCAGTTTTTTAACTGTGTCTTTTAATTTTTGGGGGTGGGTATAATTTTTTGAGTTCTTTATGTAATTTATACATTAGTCCCCCATCTGAGGAAAAATTAGCAAACCACGTCACATTTTGTAGGTTGTTTCTTCATTCTACTGGTTATTTCTTTTGCTGTGAAGAAGCTTTCTAGTTTACTTTTTGACTCCTGATAGTATTTCCTATGCAACCTGGGTTCTGTTCAGAAAGTCCTTCCTAACACCTGTGACTTTTAAGAATTTTACCAATTTTATCTTCCAGCAGATTGTTCCTCTTTTAACTTTTTGGACTTTGATCTATTTTGATTTTGGCTTAGTACATGGTGAGAGATACTAGATTCAACCATCAACACTTAGTTGCCTGCATGTGGATAGCCGGTTGTCCAAGCACAATTTATTAAAGTGGGTATCTTTTCTGTAGTACATGTTGCTGGATCCTTTGTCAGAGGCCAGATGGCTGAATGTGCTGGGGTTGTTTCTGTTCCTTCTGTTCTCATTCACTGGTCCACTTGTCTGATTTTGTGCCAGTACCATGCTGTTTTTATTACTATAGCTCTATAGTATATGTTAAAATCTAGGATTGTGAAGCCTCCTGCTCTGCTCATGTTAGCAAGGATTTTCATTTGTTTTATTTTGTTTTTGCTCTTCTGGGTCTTTTTCCATTCCATATGAATTTTAGGGCTGCATTCTCTAACATCAGTATTTTCAAAGGAAGTGTTTGGAATATTCTGGGACCAGGGCTGCAAATGCTCCAGTTGTGATGCTTTATATATCATTTCCCCATCTTATATGTTCATCAGTATCAAGCAAAGAACCCCGGTGCTTTATCATTAAAAAGAGTGGCTCTACCTCAGAAAGAATCTCCAAAGAAGCTTTGTTACTACAAATAATACAGGCACAGATGTCAAGGTAGCTGATAAAACATCTTGCACAAAAGCTTCTCTATTCATTTGCGCATAATTGAGTTCTGCATGTGGCAGTGCTCTTGAATGGAGAACAAATGCTATCTTTGTGCCATCTGTTCCTTTGTATCCTTGCCAAGAGCCAACACCATAAAGTAAAGCAGTGGATTGTGAGGACAGCAGAGTCACACTGGTACTCACTTGGAACCTGATATTCTAGCAAGCTTCCTCAGAATGTCAAGCCTAACAACTGCCTCAGTTCTTTTAAAATTCATAAAGCACAGAGACAAGTTTTCATAAACCAAGGCAGTACTTGACAAATCACATTATGGAGCAACATAGGAAAAATAAGCCTTGAAGATTTTTCTTTCTCTTAGAAAAATGCCCCAATTATAGACAGCTAATGATATGTCTCCACAGGGTGAGTAGCAGCTATGGTGATGTTCTGGGATAAGTTGAGGTCTGTTATTGTTGTGTTGTATGACTCTTTTCACATGAATATCTGATCATTGAAACAACATAAGGTTCATGAGGATTTATCTTTGACTTTGCCCTCTTTTATTTTCATGATCAATACATGTTACTATCTCAGATAAGCAACTCACTGATGTTCAATTTTTTTATTAGCTCCACAGCAATCACTGTCTGCAAACCTTGGCTCAGACATGAAAAAATGTGATGTGTCATTGCTTATGTTGGAGGCTAGATTTTTCTGCTATTGCTTCAGTTCTTTTAAAGTTCATAATACCTTTACTGTCACTACAGGTATTTGGAGTAGCAATAAGTAAAGTACAGGATAAGTATACACTCAGGAAAACTGATATTTCTTCAACATATTCAGTAGCCTAACTATATTACATGTTATTGTAACATGTCCCTCAAGCATTAACTAAGATATTAACAGAAATTTAATCTGGAAAAGAAATTTAACTTTCCATGGCCTTTAAAATCCTAAATACAATATTATGTATAAATGAGCAATCTTGTGGGGTTAGTTCAGTTCTTTTCAACAAATTTTCATGGATTAAAAACTTGAATTCAAGAACCAGTATGGGATTTGTGAAAACACACCAACTAAATTAGTAGAAAACAATATTGAAAAGTAGATCTTTTCCTGTCAGAGTACTAATTTTTATTTTATTAATTCATCTTAATCAATCTCAAATCTTACTTTGTTTAATCATTGTGAAGTCTCCCCGATAAGGACAGGAGATGTCTGTACCTAAAATTCACAAAACACAGCCCAGGAATGTAATCCACAGTTCAGTGAGTTGCACCAAGGCCCCACTCACTCACCACCTTCAGCAACAAGAAAAGACTTTTGATTTCTTCTTGGGAGCACTTTTCCTTTCCTTTCCTTTCCTTTCCTTTCCTTTCCTTTCCTTTCCTTTCCTTTCCTTTCCTTTCCTTTCCTTTCCTTTCTTTTCCTATTACTTTAAAATTGTTTTCAGAAGCATTTAAAAAAATGAATGTGGAAGTAAGACAAAATAGATTGTTTCATCTTTAAAGAACACTCCCAGTTAAAATAACATTTGAAGATAAATTCAATAAATACTTAGATATTTCTGGATTAATTATAACTTAGCAAAGCTACTATTGGACCTAACCCAAAGTCTACCAGTGCTAGAAAAATTAGACACTAAACAGGAAAGAGCAAAATGGAAACCAAACATGTGTAAAATTAGAGTGTGGAAGGAATTTCTAGTTATTTTGCACTTTGGCAATTGAAAGGTTTTATCCATGACAATATTCTGATATGGTTGCCACAGTAAATCTAGTTGGACAGTGTTGTAAATCAGCTGTGTCAGATTTTAACTGGTGAATTGATGGACAAAGTAACATTGCTGAGCAATGTGAGAAAGAAAATTGAGTAAAAGTACCCTGAGGAAATGGCTGTCTATCTGAATGTATTAAAATTGTCTGACCAATTACAGATGTGTGATCAGGAAGCATTTACTCTCTATTTGGAAATGTTCTGAGTGTTTTGGTTATATTGTGTATACTTGTATGATAAATAGGAACACTTCCATTCAGCGTTCTGAGAGAAGGTAGCACATGTGTATAAAGGGACCAGATCAGTGCTCACATTGCAACAGTAGCCTCCCACGTGCCCTTTGCCTAAATACTAATCCCAAACCTAGGCCAAAGTTATTTTTGGAAGATCTTTGTTAGGTAAAGATGTGTAAAACACCTTGAGAAAACCATGGGAAGTAAAGCTATTTATAAAAATTCATTAAGAATTAAAAAAAAATAACAAAATAGAACTTGGAGTAGAACTAGTAGAGTTAATACTTCCTTAGAGACTACATTTCCCAACTTGTTCTCCTATGACAGGTGAAGAATTAGAAATTTATGTCAGATATACACTTGTAATAACAAGAAAGGGCCAGGCATATAGCTCAGTGACACAAGTGCCTGACTGGCAAGCGCAAGCTCCTGAGTTCCATTCCTGGTTCAAAAAAGAAAAATAAAAAGAAATACCAGGAAAATGAAAAAGAAGGCATAGTTTCCTGAGTTTGATCACACAAGAAGCAAGATTGAGTATGCCTGGGGACTTAAAGCAGAATTCTAATAAGAGATATGCAGTGGAGTTATACAGCTTACACTGATACTTTATTAGAGTATCATATCTATATTTGTCATGAAAATACTGGTATCAGCATATTAGTATCATCCAAAGTAAGGCCTCAAACCAGACAGACACTGAAATTCATCCCCCAGGGGAAGAGATGCCTCCAATAGCACTTTGGGATAGTTCTCCTCTGATAGGAATCTTTTGATGATGTTTTCTGGAAACACACTTAAATGGTTTTCTTAACATAACATTTTTATTGATAGAGGAAAGCAAATGATTTCCTTAATTTCAAGCGTATAAGTCATAAAATAATACTATGAAGCTAAACACAGGAAATTCTGTTCAAAACTTAAAATTTATATGCCTATATTGGAAAAATGCATTTATCAAAAGCATATTCATGACATATTATTAAAGAATGATTTGGTGTACAAGTTGAACACAGTATAGGATTGTATATCAAAGCCCGTTATTCTGCTTATTATACTGGTAATATTACTTTAATATAATTCAAAAATATGTCTTCATGAATACAGTTAAATTTATGCTATATTTTACTTTTTGAAAATATTTCTTAATTTTTTGAAAGAACTATGTTTTGGCTCCACCAATAAATTAGAATTGTTATGTCAGCCAATAAATGTTTCACAAAGTTTTACACCATTTGCGTAGCTTAGAGACCTCTTGTTCAAAGTTTGGAAGGTAAAATGCAAGAGTTGCTCTAGTTGCCTCTTCACATTTGTACTTATATCACATGGTATCATGTATTATAGTGCTCATGCATAAAACTTTTCAAGGAAGAAAATTACAAAATTTTTATTGCAGAAAATTTTTTCTGATATATTTGAAATACTGAACCAGGAAGGGATTTAATATCTAATAGTGCTCTAATAATTTGAATTAATGATTGGATACATGAATGTGGTCCTATACATATATTAGTCCGATATATAGATTACTCAACTTCTGAAACTCTATGCTGCACTAAAAATGCTGTCCTTTTATCCATTGCTATTGTCAGCATGCGTTCTGCTTTGCCATTTGGTCACTTCTGTGATTTTGCTTTGCATACTCCTTTGCCTCTGTGGTCAGTCCCAATCTTCCAGTTAACCGGCAGGCGGATACAGAGTGAAATTGCAGACTCAGCAAATGTGCAATATCCGGTTTTGAGTGCTAGCCACTCTAGGTGTCAGTGGTACTTTCCTGTGATTTCCCCTACCACACTCTCTCTAAGCACTCAAAACTATATTTTTTAAAACCATGCTCTGATCATTCCTTCACACAGTCATGTTCTCTGTCTGTGAAAACTTACAGCATTAGTACTGTGCAGTTTTCCTTTTCACATCTAGCACTTCACATTTCTTAAATTCTGTTATACTGTTTAAATAATCATGTATTTATACTTTGCCCTTCTCAGCTAAAACATAAATCCTGCAAAGAGAGCAGTTTTATACTATTCCCTTCAACACCCACAACACTTCCTCAAACAGACTTACTAAATTATGTACATCTGAGTATGAAGTAATACATTTTTACAAACTGACAATACGGAGGACTAACCCAACTATATTTATATTTGCAGTCAGTGCATCTGTGTATAGAAAGTCTAGGAAATGACATGTATTTGCAAACTCAGATTTTAAAATAAGTAGTTAAAAATGCAGTTAGTGGAGGCATAAATATTATTTTGCCTCTATGAGTCATGCTTCCAGAGAGATTTAGTGATTTTTAATAAGGAATCTGTAATATGTTTTCGACGTTTGCAATTGCAGCAACTCGGACTTGGCAGAGGCAATGAAAACAACTTCGCTTTCACCAACAAACATGTTCAAGAGATGAAAGTTAGCCTTACTATGACTTGATAGAAAATAATTTGTAGAATGTTAAAAGTGCTTTTTTCCTTTGATCACTACATTGATATGAAATATGGTAAAATGCATGTTGTCGTTTTAGGGTAGTTTTTATTGTTTCCTTAATGGATCTAATTATTAATATCTTCAGGATAACACACTGTTGCCCAAATCACTACCCCTAAGGTCCACAGATCTAAATAATGTACTTACTGCTTCAATACTAGCATGCATACTAAATGTTTTCCTTAAATTATAATTAAGAAGCCATTTCTGCAGTCCTGCTAGAGTGTTACAGTAAACATCCCCTGCATTTGTGTGCTCACTAAAAATCTTTGTCATCTGTGTGTTTGTCTTTGTTAGGCCAGGCCACAGAATAAGTTAATACAACAATATGATCATTGTATTGATAACATAATTATACTATCATTAGAATTAAAAAATATTTAGCTTTATTTTCTTGCTCTGTTTTGTTTGTTATTTTGCTGAAAATTTTATACATAAATGAAAAATACTTGAAGGATGTCTTTTATGCTCAAAAACTTCAAATAAAATATACACTAAATGTGAAATAATTCTTTAGAGATAGTCATAAGCCATGAGCAAAAGTCAAAAAACATACATGGTCTACTCTCATATTTGGGAGAACAATGTACACATTTTATACCTCCTTCTTGCCAAAACTGAGGCAATAAATCTGCTTATTTTTCAGTCTAAGATCAGAATCCACAATTTCACCAAGATTTTGTACAATAATTCTGATTTCATATATGTGGTTTTTGTAAAATCTATAGTTTTAGAAAAGGCTTTATTTCTTGAAACTTCTATATCTACTACATTTATGACCATATTAATGAACTACATAACTCATCTGCTTTGTAAACAATGAATAAATATATTTCACTTATACCTCTAGTCACCTATATTCTTAAATAAAATGCCATAGTATTTAAATCTATGAGCATAAAAATTGGATAGTTATTCTTGACTTTTTGGTATAAAAAGCAGCATTTTAGTTATACTTTTGTTTGGGTAACATTTTTCTAATTTGGGCTATTATCAAGTGTCTTGTGTTTTTGAATGAATATGGTCAGAAATGTATTGTCCAATTTTGATTTCTTTGTTAGGCCAGGTGACAGAATAAGTTAATACAACAATAAGTTCATACAACCTTGGACAATTAATTGTTTACTGTTGCTTTTGGCTTGTACAATTAATGTTTGTCTATTCTGTGAAAAAAATAAAAACCTTAGAAATTTAACTCCTCATTTTAACCCATTTGTAAAAGTTTTAGCACTTTAACATGTGCATCAAAAATAAAAGGCCAAGACTTATAGACAGATTAGTAAAGGCAAACAGAAACAAGGGAGCAAAACGTCTTTTGAAGAAGCAGTTTGAAAATTAGCTTTCTGAAACCTAAAAGTTTTTGGCCTGTGTGGTGGTATATGCTTGCTTTCCGAGCACTTACAGGGGTGAAGGAGATGGACCAGGAATTCAGGAGACCCTGCTCTACAGACAAAGTTCAAGACCAGCTTAGACTACATAGCAAGACCTTGTCTGATTTAATTGTTACTCCAAAAGTATGACATAATACACGAAACATGGTCTTGTTCATGCCAATGTTCTCCATCTTATCCAATTATCCTTATTCTATATCTTATTCTTATATCTTTCTGTATTGGAACTATCCTACTTTTCACTTCCTCTTTGTTCACATTGTAAACTGCATAGTGTTTGGGAAAACTTTCACAAGAAATTAAGTTATTGCTTGCTAAACGTAAACTAAATACAACCTATGAACTCTTCCAACTTTCCAGAATTGTTTCTTTGATCACTGCTGTGTCACTCCATCTGCCGATGTTCATATGTCTTCTGACATGCAGATTCAGCTTGTGCCATACCAAGGATAAACTAGAACAACTTTCCCCAGTTGTTCATTCCTAAAAGCTATTTTCAGGGAATATTCTGTTTTATTTTCAGTTGATATAATAGTGCAAATGAAATTTTACAGCATATGTGAGCTTCTAAGCAACAAGGATGGCCATGACATCATCGTCTACGGTCAAATTTAAAACATTGTACAATTTAATCTGTTCTGTTTCATTATCTCCACCTTATAAATCATAGAGGAGCCCAAGTGGTGGATACTACAATTTCATTTCCTAAGATATTCTGCTTCACTGAAATTCCTGCTTCACTTAGAAAGGGCAATTTTAATGGAAATAATCCTTACTGTTTAAAAAGTTTCTCAAATATTCCTTGCTCAGATGAGGACAAAGGCAGAATAGGTTGAGGCTTTGAAGGTTTAATTTCTTCCAGTTCTTCTGCTTCTTCACGAAGAATTTCATGTCAAACATTATTAGACTTTGTTGCCCTCGGTTAGTTTTTCCAGCTTCTGTCTTTGTTTCTGTGTTGGCACCAGCTTGTTGAGCTATAAGGAGGCAAAATTAAACTATAGCAGACTCTTCAGGGAGAAATCAGACAGTGTTTTTGGACTGATTTCATCAGTATGGATATGTATTAATTGATCTTATCAGTTTTGTGGACTTCCCACTCAATAAGGCATACAACTGATTTTTTTTCTTGAACACACGTAAATCCCTTGTTCAACACCTTTAAACTTTTTACCCATGCCTCAAGTGCAGTTTACACCTGATTCTCCACAATTCCATAGTATACCTCCAAATGCATCTTTGATCAACATAACTTGCACTAGTCTTGATCTACCTTAGCTACTAGTTTTAACTTGGTTTATTGTACTTGAAACACCTTTATACAATGGAGTATTACTCAGCTACTAAAAAAGATAATCTTGGGGCTGCGGATTTAGCTCAGCAACACAGCACCTGCCTGGCAAGCACGAGATAGTGAGTTCGATTCCCAGTACTGGAAAAAAAATAAAAATAAAAAAGATAATCTAGAGGCTTTTGTAGGTAAATGAATGCAACTAGAGACCATATTCATAAGTGAAATAAATTGGACACAGACAGGTAAACATCATACTGTTTCCTTGGTGTTGGAACCTGAAAGACTAGGTAAAACTCAAAACATACAATAGATGTTAGGAAAGGAAAAGAAATTGCTCCAAGGAAGGAACAACTCTGATGAGGGAAAGAAGAAAAAAAAAAGTAGGAATGCAAAATATAACTATATATATGAATAGCTGCAATAACTGTATTGCTGATGTCTGATGGTGTATTCAGATGAACAGTTAATGATCTTTTATATGTTCTGCTTGATTGTGCATGGTTGTGTCTGGTGGTCTGAGCAACTGATTTGTTGGTAACAATACGCAGTGGAATTACAATGGTGAACTCCTACCATCTTGTCTAGTGAAACTCTGTATTCTCTCTACTGTATTATTGAAGAATTATTTTCTTATTCCCTATAATGGTTTGAGCAATCTTTCATTCTTACATCTACTAATCTGATAATGAGGATAATGAGGATAATGATATGTAATGGAACAACCACTAGTGATTCATTTTATTTTGTCTTGAGACTCTGTATCACTTTGAATGTTCTTGCTTTGATTTGTTTATGTTCATGATATTGGTATGCTGCTGCTGTTCTATTTCTTTGTTTCTCGTTTACTACTCTCTTTAAAATTAAAGAAAAGAATTAGCTATTATCAATTGTGCTGCTACAAATATGGATATGCATGTATCAATGTAACATGTCTTTAATTCTTTGGAGAAGATACCTAAAAAGGGAATAACTCGGTCAAATGGAATTTCTAGCTTTAGATTTTAGAGGAATCTCTATACTTATTTCAATAGTGGTTGTACTAATTTACTTTCCCACCAACAATGTAGAAGTGTTCACTTTTCCCTGCAGCTTGTCCAATAGTTTTTATTATTTGATTTCTTAATGGTGGCCATTCTTTTTGAAGTAAGATGAAATCACAATGTTTTAATGTTAATTTTTCTAATGGTCAGCCTTAAACATCTTTTCAAGTATTTTTTGGATTTACTCTTACTGTTGTACATTCAGTAAGTTTGGATAAATGTATAACCATATGTCCACCACTTCGGGATCATGTAGAATATAGTCACTGTCTTAAAAATGTTCTGTTGTCTTTACATTCACTTCCTTTTTCTCCTATTGACTAAAAACCACTGATCTTTTTAAGTCGCCCTAGTTTTGCCTTTTCCAGAATGTAGTTAAATGTAGTCTTACAGTAGGCAGCCCTTTCAGTTTGCCTTTTACTTTGTAATATGTGTTTCCCGTTTCTCCACTTCTCTTCCTGGCTTGATGGCTCATCCCTTTTTAATGGTAAATAACGTTCCATTGTCTGGAAGTACCACAGTTTGATTTCCCATCCAGTTACTGGAGGATATACTGTTTGCTTCTGAGTTTTGGCAGTTTGAATAAAGCTGCTATGAATACACATATGCGGGTGTTTGTGTGAACATAAAGTTTCCAGTCCTTTGGGTAAATATTAATAAAAATCGGTGGATCATATGGTGACACTCTGTATAGCTTTGTAAGAAACTGCCAAACTATTCTAACGTGGGTGTTCCATTCTGCATGCCCTTCAGCAATGCATGAAACTTTCTGTAGCTTCACATACCCATCAGCATTTAGCACTGGCAGTGGTCTGGAATTTGACCAGGAGTTAAATGATATCTCATTGTTTCAATTTGTAGCTCCCTAGTGAAAGATAATGCACATTTTTCGTGTGCATAGTATGCCTTATTTGGGGAGACATCTATTAATTTGTTAATGTCCTTGGTCCACTTTTAAATCAGGTTATCTATTTTCTTATTGTTGAATTTTAAGAGTTCTTTATATATTTTTGATAATTTATGGCAGATGTCTTGGCAAATATTTTCTCTCAGTTTGCAGCCTGTCTTTCTATTCTCAAGACAGTGTCTTTGCAAAGAAATTTTTAATTTTAATGACGTTCATCTTATCAATTGTTTCTTGCACAGATTACACCTTTGGTTTTAACTAAGAAGCTATCAGCAAGCTCTGGATTATCTCACTTTCCTTGTACATTATTTGTTAGGGCTAGCAAAATTTTGGACTTTGAAAGCATGTGGTTTGGACTTGGTTTGTAATCTATGTGGGATATCTGAGGATGAAACATCTCATATTTAGTTATTTTATCTCTGTGAAAAGAAGATAATAATATTTTCAAAATTGTAAGGATTAAATAAGGAAATAAGTATGTGAAATGTGCTAACACATTAATGAAGAGGAAACGAGCCCTATAAATGTTACTCTTTCAATTTTTTCTTCTATGCACATTTAGCTAGATCATATAAGTTTTTCAGTACTTTTTTCCAAATACAACCTTTTTCATATCTTTTTATACAGAATAAATTGGATTTATTATAAAACCTCAAAGTAACTTCCTGGAATTAGCACAGATTCCACAAATTGAGGGGTTCAGCCTGCAAGATTACCCCCATTTCAGACATGAGCCATAAATTCCATGTTACCACCTGTACATCTAACCTACCTTCAATAAATCAAAAGCTTCTTATGAACACCCTTTGCCTTTTATTTGCTAATTTTCTAGAACACCTCACAGAACTAAGGAAAATGCTTTGATTATATATACTGAGCTATTATTTTAAAAAAGCTTAGGAACAGCCAAGTGAAAGAGGTGCTGCATAGTACAAGAAATGGGGCTGAGTGAATGGGCCTTCTGTGTCCTGTCTGGACCCCATGCTCATGAAGGATGGGTTGTCATACATTAAGTGTAGCAATTTAGCTATTTTCATTGCACAATGAAAAAATTTAATTCACTGAGCTTAATACTGCAAAGCCTAGATTTTCTTCTTCAAAGTTGGGATTTTTTACTTAGTAAAAGCACAGTTCCTCTAGGCCTTTTAAACTCAGGAAAAAGTAGATGGCTAATGTTTTATTGGGTAGTCTTTTGACTTGAGAAGACATTGCTTGAAAATAAATGACTCCTATGTGTACACTTTTAGCAGTGTTCTCTCTTATGGTTAAATAAGTAGGATTATACTTACACTGAGGTCCTTCAAAGAGGTGGGCATTCTCCATTTTTAACTGAATATTTTTATCTACCAAATCACACTTCCTTTTAGATTTTTTAACGGTCATATTAATATTACTTAACATTAGTTTATTATATTTTTTATTATTTTTAATAATATTGTTTATAGTTTTGGTGCTCATCCAAAACAATTGTTTTTAAGAAATAAGGGCAAAATATACACACAGAATATAAAAGAACCCTGTGGGCTAGTATAGTTTCTGACCCACTTATTAAGAATTATATACCAATATATATTTTCCTATGATCTACTATTTTCATATATTATTCTTTTTAAATAAGTTGGATGTCAATACATGTATTTAAACATTACAACTATATCTGGTTCAGAGCATTTTCCAGAAATCTTGTACTGGTAGGTATAAGAAAAGTAAATTCTAAATCAGAATTAATTTTGAGCACTTGTTACTCAGTGGCTTCATTGCAATTTAAGATTTTTATGAATTTAAAAGGTTATATTTTTAGCCCCAGACATCCAATGTTGTTTCCACTCACACATATATGACTAATATATCAATTAATTCACATATAGTGTTTTGCTATATAAACTACAATTTGAATATGGTTTAAAATCCATTGACAACATTTTTTCCTATATCTAGCAGCTTTGTTGAAATTTTTTATGCTTCATACAAAGCATGATTTCCATTTCTCACTTGAAAAAATTTATGAATTCTAAATGATGCTATGAATAGACCAATTTTTCTTTTAACTGACAACTGTAGTAACCAGTATGGCAACATTTTCAAAGCCCTTTTTGGAGGGAAGAGCTAAAACACTGGTAATAGTTTTTCAAACTAACAAAAGATCAGTTGTTACTAAGAGCATACATTCTGGGATGACATTGCCTTATTTCTGTCCTCACTCTGCCACTTTTTAAATGGGTGACTTTGCCTAACTTCTCTATTCTTCAATATCTTCCATAAAAATAGTTTACTGTTACAAAAAAAGATTATTTTTATGCCTATCCTATCACAATGCCTAGTACTTCCTAATATCCAATGTTAACAAAAGTAATTTAATCTTAATTATCCCTTTAGTTAATACATAGTGAGAGAATACTGAAAAATTGAGTCATAAAATAGATATATTATTTTGTTTGTTTGTTTGTTTGTTTTCTGGTACTGGGAATCGAACTCATGACCTTGTGCTTGCCAGGCAGGTGCTGTGCCACTGAGCTAAATCCCCAGCCCCAATATTTTTGTAAGTTAATAAATTGTGCTTAGAGTATATTTTAAGCATCTTTTTAACTAAATAAAACACTGGTATTTCTTTATTT
The DNA here is from genome assembly GCF_000276665.1 of Chinchilla lanigera. NCBI lineage: Eukaryota > Metazoa > Chordata > Mammalia > Rodentia > Chinchillidae > Chinchilla > Chinchilla lanigera. The sequence goes on from NW_004955409.1 coordinate 15,313,258, forward strand.
CTCTGAAGGCATCCTACTTGTAAGGATTTCATATCTAAATACATTTTTGCAAAATGTTTCATATATTTGCTTTTAATATATTATTTAATACAATATGAAATATTTCACAAGAAAATATACTGAATAACCCTACATTATGAAAAATTGGTTCTATCAGAATAACAAAGTCTTTGTTTTGTTTTTAGTACCTGAAGCTTTCTTTTGTCATGTGCATAACTTCACATTGAAGTTATTTAATCATAACTGCAAAGGTCCTTCCTTCTCACTAGGTATTTTAAAGAATAAAATGTTGAGCTTATTTACAGCCAGTACTTTGCACATGAACTTCATATCAAGAGAAATTTCCCATAGGACCCCTTGATGGGGCTATAATGAATGCAATGGGTTTCAAATCCTCTAGCTTTTTTTCAGGGTTAAAAAACTTTGAATCCAAGAAGTTTGGATAGCCTTTTAAGTAGAAGTAACCATTACTTTAATTTAGGGATGCTTTCTAACTCAGACTCCATTAGGCTTTATGCAAACATTGTATTTATAGAATCTTAAACCAAAACTCTCAGATACCCTTATATGCCATCAATAATTGAATAAGCTGAGCCTTCTAGGTATGAACAATTAATGCATTCACATATAGAGAGGATATAAACAATTTATTCTCTGAAATAATCCAATAAATCAGTCACATTCAAAGAATTCTTACAGGAAATCATTCATAGAAAAAGTAAATATGCATTTTAGGATATAACCTTGTTATATAAGATTAATTGTGTTGCCATTTGAAAAGAGAGAGAGAAAGCATTTGCAAATATTTTTAGTGCTGTTGCAAATATAAATGCACATTGAGAGAAAATGTGCATTCACTCAACTAATTTGCATTTGACTCTATTGTGTTTAATTGTCACTCCATATTAACATTTTAGTCCTGTGGCCATACCTTTGATTTTATGGTTGAAATTTTCTGCACCTATGAAATATCAAATTCCAACAAAATTCTGTTTATTGACTGCAATGTCTGTCTTCTGGATTCCCTGGTTCTGAATCTACCCACTTCCTAAGTTTTTAAGTTGGGCTAGTGATTCACTGTTTTGATTCTTTCTCTGGTTTCCTTTTGAAATTGTTTCCTTCTGGAAGCTACTCAGTGTGCTACTTAAATTGCACCTTCTCAGTGTCTTCTCCCTTTGTCTTTTTACTTCGCTTTAGTGAATCTCCCTCTACTCATAATATTAACCTACAAATATTTGAGGGAAAACACGTATCTGTAAATTGTCTCTTGCTGTGCAACAAAGTACTGCAATAACAAGGAGCTTTCTAGAACTGTATTTTTATTTTATCCAGTTCACTAATTCTAATATCAACTGAGTCAGGCATTTGAGATGTTGCCTTAGGTTACTGTTTCCTTCTTTGTAAAGTATTCAAATCTCTTTCTCTCTCAAAAATTTAAGCTCTTCTCAAATTTGCAATTTTCCTGCATTAGCCTTCTGAAGTGCTTGGATTATTGGCATGTACCACAATGTCCAGCTTTGCCCAGGCCACTTTTTTATCCCCAATGGACTGTGGTGTTATCTGGATCCTTTGATAAAATTTAGTGGGTGGCTGATCTGGTCTGGGAAAGCTAAAATGTTTTCCCATGTCTGAAACCTTGGTGCAAATAGCTCAAAACCTGGGCTTTAGTCTCTCCTTCCTTATATAATCTCAGATCCTGTGCTCATAATCTCTGCAACAGGATAGTTGGGTTTATTACATAGCGTTTCAGGTTTTCTAGAGTTGGTATTCCAAAAGATAGGAAATAAAACTGACATCTCTAATGTCCTGGGTTCAGAAATTGGTGCACCATCACTTCTGATATATTTTGTTTATCAACATACTCTCAGACCCTATACAGATTTAATGAAGTGGACATGTTCCTCAGAGGTAAGTAGGATGAATTTTGACCATATTCTGAACATCTTTAGTCCTTTCAATCATGTGTGGACTCATTTAGTCAGTGAGTAATAATTTAGCATCTCCTATAATGGCAGGTCCCCTGATAGATATATGGGGTGAAACAAGGAAGAGGAAATTTTAAGTCTCTTTGTAATAGAAATTATAAAAACCAGTTGTAACCCTATACTGATTGCATGCAGTGTAACTATTAGGATTCATAAAAATTAATTGTATGGGAGATGCTTTACTAGCTGTCCATCAAAATGGACATCCTAAAGAGGTAAAAATTCAAAAGATAAGTATGAGCTGGCCACCAGAAAGGCAAAGAAAAGAATAACTTAGGCAGAAAGAACAAAGCCAGTGGTCTAGAGTCTGCGAGGGCTTGTCCTGTGGGCCCAGGAAGAAGTCTAATGCTTCTGAGCCATCATGGCCAAGGAAGAATGGTTGAGAATACGTCCAGAGCCAGAATGTGTGAGACCTTCTAGGCCTACTTAACAAGTAGAGCTGAAGCAGTGAAGTGCTTTGAACAAGAAAATATGAGATGTTTTCTCTTTTAAAACCACAGACTAAATATGGAAACATGTGACTAAATGTAATGAGAAAACGACATGAATGAAATTGGAGGCACACTGGCCTATCCGAAAGCTACTGCAGGAAATCTGGTACAGTCTGTCTGCCAGCTAATGGTAGAGGCAGTAGAGGTGGATGGAATGTATAGCAGTAAATATAACTTCTAAGGTAGAATCTGTGGAAATAACTGTCATTTTTACTCATAGAGTTCTTGAACAAACAATTGTCATTACTTTTCTCTGTTGTTTTTCCATTCATATGCTCCAAACCTGTTACCCAGATTGTATGTACTCCACAGAAAATACTTTCATTACTGTAATTTTTTGTATCCAACTTGTCAAAAGCAGACACTTTGTTCTTAAGTGGTTTCTCACTAGCATCTGATGTTTTCAATCATGTTCTTTGAAACAAGTGACTCCTTTAACTTTTGTGACATACTTCACGCCTATCCATATCTCTTTATTTACGTATTTGTCATCCTTTAGGGGCTTTCATTTTACTACAACCTCATAAGTGACCATATTCAAGAGGAAATATAAATTTTGCACTTTGCTCATCTCACTCTAAGCTGTCTCAATCACTCTGTTACATGCAATCAGCCTCTGCTTGTGCATTTTTATCAGATATTTCCACTTGGTTATCAGAGACATGTGTTTTTGATTACACAAGATATTCTATAGAGCTTCTCAGTGGAAACAAATGAAAATATTGGGAAGTAGTTTTGTAAATATTATTGCCAGGGATATAGCTCAGTGGTACAAGCACCTGTCTGGCAAGAGCAAAGACCTGAGTTCGACTCCTGGTAATATTAAGTATATTAAATGTTTATTAACAATAACTTGCCTAATTTCTATGAAAGCAACAAGACAGGGCCACTTTTGTCCTGAGTTCATTTACTGACATGAGAAAATTTGAGATTCAGTTTAATGGCATCTGGGCAAAAAGTGCAGAAGTCTAGTTGAAGAACTCTGAAAGCAGAGTATTTGCTTGTAGGTGATCTTAATGGTAGAGCCTTCCCCTGAAGTTGGAACTCAAAGCCCTTCATCTATACGAGTGAAACTGAGGTAAACCGACTCTGCACATTTCCACCCTCAAGAGAGTACAAGAAATTTTCCAGTTTGATGTTACCAGGGGTGCGATGATGTGTAAATATATATTTGAAAATTTGGTAACAAACTACTCATGATGCGGATTGTTAACTCAAATCCAGTTTATTGGCTGGTTCAAATAAGGCTCAAGCCATGGCTTTAAATTAATATGATCTTAGACATTGATGCTGACAGTTGACTATGCACACAAATCTCTGGGAGAAGACACAAAATCTTTAGCTTCCAGGTAGCCCCCAAATACCTTTAAGTGATCACAACAGTACAGTCAAAATTAACCAAGAACACACCAAAACAATGAACCTGAGGGGAAACCAGTGGGAAAGTATCCTTAAAACTTCACTTGACATCACCACACAGCGTAACACTGTTTTATCTAAAGACATCAAAAGACGAACTTGACTACATTTTCAGGCAATGAGGAACTATAAAAATGTGACCTAGCAAATATACAATATAATTGCACTTAAAATTTGTAAGTTCAGTCTACATTATTACAATTAAAAGCACAGTGAATGAGTTTAGCAGATTAGAGATGTAAAAAGAATTAGATGAACTAAATCATCTCAGAAGAATTTATTAATAAGGCAGCACAGATAAATAAAGTAGCAAGAAAAATCTGGAAGGAGAGTTAAAGACATGCTAGGTAAGAAAAAAACGCATAAGAATCACATGAGAATTTAAAGAACATAACCAAGGTGTTGTTGGAAGCATTAATGTTGAAAGTTTCCCAAATGTCCCTAGATGACAGGGAGCAAATTTAAATCAGCAGATTTAAGAATCCCAACAAATAGCAAATCTGTAAAGGAAAAGGAACCCTTTATAGCCACAGTCAGGACACAAATCTGATCTATTCACCCATGTGGCAAGTGTCAACAAATTTGAATGTCTGAAAAAGTATTGTAGTGGATTGATAACTGGTGGTCCACTTCTAACTCCCAGCTGAACTGAGTAAGTGTGGTGCTGGCTGTGGGAGGCCCACATGGGGATTGTTGCCAGTAGCATAAGAGGAGACCTGGAGAAGAAGAGAAAAAGGCTCTTGGGAACTAAAAAGGATGTTGGAGCTGGTGGAAGCTGTTAGGAGCTGTTGGTTATGTTGGAGGAGCTTGTCATGCTGGCTTTCCTGATCAACTTGGCTGTTTTCATCCTCTGAGGAGCTTGGGACCTCGCTGGCACTGAGAATGGCTTCACTTTGGGGAAGCTCTGATTCTCACTGTGAGCATCGCTTCCTGGCTCCGGAGGGGAAGATGGTGCACCGCCAGTCTCCAGGAGAAGCTTGCTGCGTTGGCCTCCCTGATGGGAACTCAGCCATCTTGAAAATCAGAGGAGCTCGGGACCTCACTGTTGTTGAGGATGGAGGAGCTCTGGTTTTTCTTAGCATCACTTCCTGGCTCCAGTGCAGATCCCTAAGCTTGCTAACACAGATCCTTCATCCTGCTGGCATAGACTTCCTAGATTCCACAACTGACCTTTGGGCCTTTGCAGCACAAATCCGTAAAGCAGGTCTGCGTGAGACATTGTCATGGGCTGTGGACCTCCAGTTGGATTCATGGGAGGCATTGTTATAAGCTCTAGGTCTTCAGCTGGACTCATGCAGGACATTGCCATGGATTCCAGGCCCTTATCTGGATTCCTTGGTCTTAGTGTGCGGACAGACTTCCTGAACTCTTGTACATCGTTCTTCCGGTGACTACTATAAAGAATCACATAGAATATGTGTCCTGTATTATATTGTTCCTTTTGCAAAATAAGCCCCAAACTAGCATACATATGGACTCAGATTTTCTGGCCACCATTCAGCTAAACAAAAAATAAAGTACAAAGTGGTTATCAAACAGGAACCATATGTTTGCAAATGAAGAATACTTGGCTATTAGGTATTCCTACTCCTATAGGCACAGAAATAGCATGAACGCCATACCCCACACTGCTGTTTTTTCCTTCTGTCTTCTTGGTGGACACCACTGTTCATCTCATTGCTTCGGCATCCTTTGTTCTTACACTGACCCCACCTGAGTTCATGCTTTCACCCCTCATGTCATTTTCTCTGTACTTTGTGGTTCATGTCCTCCTATTTGCTACTGCATTTTTCTTAAAAAAAAAAAAAGAACAGCAATAATAACATTTTAATCATGTAAATCTTTTATTAAAAAATATTTGAAATTCCCCAACACCAAAAGGATAAAAAAGTCAAACTCCATAACATGATACGCAATGATGTTTGAGTGGACCTTAACTTTCTATCTCATTCCCCCTCAAGGTCTCTTGGGTTTTGCGCACCAGTGGCACTGATCACTCGTGTTTCTCTGCACATGCCCTCCTCTCTGGCTCCTGTTTACCTTTCTTACTGTGTACCAACCTGACCACTTCCTGTGTACCCCAGAAAGCACAGGTTGAGTCTCTCTTGTCTTGTAATGCCTTGCCTGGTCAGTCCTCCTAGTGTCTGTCACTGCTCCATTATTTACTCCCTGCACTTGTTTTTCACGTTCTGAAATTTAGCTTTCTACATTGCTGCTTTCTATGTTACACCCTGAAGTCCACGATGGCAGAGATTTGTTATTTCACTACATTTTTAAAAAATTCCTAGCACTTTTAGAGAAAGGCCCTCAGCATCAAAAAATGGGTGGTCGATGGATAATATTAGAGTTAAAAGGGTAGTTTAAAAATATTTGCTGAAAGAACAAAGATCAGTCAACAGACTGACATGAAGAAAAACCAATATTATATTTAAAAACAGACAAACTGAAATGTGAGAACGATTTTATATTATTAAAAAAAGAAGTAAGATGTAAAGAATCTCAAACAAGGCACTTATAGAGTTGTAATTCTGGAAATTTTTGCATCAGGAAGTAAGATGCACAGAGGATAGTTGAAGAGATTTTTATACCCTTCGACTATGTATATTCCATGGTGAAAGTGGGTTATAAACAAAACCATGGATAGTTTTACAGACTTCTCATAAGAGAATGAGTGAGTCACATGATTAGAACCCATGAAGTAATTTAAATTTACTATGTCCGTGAAAGTTGTAATAAGCTGATTGTATTTTGTGTACTTTATTGCATTTTATATAATTTAAGTGAGTGTACCTAAAATGTTGGACATCTTCCTTTCAAAATCAAACTTTTAATGTAGCAAGTTTTGATTACATAAAAAAAATCCAGTTATTCTAGATAAATGAGCCATGGCAGAGTGTTGGAACCACCTCTACCTATGGTAAAATTTGCAAAGTTTTTAAAAATTTGTACATGAATATCATGATTTGCAGCCCAATAAGATCAGGCCAAATAATTTAGAAAATACAGTTAAATAATTGTTTATATAGTAGTATATAATCAAATACTTTTATATAGTAGTGTTTTGTTAATTAGTAAGTACCCAAACACCCATGGACTGAGCTTTATAGGGAAGTAATTAGAATTCACTGACTTGAACCAACAGCATTATCTATTTCAAATCTCATACCAATTTGAAGCCTCAGAGTTGCATTTTAGATCCAGAGCCTTATTTGGAGACTGACAGTATAAACAGTCATGACAATTTTATTTGGACAGCAGCTAGAAGGAAAAAGAATCAACTCTGCTTTTTAACCTGCAAAAGCTTTGGGAAAGCGATTGTAAAGCAATGAGGTTCATTCACCACCCACATTGAGAAATATCTAATTTCCCAAATAAAACTGAATTTCCTGGGCCTAAATCTCTACACCCACCTACACCCACGTCCCGATGGCATGTGTTCTTAAAAATAGCTTTTTATAATAAGAATAGCCAATGAGATTGGCTCACTCTAAGCCTCAGCTCTCATGTATTTTAATATATCTTTTCTACAGATCCACCTGCTGTGGAGCCAGCATTCTTGGAAATTCGTCAAGGGCAGGACCGGAGTGTCACTATGAGCTGCAGGGTCCTGCGAGCCTATCCAATACGCGTGCTGACCTATGAGTGGCGCTTGGGCAATAAGTTACTGCGGACTGGTCAGTTTGACTCTCAGGAGTACACGGAGTACCCAGTGAAGAGTCTTTCCAATGAGAACTATGGGGTTTATAATTGTAGCATCATAAATGAAGCTGGAGCTGGGAGATGCAGCTTTCTTGTTACGGGTAGGTTTCTAAATATTTTGTTTTGCCAATATCTTTTATTTTTAGACCAAGGAATCTTAGGCTTATGTCAGCGTAAGAATAAAATCATTTTGTCACTCCAAGGAATATACAATGAGTAGCTTGACAGATTTAGAGCCTCCATTAGTTTATTTTCAAGACAAGTCTATCTTAGTAGTTAAAATAGCACCTGTGCCTACAGAATTACACAGAAGGTTATTTGAATTCCTATGATATGAGAGGTGAGGTTGATTATTTTGAGTACATCAGTAATAAAGTGACAAGGTGATAACTAGAATTATTGAGATCAGACTGCAAATGTGAACAGATGCCTGTTCTGGTGATATACATATATA
>NW_004955409.1:15324511-15325800 GCF_000276665.1 Chinchilla lanigera
AATTTATCTTTCTTTATAGCTGAATAATATTCCATTACATAAAAATACCACAATTTTTTTATCCATTCCTCAGTGGATCGGCATTTGGGTTGCTTCCACAATTTAGCAATTATTATGTGTGAGTTCACCACTATGAATTTTCTTCTGTGAACTGCTTTCATTGCATCCTACAGATTCCAGCAAGTTGTATTTACATTTTTGTTTCTAGGTGTTTTTTAATTTCTTCTGTGACCTATTCAGGAGGTAGTTATTTAATTTCCAAGTTTTTATGGAGTTTTTGGAGTTCCTTTTGTAATTAATTTCAATATTATTGCACTGTGATCAGATAATATGCATGGGATGATTTCAGTTCTTTTGCATTTAATTAGGTATGTTCTTTGGGCTAGCATTTGGTCTATTTTAGAGAAAGTCCCATGTGCAGCTGAGAAAAATGTGTATTCAGATGTTGTGGGGTGGAACACTCTGTATACATCTACTAAGTCCATTTGTTTGCAGGTTTGGTTCAGGTTTGTTACTTCTTTGCTGATTTTTTTGTCTAGTTGACCTATCTCTTTGTGTCAAAGGGGTGTTTAGGTCACCTATTAATAGTGTTATTATTTATTTGGTTTTTCATGTCTGTTAAGATTTGTCTTATATAGTTTGCTGCTCTGATATTTGGTGATTGTTATGATTGTTATCTCTTCCTCTTGCAATTTTCCCTTAACAAGTATGTAGTGACCTTCTTTATCTATTTTGATTGTTTTTGGTTTGAAGTTTACATTGTCTACAAACAATAGCTACCCCTGCTTTTTTCTGGGATCCTGTTGCATGGATAATTGTTTTCCATACTTTGAGGTTCAGTCTATGGACTTCTTTTTGAGTAAAATGTGTTTCCTGTATAAAGCCTATTGTGAGATTTTGTTTCTTAATCCACTCCTCCAGTCTGCTTCTTTCAACTGGTGAATTGAGGTCATTCACATTTATGGTTATAACTGATATGTGTTGGCTTATCATTGCCAAGTCATTTACTTGCTGTGAGTTTCCTACTTTTTCTACCTTGTTAATTGTTTGCTCTGCTTGAGGGTTCTTTTCTGTTGTTCTTGAAATTGTGGTCATTTTTTTCTTTGTCCAGAATATCTTTTAGTTCTTGTACAGTTGGTTTGGAACTCATGAAGTTCTTCAGTTGTTCTTTGTTGTGGCAATATTTTACTTCTCCATTGAATTTGAAGGGTAGTTTTGCAGGATACATTAATCTTGGTTGGAAGTTGTTTTGTCTCAGGACCTATAACACTTCACCCCAAGCTCTTTTC
>NW_004955409.1:15326471-15328360 GCF_000276665.1 Chinchilla lanigera
CTCGGTGTCATTATCTTCTAAATGCTCCATCTAATATCTTACCTACTAATTTATATTGTTTTGATAACCTATATACTAAAGTGACAGTCTACATACTATAGTAAATCTGTTCTTTTTGAGCCAGGATATAGGCCAATAGTTAAACAAAATACTCTTTTTCATTATATTTTGTCCTAGGTAAAGCTAGAATGTGTATGCAAGTAAAAGAAAATGATCATTGTGCACTATTTGAAAAGCAATTATTAAAAAATGATTAAGATATTCTAGATTGACTATGTCTTCACTAACTGTGTGCATTCTTAGCGTTAGCTCTTACCTGTGACAGAACTTGCTAAATATGAATTTGTCCTGAGGTATTTTGCTTACTCAAAATATAATGTCAGGTAAGTAAAATACGATTGATTAAACAAAGAACATGAAAGATGTTTCCTCTTCTAGACCTTACTACCACTTGGTTTCACAACACTTTTGCTTTTTCTTAAGGTTTATTTCAGTGAGAGAAATAATAGATTATTAACATAAACTGAAAGTTCTTAGAATGATAGTATTTACATGATAATCTAACTGCCAGTCTTTTACTAAAGAAGGTAATTTAATAGCCTGGTTTACTCTCAATCCTGTTTATACATTATTTTCCAGAACAATAGAAAATCTTTCAAAGGTAATTATTTTTCACATAGGGATACAAATGGAGAATCTTAATTTCATTTCATTCATTCATTCTCCAAAATTAAAAATAAAACTCCATAAATTTAACTACTTCTCTTTCTTCAAGTTTTTTGGCCTGATTAACTTTCTAATTTTCTGTGATGACACTGTTTCCTAACTTTTGGCTAGAAGGCTTAGGCCCATGCTGCTTCTGCAAGATTTCCATTTGCTCTCTATTATGTAATGCAAATTCTATTTTGAACTAGAAGACAAGCTGTGATGAGAAGAAACACCAAGCCCCATTCACCCATTCCAAGCCCATGGGGTGCAGCCAGTAGACTTTGATAACTATAGAAAATAATAAGCCTATTATGAATTGCCTCATAGGGGGAGAGGAAACAGCTGCATGCCATGCATTAATTTATTCCCAGTGCTCGCTTTCAATCTTCAAGTCAAACTTACTGTGTTAAGATCTCCACATACAATAAGAAATTGTTTTAATAAAGAGAAAAGCAAATGATGGAATCCCAACTAGGGATAGATCTATCTATATCTATATCTAGATCTAGATAGGATCTATAGATCTATAGATCTATGGATATATCCTACCGTATATATATTTTTTCCCATAGAATGTGATTTCTGGAAGGAACTTCTAATGATTATTTCCTCCACTAAAATATATCAGCATTAATATTCTTCACTATTTTTCCCTAAATTCAAGTCTCTTTGAAACTAACATAGGGGAGCCAGAGAATAGAAAATATATAAGGATATTGATATTCTTTATCCACAAAACAGATCTCTGAAGACAATTTGTTTACTTCCTGAAATCTAAATTAAGGGAGAAATTTTAAACTTCTTATTCTTACACTATTTTGCCAAATTGAAAATCATGCCATCACTCACATGTTTTATAGTCACCCAAGTTAGAAACTTGCATTGTTCTGCAGAACATAGCTTTTGATTCTTTTTTTTTTTGTTTGTGTTTTTGTTTTCACACTGGGAATTGAACTCATGACCTTGTACTTTCCAGGCAGGTGCTGTGCCACTGAGCTATATCCCCAGCCCCTAACAATGTAGAGCATTGCAATAAAATAAGCATCTCTGCTTACTTTAGCTTCCATGACTGCTCAGAAGCTCACTCTTGTTTTACCTTTCTGATCATATGTGTGTAATGTGCATGAAAGTATATGGGTGTGAGAGTGGGATTTTGTGTACTGAGACATCAGGTATGGAAT
>NW_004955409.1:15332080-15362553 GCF_000276665.1 Chinchilla lanigera
TCAGTGTTCAGCTGCAAACCATGGTGTCAGCAGATTGTGGACTGCCTGATTCTGTGTGTTTAGGAATTTTCAAAGTAAAGTTATAGGCCAGCTGGGCATGATGATGCATTCCCGTAATCCCAGCACTTGGGAGGCTGAGGTAGGAGGATCATTGTGAGTTTGAGGCCAGCTTGGGCTACAAAGTGAGCTCAAGGCAAGCCTGAACTGTGTAGCAAGACCTTGTCTTAAAAAGACAAAAAAAAAAAAATCAAGGTAAAGTTATAGCAGTTTTCTTGTGGGTAAATAAGCATAGTGAACTATTATAGGAATCCAGAAAGCATTAGTCATTTTTCCCCTCTGGGGGAATTTTTATAAATTCTAAAACATAATGTGGCATATTGATTCATTAGATTTTACCCATTTATAAATATGAAACTCTATATACTTATCTATCTATATATCTATCATCTATCTATCTGTTAACATACAGGTGTAAATATTTGTGTTTTACTATATGTGTTCTATTGCAGCAGATAATTCAACTGGAGTGTGAATTTCACATTATGACATTTTCAGAAGGGTCCAGAGTTCACTTAAAAAATTCTTAAACACTTTTAAGCCTATAGTTTCATTCTTTAATAAATATCATTCTGTGTTATATTCTGGCACATAGCTTGATCCAGGACAAAAAGTCTTCAGCAAATCCAGAATGATTCCAAAGATAGCTAAGTAGACAGAAGAATCACTGACTGAATGAAAGAAAATTTGCTGAAAATTATTTTTTTAAAAAGGAAAAGATATGAACATAGTAATGGTGAAATATTAGCTCAAGTCCAAAATGAGTGATAGATTTTGAAATGGACCAGTGACCCTCAAATGGATGGCCTAGTCCCTTGCCTATGTCTATGTCCTCATCCCTTTAATCTATGAATATTATATAGCGAAAAAAAATGTGGCAATAAGGGATTTTGAGCAAAGGAGCTTATCCTGGGTAATGGAGATGGGCCATCAACACAATCATTTGTAGGAGAGTGTTTGGAGAGGCCTGTGAGTAAAGAGGAGGAGACCAGATTCCTACCCACTGATGCATTTATGAGGCCAGAGAACCCCTGGGGATACAGAGGCTGGAAAAGGCTGGAAAATAGTCTTCTGTGGAGCTTCTGTAGGAAATTGGACCCTGTCAAGACCTTTGCCTTCAGATCTCTGACCTCTGGAACTTTGGAAGAATAAATTTGTTTTTAAGGACCACCTACTTTGTGGTAAATTTTTATGGCAGTCTAAGATAACTAATATGTATTACAATTTAATGCTTCAATAAATTCCTTTCTTTAAATTGCCAGCAGCTGAATAGAAATACTTTCCCAAGTATCCTCACCTATGTCACCCTAGCAGGCCAGCCTCCTGAGCCACAGAGGCACAACTTCTCAGAGCCTGGCAAAGCTAGAAGCCATGGCTATTTCATCTTATGAAGAACTAACTGGACCACATTCATGGCATCAAAAGATAGAGCCAAGTTAAGAGACCAAGCTTGGACATTTCAAAAACCACCTGCAACAGTATTATATGCTAGCTTAAGATATCCATTAGTAAAAGTCCCAAGTGGTGCTTCAATACTAAAATGTCACACTAGCTACTCAGCAGAGACAAGAAGTCTCCAGAAGCTTGGTTATGCAGAAAACCAGATGTGAAATTATGAGTAGATTTGATTGCTCCTACCAGAAATCAATGAAGATGTACTTTTACTCTTCTTTCAAAATAAGCAACAGGTTATTTGAAATACAATACAGGGTTGAGTGATAAAGTTTGAAATTAGCTATGTCTTTCAGATTGTTCTAATTGGTATTCCTAAGTACTTAGCAATCAAGATGTTAGCTAATGTTCTAAATATTCCAATTATGTTCCCAATAATGATCTTTTCCATATTTCTTTTCTTTAACTAATGATTTCTGATAATGTTTCTGTTCAAATATTTATTTGTGTCAGAATTATTAACGTTAGACAAAAATGAATATTGTGAAAACTGGATAATTTTTCTATTTAGTTTCTTAATTAGTTGTTTCACTAAAATATAGAAACTATCATCTAGCGATGTAAACACAGATTTATGATAGATTTCAGGTGGAGTGAAATAAGTACAAAATAAAATATATATCAGTGTTCCCTGTGTAATCTGTGAAGTAAAAGTAGAAATCTCTTAGAACTTCCAATGAGTATATGTACACAGTTATTACATTTAGGAATTTGCTTACTGGAGCTATTTATAGATTTTTAAAGGGAATAATATTAAAGGAGTGATATCTTTTTGAAAAAGTAACAGTAATACTGTTATATTTACTGATATAAATTTATATTGCATAAACAACAAATTATAATACAATAATACATATTTGATAAATGATGAAAGTTTTACAATCAGGAAAGCATTTGACAACTATGAACACATCTTTGAAGTTAAAAATAGAACAATAATGACTCTCTTTCAAAAACCTTCCAGTTTCATACTTTCATAATATGTTAAAACTGTATTTTTATTCCAATTGACATTTTTAGGCCTTATATTATCTTCCAGAATAGATTACAGCCTTTTATCCAAACTTTGAGTTTTCAATCTCTTTTTCCTTTCAGGTTGTTTTCCATGTTACTGGCTTTTATTTTCCTAAGTCTATTTAACTTGTAAGTGAGAAATGTTCATGCTTGCTTGGCCTATCAGATGATATGCAAATGTTTTATTGTACTATGTATTCAAGCCATTTGTCCACATCCCAATGAAAATATGTAGTAATATTTCTCCCTCTATTCTACCAGTTGTACCAGATTCAGTGCACGTTAGAACATGCTGCCTTCACTAAATCATTACACATTTTCAGGACTCTGTGTCTTTAATGTGGGTTGACAAGGTATTTTACTTTGAAATTTAGCCCTTTGTGTATTCTTATTCTTTAGTATGGTGATTTTTATACATGACTTTTACCAAGGTTTTGTGGATCTGTTGTTCTCCAGCCAGATAGAGGACTGTGCTAATAATATTTTAATACTATCAGATCAATTATATATGTCAATATTTGTAGAGTTACTGAAACTATTAATAAACCTCAAGATTTAAATGACTTAGAAAATTACTTTATTCAGCCTTTGTGTATCGTTTCTGAAAGTAATATAACGGCTGTGTTGTGTCAAATACTTGGGCATTAAGACCTCTTCCATTCTTTTGTTCAACCAATAGCAGTAGCTTATACCTCTCATAATACCAATGACTATTAATTAGTAAGAGCATTAATGGCCACTTAAGGTCTAACCGTTACTTTCTTATTTGATCCAAAAGTGAAATCAGATTCTCTTTTTTTGAGAATGCTTTCAACACTTTTAGACAACCTTTCTGCTTGTATCTCACTGGAAATAGTTGAATGATGTTGCTTTGTCTGCAATAAAATGTTATAAGTGTAGATTTCATTATAAAATATTAAATCATACATATCTGTATGTAAGTTAACTTTATTGAAAATAGTATAATGACATTGACTTGAGATTGTCAAGGAGAATCGTGGATCTATGGCTTTATCTCTGGAAACATCATAGCCTTACTGATTGTCAGACCCCCCTTTTAACAAGTCATGAACTTTTAGAGTCAGAATAATCTTAAGAAATAAGATAAGAAGAGACTTAATCTTAAACTCTCAGAGACTTTCTGATAAACACAATTGGATGGAGGGGAATATGTAGTGTGTTATTTCTGCATAAAAATTATTAGAAATTCAACCGTTTAGAACAAAATAAACTTTTAGCTCATGTTTTCTGTTTATCAGTGAGTGGTCTTCCCATGATTTAGCAAGATCCTCAGTTCTGGATCTCACAATACTGCCACCAGAAGGCTAGGTGGGGTATGCACTTTCTGTAGCCTCTGCCAAAAAATAATCTCTTCCAAATGTATTCAGGTTACTATAGTTTCCTTGGGGTTTTATCAAAGATGACCCGGGCATTTGCTACCTGTTGGGCAGGCACTATCTTTAGAGAATGCCTGCACATCCCAGAAGCTACCTGTCACGTGGCCTTGTGTCACATGGACTCCTCCAAATTGGTCATTTACTGCAGCAAGCCAACAAGAAGACTGCAGCTCCAGCAGATCACAGTGGAATCTCACCTTGTAACACAGTCCCATACGTGACATTTGATTGTTTTGCTAGATTCTATTAGTTAAAAAGAAAAAAATCACATATTTCTTCCATACCCTATGGGAAGAAAGTACATAAAGACATGAAAACCAGAAGGTAATAGTCCTTGGGAGTTGTCTTAGGATCTAGTTGTCATGGGTATCAACATTCTCTGCCACTAAGAGTGCTTTGCTCCACACAGGGAGGAGATGGCTATCATTACTGCAATGTTTTACTAAAAGAAAGCCTTGATAGTAGAAGTTCAGTCCATTTTTATAGTCATAACAAATAGGGTTTTACCAAGCAAAGATTTTCCTGTGACTATTAACTTTAACTAAAGTTTGGAAATATTTGTTTTAGGATTGTGCTCCTTGTGTTTACCTTTGGCTATTACAATGCAGTTTTCATACTAACATATGGGGGTCTACTAATTTCTCCATGTTTAGTAACAGCAGATCAGAAACAAAACAAAAGTTCAGTCTTAGAAATTAAATAAGGCCAGAATGAGACATTTTGTTAAAAGGGGTGGTTGTTCTTTTACCCAGTGAATGTGAAGAAATTCAGAGAGACTAACTCTGTGATAGTGGCTAACCCCAGCTGCACATTTCTTAGGCTTGAAGAATAAAGGGAAAAACCAAAGCAATTTTGACTCGAGGTCAAAATAAATTCTGGGGCTGGGGATATAGCTCAGTGGCACAAGTGCCTGCCTGGCAAATGCAAGGTCCTGAGTTCAATTCCTGGTACTGAAAAAAAAAATCTCTTAATCTCAAAATAAATTCTGTTATTCCTGATTCTTGTTTTCTAATTTTGGATTGAATTAACTGTGACCAGATGGAAAATATATTTTATTTTCTGAAAGTACATAGTTTTATACTATGGAGATATTCATACTTGTTTCTCATGAATGTCTAAAAGTGAGAAATATAAGGTTGTTAAAAACTATTAATAACACCAGAAATAAAACCAATTTGAACTGTTTTGAAAACTTAAAAGTAATTTCCAGTAATGTTTCCTGTGATACCTCCAAGAAACAAAATCTTCAATGTCAAATCATCAGGTCCTGAAACCAGATCAGTTTATTTAAATTTTATTTAGGATCGTAAAACAGATAAGTAGATCCCAATGATTCTGATGAATTGCAGTTGCATTAGAAAATAAACTTCCAGTTGTTTCCCAACAAATCTTAGTGTGTAGCATTTAGTGTACAATGTGTGCAGGAGGAATGGGCTCACCTTCATTTGACACATTAACGGTGGTTCAGGAAGTAAAGGGTAAAATAGCTGAAGCTCTTTTTGTTACAACTCAGTGATTCCTTTATGAGTGGTTTTAAAGACATTTTTAGATAAGCCAGGTAAAAAAAAAATAAGTCAGCCCACGCAGATTTTGAAAAAGGAGCGACAGAAATCCAAGTATTAAAGAAGACAGTACTATTACCTAGATAAAAAAAAAACCAAAATATATTCTTACACTATACTTCTAAGTTTATGCAGTAGTTTGGACAAGTTTTACTTTCTTTCAAATAAATACAGCATGAGGAATCCATATTTCAAACGATACTTAACACCCCAGTAACCTGCTTTTTGTCACAGAAATTTGATAGCTTCTTAAATTCTCCATATCATCCATTTTCATTAGAAAATTGTAAAATTTCTCCAATGAAAGACAGCGTTGTCTCAAAAATCTATTACTGAACTCTTAAAAATAGGCATTATAATGTCAAATATCATTTAATACAGATTTTAGGCATTTGTAGTTCACTAACTATAGATAATTTAAAGACAAGAATTGTTTCCACCCTAGATGCCAAATTTTGAATAACATATCTAATAAAACAGAGAGTGAAAAAATTTAAGTGTGAATGTTTTTGTAAGAGCTACAGAATGTGTTAAGGATAAAACTCACTGAATTGGGCAAAAGTAAAGTAGAGCTAAACATCAATGTCTGGAAATTTGGTCCCAATGCAGGGAAAAGAGAGGGGAAAGAGTGAAGGAGAGAGAGACGAGAGAGGTTTTTACTCATAGGTGGACTCAGGATAAACTTTAGTTGAGTTTAGTATGACTACATCATTTTATTTGTTCGGTCTTTTGTTTTGTTTTTCAAGACTGGGTTTCAGTGGGCAGTTCAACTGGGCCCTGAACTCACTGTGTAACCCAGATTGGCCTCGAACTGGATGCAATCCTCCTGCCTCAGCCGCCCAAGTGGCAGGACTACAAATGGGAGTCACCACACTCGGCTAGGACAATTCCACTTTGAGAACAGTGAAAGAGTTTAAAATGCGGCTGTAGCTAGAGATAGGAACAAAACAGAAAACTTGGGATGATTTCTACTATGGACTGATTTGTGGCCCCACCACACTTCATATGTTGAAGCCCTAATTCTGTATGTGACAGTATTTGGACCATGGGTTCTTAGGGAGTTAATCAACTTGAGTGGAAACCTTGAGGGTGGGACATGGGATGGTGGGATTAGTGCCTGTTTAGGTAGAAACATCAGAGATTTCTTCTCTCTCTCTACCATTGCGAGGTGGCTGTCCTCAAGTCAAGAAGCGAACTCTCACCGCAACTAATCATGTGAGCATTTCTCATAATCCAAACTTCAAGAAAAGGGAGAAAATAAATTTCTGCTTTTGAAATCAGCCAGTCTATCCTATTGTGTTGTGGAAATCCAGAGAAAACTAATAGTGTTCCACGGTAGTAAGTGAAATGTTGTACCAAAAATCACAATATCAAATTATAACCTGCAACATTGAACGTGAACTGTTGGGATCCTGCTGGAACTCTTTGGGACAGTTTATTGTGGGTGTGGCTGTCCTTTGATCTTCATCACTGCACAGTGATAATCCTCCATGGATGGAAGATGGTAATAGATTCCAGCAATTCAGTTTTATGCCAACCATTTAACTTTTTCAACCATGGCTCCTATAATAGAAGATGATAAATCTGCTTCCCATGATTCATGCAATTTTAGGCATGTCAGTGAAGCTAATCAATGTGAATGTGTTTTGAACTAAAACTCTATGGTCAAGTGAAAGTGAGATAGGGAATTTCCAGGGTTAGTCAAAGATAGGATGTTTCCTTTATCAGCAAAAAAACACTCAAAATAACCTTCCCCCCCAAAGTGGAGGTTGGGATGAAGATGACTGATCTCAGAGATGTGATGAGTAATCAGTACACACTTTATCTCTGGTTGGGAAAGAGAAATATTTGCCTGGAGCAAAAGAAGCTACTATTGGGCCAGTCTGCAAAGGAGCATGGTATTAAGGACAAGTTTCTTCCCTCTGCATTATAGTAGCCATTGTGGGACATTACTGTAGGGCAGGAAGCATCGACTTAGAAACACTGCAGGGGAAATAGAGAGAAACAGCTTGGCTGGAGTGGATATTGGTCAGCAATAAGGACAGGCAAGTCTCTTTCTCTCCCTCTCTCTCTTTCACACACACACACACACACACACACACACATCTTCAAGATTGTCTACTCCCAAGAGTTTGGCTGCTCTAGTGAAACAGCAGTGACTGAAATTGAGGTATTAGAAACTGGATAGTGATGGAGAAAATTTCTGAAGGATAGAAAGGTAGAATGATGGAACAGATGCTGGAAATAGATGTCTGTCCTGATGCACCTTTCTCTTTGCCCAGAGGGTTCCAAGCCCCAACCAGGGATTTCCTTGCTCTTACAGGCAGTGAGAGGCAAGGCCACTTAGGGGTCTCGTGGGCATAAAGGACACAAAGTCAGAACCAAAACTCTTACAAAAGAAAGAAGACAAATGGAATAATCTATTCCACTTTACACAGAAGTAATAGGAAAGAGAGACTACAATTTTTAAACCACATTTCATACTAAAGAAAGCAGGGAAGGGAATAAATGATGAGTGGAAAAGAATAACAGTTGAAAGAAAAACCAATAAGTGATAATGTGTACCAAAGTAATTGTGAAAATAATTAAAAGGATAAGTTAACTTTATGTAATAAACACAATCTCAAAATAAGAAAGTAGTCTGGTGAACTGGCTGAGGAGCCTTCCCTGTAAAGAACACTTGTACTCTTAAGTGATTTTAAGAAACATATGTCTGCCTTATAGGAATATCAGATGAGGCTGGGGACATAGCTCAGTGGCAGAGAACCTACAAGGGGTGGGGAGGGATGCAAGATGAAGAGATCACACATAGAAACATAACTGAAGAAAATAATAAGACAACAATTTTTTGAATTAAAAAAGATCAGGCTTCAAAGTGAAAGGTTTGTGGAATCACAGCTACAATATATTAAGAGGAAAAAGAGCTTATGTGATCTAAGATTTTTCAATAAAATTTAAAAATATCAAGGACAAATATATCTTAAAAGTTTCCGTAAATATGAAGGAAGTCATTCATATTGGATTTAGAATTATATTGACATTAGATTCCATGCAACTCAATATGCAGAAGGATAATGAAATGATGTCTTTAAAGTATTAACAGACATGTGTGTCAAGAAATGTCAAAATTTTCTCCAAATTTATGAAACACTTTTGCCTACAGACCCAAGAATAATACAGTATACAAAGCAAGGCAAATACAGAGAATATTGTATAAGGGCATCCTTAAATCTAATTGTAGAAAATCGAAGAATAGAAATAATTTTTGATGTTACATATAACAATTACCTTCTAATCAGAAACAATGCCAGGTAGAAAACAATGGAACATCTTTAAAGCTTAAAATATCTTTTGCAAGTACTGTCAATTCATAATTTTACATCCATTGAAAATATATTTTAGGGCTGGGGATATAGCTCAGTGGCATAAGCACTTGCCTTACAAGCCTGAGGTCATGAGTTCCACTCCTGGTAACCAAAAAAAAAAAAAAAAGAAAGAAAACCTACTTCAAATAATTATAGTCAGCTAAGTATATACTCCTGAAAAATGAAAATTGAAGAATTGGTAGTTCACAAATTCGCATCTCAAAAAGATATTATGCAACATGATACTGTATAGTGAAGGAAAAGCTTTTCTGTGGAAACTGGGCTTTGTAAAAAGAAATGAATAGGAACAATATAGTAAAAAAGTTAGTAAAAATAAAGTAAAATGTTTATTTTTCATTTTTACAATGTGTCCAATAAGCACCTACTTAAATGATGTTCCACAAATCACAGCCTCGGGTCAACCAGTTGTCCAGTTGTTTTCGTAGGTAAAAGTTAGGTAGAAAAAGCCTTGCCCAAGGTTTGGTGTAGTCTGTGGCTGCTGTTATGCCACACCTGCAGAGCTGAGTCCTAGTCAATGTGACCACGTACTGCAAGCCTAAAATATTCAATGTCTGGCCTTATAATAAAAGGTCAGTCAATTAGTCCAGTATTTGAGTGAAAAATTGTACATTAGAATTTTTAAATGTATTTAGAACTAAAACCTTAAGGCAGTAGCACAAGTGAAAGCATTGATTTGAATTACAGTGCTGTAAATGTTTCGTATTAGTGAAGTGGGAAGTGAGAAGTGAAAGGGGACCTCAGAGAACCGTGAAGCATGAAGAGTGACATATTAAGTGATACCATGATGACTGTAGATAGAATTGATAAGTTAAAATCACATAGTTTAAACCACACAAAAACCTCAAAAAAATTTTTTAATATCATCAAAGAAACTCAAATATTAAAATAATCCAGGATGAAAACAATAGATGGGCAATACACTGAAGAGACAAAGTAGACAACAGCAAGAAGAAGGTTTAAGTCATTTATATTAATAGTTACATTAAGTGTAAATGAACCTTACATCCCATTTAGCTGTCAGATACGGTGGGACTGGATTTATTTGCTTATAAGCATGCTAGATTGGTCTTGGTGGTGGCACACCTATACGCCCAGTTACTCAGGACTCTAAAATGGGAGGATTGTAAGTTCTAGCACAGCCTGGGCTACTTCATGAAGCCTTGTCTCAAAAAATAAAATAAAAGGCCTGGCAATATAGCTCAGGAGAACAGTAGCCCTGGGATCACTCTGTGGTGTCCTCTTTCCTACACACACACACACATACACACAGAAGCAAGCTGTCTAAAAGGTGCATGCTGCGGTCTACCAGACACATACTTAAATACAAAGGCACAAAGACACTGAAAGGCAAAGGAAGGGGGAATTCATAATATGCAACCAAGGATCCATAAGATGGCCTGGCTAGATTATCAGAGAAAGTAGACTTCAAGGCATTGAATAAGAGTTACAGAATCTACTTAATATAAGAGAAATTTAGAAGGAAAATGTAATGTTTCTCAATATGCATATACCTCATCATAGTTTTGAGAATTCGTAAATTAAAAAAGCACTACAGAAGAAACAGGCTACTTCATAATTTTAGTTGAACACTTTAATGCTCATGTATCATTTACTTTTCATTTTAAAGGAAAAGCAATAAAAATGATTCAGAATTTCAAAACACTCTAATATATTAACAGTGGTTAATATAGTGTGTATTGTTATCTTCAAAGTAGTTTCGCAGATTACAAGATATAGGCATGAGAACTTAAACAAACAACATAAGCACAAACATTCTTTCTAGTGATCTAATAGAAATTAGTAGTATAATTATCTTCACTATCTTGTGTATATATATCTATATCTATCTATCTATTTATTATCTACCTATCTAGTTTCTTTTCCCTTCCTTCTTTTGTCCTTTCTCTCATCCCAGTTGTTCTTTCCTTTTTAGCAGTTTTTCGTCTCTCAATCATTGATAGTATTTGAAGATAGAAAATCATCAAAGTTTTAGAAGAGGTAAACTCTATTATTAAATAAATTGAATGAATGGATAAATCATTCATTTAAATGGTTATGTTTATGGATAATTTAATGGTTATATTTATGGATAATTAAATGGTTATATTTACGGATAAATATAACCAAAGCTAAAAACAATACCAAAAATGGATAAGTGGTTATATTTATGGATAAATATAACCAAAGCTAAACACAATACCATAAATATAACCAAAGCTAAAAACAATACCATCTTTCAAGTCCACATAGAATGCTCACTGAGGTGAATTATATGCTGACCAAACGCTTGTCTTCTAAGATTTTATGCAAGGCAAAAATGTTCATCCTACAGGAAAATTTACTTAAAGCAATACATGTGCAGTAACATATAAAATCAGTTTGCAAAGATTACCCTTATTTCCATATATAGAAAATGAGATGTAAGCCCAGAACCAAAATCTGCAAATGTTCAAATCTATTACATAAAATGGCATAGTGGTTGCACAAAAGCTTCACATATGTTACTCCATACTGTAAATTATCTCTAGATCATTTATACATGGTACAATGTAAGTACTGTTAAATAGCTTCCATACTGCATTGTTTAGGGAATAACAAGAAAAAATGTGTACAGTTCAGTACACATAGTATTTATTCTCAATATTTTTTATCTTTGGTTATTTAAATCCACAGATGTTTAGCTCACAAATATAATGGGAAATCATAGTAGCATCAAACATTTGAAATTCAAATGTAAAAAGACTACTCTTAATGACATCATAATAGTGATTATTATTATATTTAATAAATTATGTATAAAATGTTCATTGAACAATATGAAATATTGCTAAGGAAAATGAAATAGAACCCAGAAATGGTGGAATATTTTATGGTTATGGATTGGGAGAATCAATAACATTTTGATATTTATTCTTTACAAATTGATACACAGATTCAGTACAATCCTAATTAAACTGCAATCATGTTTTTGTTTACTTGCTTTTATGAAAGTGAACTTCTTGGTCTAAAATTTAATGGGTAAAATAAGATCTGACTACATTTAGACCTGTGCAAAGAATATGGACAAAGGTGTGTTAGACTTCAGTCTTAAATGTAAAGCTACAGTAATCAAAAGCTTTAGTTTTTGTTTAAAGAACAAGAGATGGATCAATGGACTGAATACAGAAATAGATCTTCACACACACACAGTACACATACATGACGCGGAGGATTGAGAGTTTATTTGTTTGCTTTTGGTACTAGGCATTGAACTCAGGACCTCATGCTTGCCAGGCAGGCACTGTGCCACTGAGCTAAATTCCCAGCCCTGGATTGATGTAAGCAGTCCAACATATTAGCGAGAAGATAGTTTTCTGAATAAACTGTGCTAGAGCAACTGGATATCCAAATGGAAACAATGTAATTTCACATGACCCTCAAGAATATAATTAGTTATAGATCAAAGTATGACATGATGAAACTCAAATTTTAGATGAGAAAATAAAAGAAAGTTCACATAATTTTGGAAAAGACAAATATTTCTTAGCCAAAAAACGCACCACTCACAAAATCTTCAGTAAAACTACATTAGACTACCTTAGAACTACAGCCTTGTCCTCTTATAAAGTCCTCATTCAGAAATGAAAAGGGGATCTATAGACTCCAAGAAATTATTTAAACTACAAATATTGGCAAAGGATTTATATGCAAGTGTTGGAGGTGTGGCTAAGTGGTAGAGCACGTGCTTAGCATGCAGAAGTCATGAGTTCAATCCCCTTAGCAAAAATATTTTAAAAAAGTATAATGCCCAGAGTAAATAAATCTTGTAACTCAATAAGAGAAACAGTTCAACTGAGAAGGAACTCAATTTAAAATTGGCAAAATACTCGAAAAGACATTTCAAGAAACAGTGCATAATAGACCACTAATTGTACAAAAACCATTTACGATCATTAACAACCAGAAAAATGAAATTTAAACCACAGTGAGATAATGGTATACGCATTGTAACACTAATGTTAAAAAGACTGACAATACCAATGTTGATGAGAACATAGCCTAAGTGAAATTATCACACACTGCTACTGGGAATGCAAAATCATATCACTATTTTGAAAGATTTCTTGTAATTTTCTCATAAACCTAAACATGCACTTACCAAATTATTTAGCAATTTCACTCGTGGATGATTTCCTAGCAGAAATGCAAATCTGTACAACTATATCTGTGCAATACAGAATATCTGTACAATACAGAAACAGCACACAGACTTCAACAGCACCTTCATTTGTCATAAGCTCAAACTAGAAACAACTCAAATATCCATTAACAAGGGAAGGATGAACAACTTGTTATCTACTCATGAAAGGAATTTTACTCAGCCACAATACCAGAAGGAGCTATTGATACATATAATATCATGGATGAATAGAGTTCAAATACAGGATGCTGAGTAAAAAGAACAAGGCATAGAAAGCATGCACACTGTGATTGCACTTATTACGAAGCTCCTGTACAGGTAAAACTAACCTTAGTAAAAGAAAATGGATTCTTGAAAGCTGGTGCTGAAGCTGGAACTTATTGATTACAGAGGGGTGAGAGATAGCTTGCCACAGTGGTTGAAATTTGATAGAAATTGATCAGGTCACATAGTAATATGTATTTTTCCAAACTCATCAAAATCTACATTTAAAAATACATTTATTCTAGGTCTGAGGTTGTAGCTTTGTGATACAGGACTTGCCTAACACACATAGGACCTTGGGTACAATTCCCAGCACTGATTAATATATATGTATATCTTCAATAAAATAGTGCCAAGTAAACGGATGACATTTACAAACTAAAGCAGGCTTGCAAGTAGAAAATAATATCAGTTCATAATATCAGTGGGGAATCATAATTCATACAGTGTTGATATAAGATAATTTTTAACAATTACTTGTTTCTCAAGAAACCTTTGTTCACTTTGCTGTCCATAAACATTTAAAATATTTTATTTAAGGACCCTAAAATAGTTATCCTTCACGGTATTTTCCTTCCCATGATAACCACTATTATCTTTTCTCAACTATATTCTTTGCTTTAAGAGACAATGATTAAGGGGCTGGGGATTTAGCTCAGCGGCAAAAGCGCCTGCCTGGCAAGCGCAAGGTCGTGAGATCGGTTCCCGGTACCAGAGAAAAAACCAAAAAAAAAAAAAAAAGAGACAATGATTATTTCACCAAAGATGTAGAATGACTTAATATGTTGCTAGTAACAGTAAAAGTCAAATTAAAAAGATATGGTGCAGGTTTTAGATGATCATTTCCAAGCAGAGATGATCACTGTTAGTGAATAAAGGGAATATACTGATAATAGCATAACAAGAGAAGGGATAGGAATCCAAAACTACTTCTCACAGCATCCTTAGATTATTTTGGAGAATGTATTAGATCTAATTTGTGGAGGATCAGAAACAATCTTAAATCTAAGAGTTTCCTCTGAGAGAAGAGAAACTTCACGTTATTCAATGGCACCAGAGAAGAATAAAACTGAATGTGGAGATGTACACCTGTATATCCATATGGTATTTTCAGTATTTCTATCCTTAAGGGCCAATGAAACACTTAGTATGCTAGGATCTTTTAGTAGATATTAAAACCAATCTGTAAAAGAATCAAAAGACATTTCAGTCCAGTAATAAGCTGTCTCCCAGACCTCCCTGTGTCTACTTACACACCTAGCCTCTGCCCATCACCCTATAGGGGGTGAGTAATGAATAGAAACAGCGCAGAGGGTGTTTCCAGCAGCAGGCAATGCAAAGTGGTCCGGAGAGAGATTCATACTTGAGAACTTACAACCTGATCCAGTACCTTTTCTCAAGGGAAATTTTGGGGTGCGGTTATAAGTCAAGAAAGTCTAAAGATT
Source organism: Chinchilla lanigera (assembly GCF_000276665.1). Taxonomy (NCBI): domain Eukaryota; kingdom Metazoa; phylum Chordata; class Mammalia; order Rodentia; family Chinchillidae; genus Chinchilla; species Chinchilla lanigera. The sequence continues at coordinate 15,346,838 of NW_004955409.1, forward strand.
TTCATTTTATAAAATTTTGTTTTGTTTTCACACCAGAGGCTACAACCGTATTCTCATCACGATACGTGACTTAAGTGAGCAGTACCTGTGGAACTGCTGTCACACATCAGCCTAAAACTCTTTCTGTTTTCCATGGTGGCGCGGGCCTATAATCCCAGCATTCGGTAGGCTGAGGCAGGAGGATCCTTTCGAGTTCAAGACCAGCCTGGGCCACAAAGTGAGCTCAAGGCCAGGCTGGACTGCAGAGTGAGACCCTGTCTCAAAAAAGACAAAACAAAACAAAACAAAACAAAACAAAACAAAACAAAACAAAAACCCATCAGGATAACAGTTCCTGGAGACCTGTTTTATGGTCAGAAAAAGATGAGTGCTTCTTAGTGGTGTGTTAAAAACAAATATTTGGACTATAATCTTTTTACTGTTCCAAGAGTCACATTTGCAGATCTGTTATTTATTTTTACAGAGTCACAGTGGTGCAGTTTCAATAACTGGTTTCCTTTATTCACATCTAAATCCACCTTATTAACTCAAGTTACATGTTTTAGAGAAAATAAATGTTCCCGGAAGATAAACGGTGTCCCTTCTGGGCTTTTCTCCAATTCTTTTGCACATCTCTTGCTCCCTGCGCAAATGACATTCAGCACATTCGTATTCAGCAAAGGACCACCTGCATGCGTAGCAACAACCCTTGCCAAGAAGCTAATGTGGTCTGTCAGTACACCACCGAACATTCAGTCCTCCCAGCCTGAGAGCCGCTGGCTCAGTCCATCCATCTGCTGTCCCTCTGCAAGCACTCCCTAAGCAATGGGCCCTTAAATGACTACTTTAGACAGCTTGTAGTCATTCAGTTTTAAGAAAATGTACAGCTTTAGGGGAGGCTGAATACACTTACTTGCTGCTTTTTGTATATATTTTCATTATTCCTTAGTTGAATGTTTAATAATAAAAAAACAAACTTGTAGTTCTCACTCTAGAGATCTAGTATGTCAATTTTTATAAATTCCTGGCTTGACAAGACTTTCAGACAATGATATAATAAGACAAGTGTTGCTGAGTACCATGCATAAAATGGTAATTTAAAATTTTGAACTCATAGAATACAAAGGAAGCACTGGAAGTTCTTTAGTTAGTAGTGTGTTATCAGGAAACACTCCATCCTATACTGCATCTGTGTGTGACTTAGGGATTTTAAAGAAACTTCTTTATTTCTGTCCTTGTGGTCCTTATCCCAAGGCACAATTAGTGACAAGAATAATACAGCACGGATTTCAGCTTAATCACCTCAGCCAGGCACAAGCTTGGTTGTCAGCCATACCTGGAAGGATTGAATGCTAGCATAAAAAGAGCTCTGGACAGGCTGCATTTACAATGTAGCTTTGTACCTTGATAGTGGCTGACTACAGGATGACCTTCCTAAGATTACTAATCTTGCCTTCTGTCTTTTTAAAAGGCCAAATATTTTGAATATTGTCATCTTTCAGGAGATGATTCATATTAAAAAATCACAGTGTTTGCAAATTGATGAACATGAAGCCTGACAAACAAAAAGCAAGAACTAGCAAAAAATGTGCCTGAAAATATTTTATTCTTGTTTAAGAGAAAGCAAGCACGTCTTTATTAAGCTTAGAAAGAACGGCTGGATTCCTGAGATCAGCTTGCTCATGTTTTGGAGGCTGTAATTAGAATATTTTCTGTTACCAGGCAGAACAGTGGAATCAGGCTTACAAAATCGTGAATAGGAAGATTCCATTGGCAAGCATTACGCGTCCATTTCATGAGAAGCTGTCCACTGACGTGCATATATCTGTTGTACAGGATGGAAGGAAAAAAAACTCTTCTGAATCTAATATTACAAGGTGAAGCAAAATGAATTGAATCTTTGATGTTACATTGTCTCTAAGGTTTTTCCTGTTTGGACATAGCCTATTTCAAAGTTTTTATATGCTTCTTTTTTCACACAATAGTTCACTTATGCAATTCAAATTTCCATCAAATTTCCTCACACTGTATGTGTGAGGAAATATACACAGATCTCCATTTCCATCGATAAAGAGATTTTCCTTAATAACTGGAGGAGAAAGAAGTTAATTCCAGGAGGGAGACGAGAAGGCCAAGTAAAGGCGTGCAGGTGGAGTAAGAGAAAGTTATGCCGTCCGATCTGATTGTCTCCCTGCATGTGGTTGTTTCTTGTGCTGCAGCTAGTTAGAAGCTGGTGCAGCTGTGCAAGTGTCAAACTGCAGACACACGGCGGAGTGTGAGGGACTGAGCCACAGGGCCACAGGTACGAGGCATTGTCACTTTTGTCTTTGTGAATCACTTCCTCTATCAAACATGTCACATTAGGGGCAACCCACTTTCTGAGCTTTTCTGTCTCTCAATAAATTCCTCCTACTGTTAAAAGCAAGTAAAGATTTAGGATTGCATTTGTATAAATAGTACATCTAACTCCTATTATTATTTATTCATTCAATTTTATTACTTTCTTTTTTCCATATTTTAAATGAAATAAAAACAAAAGCATTTTCTTAGGTCACATCTCATAGGTCCCAGGCACAGTAACTCTGATGCTCAATGCATAAATCAACCCTGATGAGAGGAATAGAAATATAGCATTTTCTGAGGATTCCCCACGTCAGCCCAGCCACTTTCTGCCAAGCTGTGGCCCGCTGCTTCCCTTGAGTGTGGACTCAAGGGAATGCTGGAACTTCTGAAAACAGACTCCCTGGCAGTAAAGGTGGTGGAGATGATGTCAGTGGTTATCTTTCCCTATATAGCATCACGGGCTTTTACCTGGGACCGGTAGAAACTGAAGCAAGAAGGAAAGGACTTGGACTGCATGTAAGGAATCCTCTGGAGACTCCCACAAAGAGCCAGAGCAAAGTTTTCTGGTTTAACAAAACATGAGTCCTATTAAACAGCAGAGTTGTCCGGGAATGGTGGTGCACGCCTATAATCCCAGCACTCAGGAGGCTGAGGCAGGAGGATCGATGCAAGTTCAAGACCAGCCTGGGCTACAAAGTGAGCTCACTCTGAACTGCAGAGTGAGACCCTGTCTCAAAAAGAGAAACAAAAAAATCAAAACAAATAAACAGCAGAGTTTTTGATGAGTTCATACATTAAATAAGGCGTTTTGTTCTATCGCTTGTAGAAGTAAGGAGAATGAAGTGTAGCATTTGTTTGCTTTCTGGACCACTTAAGAATTAGTTGAGTTTCTAAATGATTACGAGGTACTGCAGTGACTTGATTCTTCAGCAGAGAATCAAGCAGTATCTCTTAGGTGCAGCATTCTAGGATGAGCTGGAGAGTATGAGGGTAGCAAGAATACAAATATGCTCATGCTTTGCTGTCTCTGCCTTGGGGATTATGCACCATCATATTTCTATAAGGAAATTTCTTATAATTTCATTTAATCTTCTTGATATACTGTACATTAAGGAAGGTGAGAGTCAGAGGCTCTGTTCAAAGGCTGAAGTTGGTTGACTGCTTAGATGAATTATGTAAACTCTCTTCTTTCTGATAAAATATATATTTGAATCTCTTTGAGAGGTCACCTGCAGATCAGATGAAGGGTTTGCTTCAGTTCAGTAATTATGACTCTTTCATTAACCTTTAAGTATTGCAATTCAAGCCTCTGCGTGTTTGCCCTTCCCTATGTTTGTGAAGAGAAAAATAAGTTAATATTTGTGAAAGTTCCCTGTCAACAATGGATTCCTATATAAAATTCACATATAATTTTTATCTCTCAAGATTTTTCTTGCTCTGTGAATCCATGCTTGTAGGGGTAATAAAAGAACAATTTTTAAATAGAAAAATCAAATATATTAATCTTGTATGTGTCCTTATTATTCGATAAAATATGGTAAATGAAGGCCTCTGGGCAAGATCAATGATATAAAATAAAAAGGATAATGAGATATGTTGTTTCTTCATCCTCTTTATAGAGGTTTATTTTTCACTAATAGTTAGCCATGTTTATTTCTAGGGGAGCTCTTCAGATTCTTTTTTTTAAAAGTTAATGCTTTGGTGCATATAACATTTACTTATATATTTTTGAAATAAAATTATTATTTTTTTAAATTTCCAAACATTAGGCCCTAGGTAATTTCTTATTTACATACCAAATATGAAAGCTAATTGTTTCATCAATACAAATGAATTGTTTAAATTGTTAAAACAGTTTCTAAGTGAAAACAGTTTCTTTGCTTTTTGGGCAAAAACAAAAAGACTTATATTACCATATTTTATGTAATTTTTCTGGAGTTCATTGAAGATTTTAGAGCAAAAAGGTAACTCATTTAAGTCAAAATGTTATTCTCTAGTAAATACATACACTTATACATACATATTTCATGTGTAAGCCAATAGTACTGGTGTACATATTTTGTTTTTTATTATGACACCAGAAAGGGTCAGAGGTGACTCAACTGTGTCAAACATTGGTTCATTATAATTTGAAGGCAGTAAGTGTGAACTTACTTAAATGAGTAGGTTAAAAATTGCCTCCTCAATGGCTGGGGATTTAGCTCAGTGGCAAAAGCGCCTGCCTGGCAAGTGCAAGGTTGTGAGTTCAGTTCCCAGTACCGGAGAAAAACCAAAAAAAAAAAAAAAAATTTACCTCCTCAAGTTCCTATGCTTGTTAAGACATAAAGTATCTTATACAAATCTTCCTAGGGAGATTATTCTTTATTCTTTTTTTTATTTTAGAGGAAGATGCAATGAGGGATTAATATTTATGGAACACATTATTTGTCCAGCACTAATAGGTCTTTTTTTATAGGCTGATCAGACAACATTCTAAATATGTTTATATTTTGACCCATTTGAATCTCTAGAAATACCTTTTTACCCTGCTGAGTTCATAATTATCATTTTGAGAAGCAAAAAACCCAACTGAAAGAGTCCTAACCAGTGTTGAAACTTATCTATTAATATTATTATTTTGCTGACTCTATTGTTTTTTAGTTATTTAATGTCAGTCAGAATCTGGATTTTATATGACAAAGCTTTATTCAAATTACATCATGGACTCTTTTGAAAAGTGTTCATAATTGGGGAGAAATTTTACAGTGGGAAGGATACTAGCCTGCCACAGGTTCCATTTGGTAAAACCTTGTGTGACCTCAGTAGTTACTAAGCCAGATTACTTCCGAAAACCCTGCTTGGTTGCCTACTTCAGTATGAGTGTGTTGTTTCTTAGTAATCAAGAGCTAGAAAGTTAGTGAATTACAGTCTTTGAATCTGAACGTCATACTTGCGGTTTTTGCCTTCTAGGAGTTGGCCTGGAGGCCATGTCTTTGGCTTTATTTTAATGGTCTTTGGTTTCCTATAAGTTAAGGAAAATGTTAAAATTTTGCTACAGAAAGATGATTTTAGGAAAGTGTTCATTCTACACGTCAAATATTAATGTAAAATGTCTAAGTTTAGACAATTTAACTTTAGACAATTTATTTTAGTTAAATGATTTCTGAAGTAGAAATTCCTATACACATTTTCTCTTTAACTATGTAATCATTTAAAAAATATCTGTAACAGAAAATTGGACTTTATGATCAGCTACTGTTCTTATGTGAAAATAAATAATTGAAGTACACCATAAAAAGACTAATTTAATAGTTGTCATAAGTGTCTAAGTGTCTTCATTCAGTTTTTCTAATTAAGAAAATTGGTGTCTCAATATTTAATTACTTAGTAGTTATCATGCTATATGCTAATGCATTTTAATAAAAGATGAAGTGTAAGATATCATCTCATTATTATATCATGATATTTCTGCTATATGATGTTTTCTCTAAGTGCATTTTTGAAGGCTGCATTAATAATATTAATGAACCAATGCAGACAAGAATGACAAGTAAGACAACAAAATGCATAGCAATTGGGATTTGTCGACTTCCAGATTATCTATGCAGACATTAACCCATTTTTCTCTATATCACTTTTTGTTATTTGCGTGATACACTTTGATGCCCTATTGTTTTTTTCTTGGAACTTTTATTCATTCAAATAAGGAATTAATGGAAAGTTTTGTTAACACTTTCATGGATATGAATACAATTAAATTGACATTACCCTTTGTCCTAAAAATAGTAAAAATAAAAATGGGAACAAAATACATTTCACATTAAAATTGGAAATGATGAAATAGTCTTCCAAGGTACTAGTAAAATTGGTGGTACTGTTGCAGCAAAAATTCAGGCTGTATTCTGCAAGAGACAAAAGAACTTTGTGAGAACAAAGTTTTAATTTAGACTGGTCACCTCTCATCAGAACTTGCAAGTCAGGGAAGTGGGTGTGGACCTGCCTTTGTTCCCAGTTTATATACATTTTTGGTTTCCATGGTAACAGATTGGAATGTTGTAGCCCTGGCCACATGTTGTTTTTCTTGTGCCACGTGACCAAGTCAGGTTCTGGTTATAAGCCCAACCACAATGATATATACTTTCTGTACTCTGTTCTATATGTCCCCCTTTAGATAACCATACATTTCCTTTATGGTTACAATGTTTATTCTAGGGCCAGGGAAAGGATGAAACAACCCAGGCAGGGTCATAGGTAGTTATCTAGCACCTGGCATTCTTTGTCTTTGGAGAAGCATTCCAGGGCTAAGTCAGGACTGCAAAATTAACTCTTTACAACCCCTCCGGGATGTTTCTCAAGACACATTTTGAGGCTTGCATTAAGACTAGAGTTATTCTATCTTAAAATGATATGCTAAGAGTCACCGTCCCCTACAGTACTTATTTGAGTATTCTGTTTTGAGAAAATATTTCCACTAGTAAAATTAAGATTTAAAAAACTATTTTCCAGTTCCTAAAATCTCAATCAATGTACTCGTAATGGCAATTCTGTCAGGACACTACGCACTTGAATTATTCTATCCCAACCCCCCCCATTGAAACAACTATTTCAATGAAAGAAAAGTATTTTGGTTTTTTTAGTTAAACTGATGTCCTCCAGATTCTCCACTGATTGCCGATGTATATGAGAAGTATCTGCTCTCAGGGCTTATAGTCTATTTCTATAGACTATAGTTTAAAAAAGGAAGATAAAGTAAAGCAATTCTAGAAACAGTTGTAAAATATACTTCAGACAGTGGATGGAGGTGATGTGGAGTTTATTAGCAGTCAATCAATTTATTAAAGTGAAGCAAAATATAACGACATTTCTTAAGAATCTTGAAGAAAAGAATATACGATCGGTTACTTAATGTGACAAATGTACTCCACATTGTTATTAAACAAAGCCTTACAAAATTATTTTAGTAGAAGAAATAAATGCTTAATTTTGGTAGTTTTCTTCTTAGTGTTTTTCTATTTTTTTGTTTAAGTTTATTTACTGATTAGCCAGAGACTTATGCATACAGTATCAAACAAGGTATGAGAATAATTGACTTTTAAAAAGTATACTAATGACATCGAAAATCCTTTTCAATTTGTTCAGATAACATTTTACAGGTATTGCTTGTACCGCATCTGAAAACTTGCAATTGGTACTTTATTTTAATCAAGCATGGGAGACGAAATACATTCTATTGAAAAGATTTGAGATCATTTATGAACATGGGACTATTTGAGAGATATAGAACTTCCCAGTCTTCATTTTCTGCATCACCATTTTCCTCCTTTGGATTTTACACATTCATGAAATAGTTACTGAAATTAATATTGAGAATTGTAATAACAGGGTCAGTTTTGAAAATCATTAAAATAGAAATTTAATCTGTCAACTCATCTTGTAATTAAATGAAATTTGCATTTGTAATATTTTCACCCTCTCACTTTATGTCATCATAGACTATAAGTATTTGCAGACAATGTGTGCACATCTAAAGCAATTGTTATTATTATTATTTGGTACCAGGAATTGAACTCAGGACCTTGCACTTGCCAGGCAAGCTCTTGTGCCACTGCGCTATACCCCTGGCCCTGAAGCAATGATTAAGTCAGATGCTATTTATGTGTTTACGTTACTTAAAACACATTCATTTAAAGTTAAAACTCAAAGCAAACCTTCATTTTATTGATTTTACTACTTAATTATCAAGTTAACTTGTTAATTAAAAATGACATTCATATTTCTCAGCCATTGTATAATTTAGTTAGTCATTTCCCCTAACAAAATGGGCTATATTGTCAAAACAAGCTCAAATAAATCATAGGCCTTGTACAATCTTCATTTTAGTACCAATTAGCAAAGTATGCATGAAAAAAATTGCCATAAATCTAAGCATGAATATCTAAGAGGTCCCACATCCATCAGATGCAGTTTCCTAATATTCTCTTTTCATTTTGGACAATTTGTTAGGACACAAGTAGTCAATACTCCTGGCCCATAAGGGCCAGTGAATTCAGGCTTGGAGTTCTTCAATGTTCAGACTTTGCTGGGCAAATAGATTCTGCCTGGCTCCACTCTTCGTAATAGTTGTGGCTCTGAAAAATATAAATTGCATATTTATTTAAAATAAGCAGTTTGAATATAGGTGGAACATAATAAAGCCAATTTAGGCCATAACCGTGTAAGATGAGTTCTTAGACGAGAACTTAATGACTGAATACTGGACATTGCCAACTGCTAGCATCCTCACATGTACACAATTTAGCAAACTAGAGCACATGAACCAAACCCAGGCTGCAAACAGTTTTGGTATGGTCTGTGAGCTAACACAAAACCTCTACATTTTTTAAACGGTTAGGCAAAATTAAACAGAGGAATGATAATTCACTACATGTGAAATGTCTACAAAAGTTACATTTCTGTGTCTGTAAATATTGTTTTACTGGATTTTAGGCATAGCCATTCAGTATTATCTAAGATTATTTTCTTGCTATGGTGGCATAATTGCATAGTTGTGCAAGTTGCTATCTTGTAGCTCATGTTTTAAAGGGCAATATATTTACCACTGGGCTTCTTAGAGAAAGAAAAAGTGTACTGAAGTCCTACTTAAAAATTAAGATGTCAAAATTAAAGATAAGCCCAAGAATCCTTGAGGAGAAAAAGAGCAAGTTACAGAGTTGGTTGTTAATTTTTTCTTTCCTAGTATGTATTTGTATTAACATGAGCTCTCTAAATCTTGTCTTAAATTACAATCAGCTGTAACAACATACAAGTGCTATATTATTTTTGTACAATGGTCCCATTTTATTTTCTCTCTACAAAGTTCATCAGAAATTTTTCATTGTTAGACTAGCGTTACTAAAAACACAGGAATGCCTAAAAATGTTCCAGTTGATCAGCAGTGTTACACCTACTTAACAGCTCTAATTAAATGAAATAATGGTTTTGTTTGGAGACCTCATCCACTGTATCATAATTCTGTCTTTTATAAATAAAATTTAATATAGGTGAGGATGGAAACATTCAAATCATTAGGAAAAAGCAAACATTTGTTATTGGTTAAATCTGTGAAAGGGTCTTAATGAAAAATAAAAATCATTTCATAGAAAATATTTTTGGGAAATCTTGAAACTCATCAGATTTGCTACTGGACACATTTTGATGTGGAAATTCTGCTCAGGCATTCATTGTTTGGTCCATATGCGCAAACTAGAACCTGTGGGAGTCAACTGCCTTGTGATACTCTGCCCTTTCCACCCAAAGCCATTTATTTGTTTGGGACTTATCTTTTCTGGTACTTGCTATGTCTCTTGCTGTCAGTTAATGACAAGTACCACATTTCCACTGTACAGTACTATAGCATGGATTCTGATTTAAATTCTAAATATAACACAGATCATTATGGTATAAGAAAAACTGAAGGAAGAAAGGATACTCATGATTCAGGTACAAGAGAGAGTAAAAATTGAAAAGCAAAGAGGAATTTCAGGAGGAAAGTGCTTTGGTTTATGGGGTCAGAGTGTGTGAGGATGTAAAAACTTTTTTATTAGCAATCCGAGTCCCTAAAAGGTGAGCAAGAAAATTTAGTCAGGCAGAAGTGTGCACTGCCTTGTTTATGTGACACGTACTGGGTTACAAGGGTTTTCTTGGTGTGAAATGATGAACGGCATCAGATGTTATTGGAAAAATTGTGATGGCTACAAACAATAGATAGCGAGTTAATTTGCAAATGCAAGAGAAAGAAGGCAAATACGGGTGGCTAAGTTTTCTTTTTATAAATGAATTTAGTTATTAACCCCATAAACGTTCAGAAAAATGCTTTAAATGTATTATCATGAAATTATAAACTGATAAAATAGATGCACATATTTGACAAAAGTATTGTGAAAGTATGTGTTTTAGTGACCATTTTAAACAGTAGTGGTAAAATTTGTCATTTTGTGGTTTTCCAGACAGCAAATAGAAGCAATAACTTGACACACAGTGTTTTAAATAAAATCAGTTGTGGATAGTGAAAACCCTATTTGTCTGCAGTTACATTTTGAAAATGTGTAATTCACAAGAGAAATCACAATATTATATCAAACCAAAGGTACCTTCTGCCTGAGGAGGTATAAAAGCTTTCCATGGAGATCCCTGTGATTTTTAAAGATTGACTATATTATCAAAAGTATCGTTTAACCAATCAAGACACCTGCCCCCCCCCCCGCTATCAACTGTCAGGAAGTTCTTGAATGCTGAAATGTAGGCGCTGAGCTACCTGCTTTAGTATGATATGCACAGCTCTGACTCTTGTAGAAGAAAATGGATTCACATAAGGGATGAATCAAACCAGTGATGTAGCAATTTTAAAATAATGTGGTGACAAGGGCTGGTCATTTAAAAATGTATTGGCTGTCCCACTTGGGAAGACACAGTATGGATATAAACTTCTCTGCAGCAAGCACACAAAGCACTTCACCTAAATTATTTAGCTGGGTTATAAATTGTTAGACATGTCTCCCTTTTTAAAGTGAACTCTAAACAACCTTTCACTGAGAGATTTTGTGGTTGACTTCACAGATGTATGTTTTACTTATTTTATTTCCTGATCACGTATTGGCAAGTTCTAACGGTTGAGCACATTCTCGATGACGCTTGGTTTTATTGCAGTTTCAATAGCCCTTTATGTTAGGCATTGCTTATAAGTTTTAGAAATTTCTCCCTTATATTAATTCATGATCTTTCAAGTCAAATGAGAATAGATAGACTCCATTCATTGTTCATAATTCCCTTATTATCTACATTTAATCTGATCAAGGCTAATATTTAAAATTATACAAATAAGTGCCAAATGTAGACAATAAAGATGAGTGCATCTTTTTTATTTTCCTTTGACTTCACAGAATTAAATAATTTTTTCCTCAAGGTATACCTCATGTCCTCAGCTTTGCGATCATAACTTTTGCATGGCAGTGAATGACAAAAATAGGCTTTTGGAAAGATAGGAACTGAAGAGGTAATGTAATTCTTGACTCCTTTTCCTGGGGAAGGTGCAGAAAGTCATTTTCCTTCTCAAGTAGAAGCTTTTGCAACCAGGCAGTCTGAAGATTAAAAACCTAAGAGTTTACCCTAAGTGCTGCCTGTTGCTTATGTACCATCACTCTGGTCAGCCTCTCTTCACCCTGAAAATTACATCTTTTTGTGTTGGTTAGATCATTTTACTGGTTTCCTGCCTAGTACTTTTCATCTCTTCAATCCATTCTTCACCTTTCCATCAGATATACTATTATTGTGTTTGAAAAATTAGGGCAATTCCCATTTCTATAAAAGTGTTCTTTTATTTTAAAAAATGCTTGTAAAATTTTATTTTATTTTGACATCAATAGATATAGTTATATGTATTGATTATGTATCACACAATATTTTGAAATATATTTAATATATAATAATGGTCTAACTAACTCTGGCTAATTAATATATGTATTGCTTTATGGAGTCCTTTCTTTTCCTCTTAATATGACTCAAATTTCATCAATTTGAAGAAAAAGTAATTCTGACTCCAAAAATTGTTATTTTTCATCTGTATGGAGAAATGACTGCGATTTGCCTATATTTTACTGTATATATACCTAAAGTATTTTTCATGAATAATCTGGTTTAGATGGTCTATGTAGATAAAAGTGTTATGACTCTGACCCTCTAATCACTTAATGAACATTTAGCTTTTCCTAACTATCCACACAGACAGTTGCAGTTCCTATGATTTTTTTAAAAACCTTTTTAAAAAATCACTGTATCATCAGCTTGTTTTCAGCTTGCCATGGATTTCAATAGCTACTCTTGGGTCAATACACATTTGAGAAGTTTACATCGGGTTTGTTATTTGTGTAGTTCACCAGTGTAGTTTTGCAACATTTGCTGCCACTAAATTTTTTCTCACACTGGGTAATGCATATAAGGACATGGATTATAAAATCTCTTCTCGCACTTCAGGGAGTACTGGTTAAAATAATTTCAGAAAACTAAATCTAGTGTGAATATTTGACATGTTAGCATACCAGACAAGATATTTCATAACTCATCACTGAGCTGGTCTGTCTTATTTGAGCATTGTGTCAGCCACTGTAGCAACGCCAGGTGACACTCTTCCTGTTTCTCATTGGTACAGTTTTGCAAGGAAAGGGTTCCTATGTGTTATCACCATACCATGTCCCATAGTAGTTGTGAAAACATCATCTCCACATGTGATCATGGCATATTTCTTCTTTTGTTTATTCTTCTGTGAGTCATTCTTTTCTTTCTGAGAATATCTTCTCTTCTAAGATCAATAAAAATGTCACATAAATCTCCTTCCCTCAAACCCACCACAGCACCTCTGATATAATGCTTTTCTTGGTAGAAAAGAGACTATCAACTATTCTTTCCTAAATAGTTCCATGGTACTTGTTTGCATTTCTTCATTGTATGACTTGAATTGTTTAAGCACACTTAATTTGTAAAATATATTTCATGTTCCTTTTATATGATGTCTAATATTGGGGTTCGTTAGCCTACTCGGTCACACACAACTGGACATTTTCTTGTGTTTTATAATAACTGATTTTGTTGGAGTCAAGTTTGATTTGGGGGAATTCACTGCACTCCAGGGAGAGTGCTTATTTTTCAGACCAGTGTGGCTTTGGCTCTCCTCACACACTCTAGCAGTATCACTAGTCAAGGATGTGTGTGTGTGTGTGTGTGTGTGTGTGTGTGTGTGTGTGTGTTAGCCCAAATATATCTGTCTTCCTATACTAGTAAGAGGGAATCTGAGGTTACTTACTGATTTTGGTTCTATGCAGTGGCCTCATTTCTAACTTTGCATCTTGCACTTTTGCATAAACAACAACTCCTTAGGCACAAAAACCCATCTCACAAGGGTTCAAAGACCAGCAACACTGTTTTTCACTTCAAATTCTCATTAACTACCTGGTTTTCAGCTATCTATGTCTTGACCTCTGAGCAATTTCTTTTCTGGTTTGCAAGCTTAGATACACTTCTAAAAAGATGTTTGGTATAGTTTCCCTCTCAGACCAAAACTTTAAGTTTACTTTTTTGTTTTAGTTACTCTGTTGTACCAACAAGTGTTTCACACTTACTTGATTCTGTGGATTCTTCTTTTCTGTATTGCACAGCCTGAGATAAACCTGAGATGATTTTATTTATTTTGATTTTGGTTGGTACCTTAATAGCTCTTCAATGAAGTTAAAAGAAATCAATAGATATTCTTTACCCAATAAATCTTTTTTCTAAAGCAAACATAGTTATTTTGTATATCATCTTTCAACCTATTTTCCAAAATGGCAAAAGGTTTCAAAAAGCAGAATATGTTGTCTTGACTACAATTATATGCTTGTCTGTATTGACATTATTAAGGTCAATTCATAAAGCTGAGTACATGTAAAATATTTTTAATATGGATAATTGTTTTTAGCTTTTAGCATTATGCATAAATTATATTTTAAAACCTCAATGTAATGATTTTTAAAAGCCTTATGCAGAATAAACCACAAACTTTTTTGTAAATTCTATGCAATAATTTCAGTTACCCAGTCTTTCTATCCATACACTTTAAGCATATTTTACACCTCAAGTTTTAAATATAATCATGCATAATGTATCTAATAATTATTTCCCAGTTTAGATAGAGAAAGTAGTTCTAGGTCAGTTTATATAAAAAGATTTAAACTGGACCAGTGAGGTATAAAAATAAAAGCAGAATGTGAGAGTAAGAAATTTTCTTAGTATTATTGCTAGAAATAGAAGAATAGTGTCTAAGTATAAAAAAGAAGGAAAAAATGTTTTATGAAATCATTGTCTACTCGACCAGCAGATGTCTAATTTGACTGTTAGAACCTAACATTATTTTAAGATAGTTCCTTGGAACTATTTTAAGATAGTTCCTTACGCTTCTTACAAATGCGTGTAGGTAGACAGTAAATGTGATTGACACTAAAATCAGAGAACAAAGTTCATCTGTAATTTGTAAGATTATAAGGTACATTATATGTAATACACAAATGAAATCAAATATTTTTCGGATTTTTCCAAAAGAAAATTCTGTTAAGTGTCCTTTGAAATATAAATAAGCAAATCTATAACCATAATTACTTAAAATTATTTATGATCTAGTATTTATTAATAGTTAAAACTGTTCATCATATAAATCATTTTTTACTCCTTTAATTCTAAAGTCTGTAATTATACTCCACTACAATAAAACCTTATGTTTTAAATTTTAAGAATTGGGAACAAAATTTATAATAAACCTTATTGTATTTTAGTATTCATTTATAATATCTTTCATATATCATTGCCTTCACCACTCTGTCCCTAAATTACTTTATCTATAATTTGAAACTTTCAATCAGTCTTTCACATATTTTTAATGTTCCATAAAAATTATCACATATCATTTATACAACAAATGACAAATTAATTTTAAAAAATATATGAGAGGATGATGATGATGATGGTGATGATGATTTTGGTGATGCCAGGAATCAAGCTCATGACCTCACACTTGCAAGGCAGGCACTACTCCACTGAGCTATATCCCCAGCCCTAGAATGGATTTTTAATAGTCTGCAGTTAACTATAAAGATGATCATAGAATTTTACAGTAAGATTATATTACTTTGTAACATTTAAAAGAGGTTTAGATTGGAGGTTAATTATTGCACTACCTTGAAAATAGGTGTTGATAAACAAATTCAGATCACTCAAAAGATCATGAAGATCTTTTTTGTTAACTTTCATGGTCAAAGTGTTCAACAACCTTAGGGGTAGTCATTTAGACAAACAGTTTTCCTAGGTTTACGGTGATTTGCACAGATGAAGCGTTGCCAGTTAACTCTCTGGCAGACAATTTAAAGTGCACAGTAGAAATGTGTTCTCTGTTGGGTGTCCTCTTTTGTTTTGTCCCAGTGACACCGGCTCTTGGATCAAACATGCTGCTGCCAGCCTCAGAGG
Organism: Chinchilla lanigera; assembly: GCF_000276665.1. Taxonomy (NCBI): domain Eukaryota; kingdom Metazoa; phylum Chordata; class Mammalia; order Rodentia; family Chinchillidae; genus Chinchilla; species Chinchilla lanigera. The sequence continues at coordinate 15,362,162 of NW_004955409.1, forward strand.
AGGAAAAAGGCCAAAAAGATGTTCTGCAACTTGAGAATTGTTTGTGGTGTCTTTTGTTACACAAACTTGGAGATAATTTCTAGGAGAGAAAATTTAGACTCCTTAAACTATTTCAGAGTGCATGATTTGCATTTTTTCTATTTCAATAACCTGGGATATTTTTAATATATCTTGACTCCTTGGCCTTTCCTTAAAGATAATTTCATACTTACACACAGTTAATTGGGTGGAACATAATTCTTTACAATAAATGATCTTTCAAGAGAAATACTTTTACAAGGTCATGAGATAATTTCTAAGTATTAGTTCATTCAATTTAAGCCATATTTAATCTGAAATTAAAATGCAGTATCAAATACAACTTGACAATAAGAAACATTTCATCACACCCT
>NW_004955409.1:15364256-15393556 GCF_000276665.1 Chinchilla lanigera
TCTTGCATGTCTATATATGTTTTCCTGAGAAACCACTTTGAGGATACCAACATATAGTACAACAACCATTGTTAATTTCCTATTACTTTGTAATTCAGTATTGCTTGTATTGTTCTTATACTATTTTGTAAATGGATGTCTATGTGTTAAAAAAGTATATCTAATAAATGAATTATTTTGAAGAGTAAAAAAAAAATCTGTATTTTAGAATTTTGAAAATTAGATCTATAATTCCAAGTGGTTTGCAGAGTTTTCATTTTGAATGTTTGGGCAGAAAGTTGACATGGGTTGTATATGTTATGTAAATTATGTGGACTTTTTGTTAAAATCTAAAAAAGGCCTCCTTTTATTTTCATCAAATTCTTGGAAGAGGCTGAGTTAAAGGCAAGCATTCCAGTCAAGATCAAGAAGATTCCATAAAATATTTTGAAACACTAGTGCTATAAGACTGTACAGATTAATAGCAAGGGTGGCATTAATCTGAGGCTAAACCGAGAGCTGTGGAGCAGTTATACCCAGAGAAATGTTTTCTGAGTAAGTTTGTGGTAGTCATTGTGCAAGGTTACATTTGTGGTGAACACAGTTGTGAATAGTTTTAGAAATGCTGCATGAGATTCCCCCTACTTGTATTTATTTATTTTGGGGGCCTGGTACTTGACAAAAGTGCCTCCATTTTTATTGTGACTTTTATCGCAGGTTCTAGTTTAATGTCCCAGTTCATTGACTAAAGGCACAGGTAATGCAAGAAGTTTAGTTTTTCACTATTTTTTCAACAAGATTGACCGTTTCCTTTCTCATATATTTGACCTGGAGGTAGCACCTGTTGTTTTCTTTTGCTTTCTTGCTGCAGCATGTTTTGTTTTGTTTTGCTTTCTTCCCACTCAATGGTGTTTCATCTCAGGACTTTGTTTGCTCCGTGTCTCTCCCCATCACTCTGAACTGTGAATTGCCCCAGTGCTCAGACTTTAGGCTTTTTCTCTGTCTCTTCACATTGCCTCGGTGATCTCATCCTTCAAGTGTACTTTCTATCTATATGCCTACAGTTAGCAAGGTGAGCACTACAATCTTGACTACTTCTGTATTCCAGAACAGGAATATTTTATTGCATAGTTGATGTCACCATTGAAATAACTCAGTTGTTCAAATATTATCCTGAACTTCCCCTCCTCAATTTGAGGAGCTACCCATAGCTTTCTATTTCAGTTGATCAGAGTTTTATGACTTAAGATGCTCAGGCAACAGACCTTGGAGTCGTTGTTGATTCTCCTTTTATTCACACCTCACTCCTTCAAACAACTCTGCCTACATCTACTCTCAAAACATACCGGGACACTGATTAGATTTTATGAATATGAATTTTCAAATAGATTAATTACCTATGGAACATGCAGTAAAAACTCGTAACAGGGCCACAGATAATAACGGGTATGTTTAAAATCTTAGATGTCAGCATTCACATGTAAGTACAATTTCTATTTTCAGGCAAGGCCTACGCTCCAGAATTCTATTACGATACCTACAATCCTGTGTGGCAGAACAGACATCGTGTTTATTCCTACAGTCTACAGTGGACACAGATGAATCCGGACGCAGTGGATGAGATTACCTCATACCGTTTGGGTGTCCGGCAGGTGAGATGTTTAACCAGTGTCTTTTTCTTTGTGTGTGTGTGTGAGCCTCTGTGAATATTTTGCTGCTAGAATTTTTCTAATCATGGTGCATCAAGAACAGGATGTATTTTCTATATCAACAATAATACTGTTTTATACAAAGTACTCTGGATGACTTACAAATTTTGAAATTAATTTATTAATTTTCTACTGTTGCAGAAAATATTTCCTGGCGACATATTCTGAGCCTTCAGACAACTTCATCACTAGATATGCTTGGGAAATTATAGGGCATAATTGCTACCAAAGGGACTTATTTAAGGTGTTCTCACACTTATATACTATGTCGTTGTTTGCTTTGTTTCTTCAGACTAAAAGCTTTAAGTAGTTTTACTTCAAGGTATATATGTAGTGCTTTAAAAGTTATTGTAATATGTCTGAAGATTATAAATACTTTAGTAAAAGAGAAAAATATTAAGGAGTGTTATTTTTTACTGTAGCAGAAGAAGACAGTTTGTGTGGATACATTTTCCTATTCTTTTTTTTTTCCAATGAACTATTGTTAAGCTGACTTATCCTCTGTCTGTATAAATGACATTTTAAAAATGTAAATGTTGTTTTTCTGTTTTCCTTGAAGTCCCTTGTTAGATAACATATTATCTAGGTGACCATTTCAGCATTACAAAACATGTTTTATGATTTCATTCATTTCCATATAATCTATTAGCTCTCCGCTGAAACTCTGTATTATCTGCAGATTTTCAAAGTGTGTATTGTACTTCCTGAACTAAATTACAGAATAATAATTTTAGTGGAGACATTAGAAAAGACAAAGTTTTCTTGGAGAAAGGCTGATCAGCTTCCTTCAATCCACTCAACTGTTCTTTCCTACAGCCATTTTTTTTCTTCTTCCTCAAATGTTAGAATACCTTTTAAAATACATGGTTCAAATAAAGGTGCATTGTAAATTGAATAATCTGATCCTTCCTGGTTAATAATCTTAACAAAGTGAGAGAGTTTACCCTAGTGAAAACATCTGAAATTTCATAGTCATTTTGAAAACATCTGGAATTTCACAGTCACTGCTCCCTTGTCTAAGGGCTCACTGCTCATCCATCCAGAAGACCACAGTGGAAAATTCAGAAAACTTTCTCTCCCATTGCCCCTCATTTACATGGACCCCAGGTAAATCAGAGTAAATCTCAAGTCCATATTAAAATTGATTTTTCTGCTTATTCTAACTTGATAATCTTCCTTGATATGGAAGATAAAAATGTAACAAAAACAACAACAACAACAACAAATCAGACCAGCGGTTCTTTCTCCTCTGGTTGTCAGGCTTATTTCTTTTTCTTTTCTTAGCATAACTCATATTTTTAAACCTTCTACATTTGGAGCACCCTAAAGCTTTCTTGAATTCTCACACCTAGCAATTTTTTAAAGTCCTTATTACATTGTTTATTCATTCACATTCATCTTTTAGTATACATCTTTAATCTAAGAACATAAGACCGTATGCTATTTGTAAAAATAATACTTTACCTATCTTTCATTATTTTCTGACACAGGTCTGTTTTCAGTGGTAAAATCAGAACTTTATCTTTAATTTCTCACTTTCTCCCTTAGCTGTATTTTCTTAAAGCTTTTAGGTAAGTTGTCATCACACTTCTAAGGGCTGCCTGTTGTAAGGGTGTGGAATTTAATCATCTCTTCTCCTCGTTGCTTCTCTTGCCTGTGCTTCAAAACTTGTTCCAACCCAAAGTCAGTGTTTGTGCAGAACCTCTTTCTGTAGTCACATGTAGCAGAAATGTAGTAACCAATGAAGTCTCTCCACTCCCAGAGTACAAGACTGATTGTAGCAGTCAGCACTCCTCTCTAGCGGGAGCTGAGTAACTAAGATCCTTCCTTCTTGTCTGCGTTTGTATCCACTGTTGGCAAACTATCTGCTGTGTTACTTTTTGCTGGGATTCTATGCTATTTTTCAATGACAGTTTCTCAGAATATTTTGATTTTGTTTCTCTGACACAGTCATCTTCTTTAAATTCATGGGTTTATATTTCTTGATCATGAAACTAGTTTATAGATCCCTGGTACACAATGACATATATTCCAGTCACCTTGATGTTCATTTTTGATGAATTAGATACTATTCTCCTATTCTTCTAGTGTAGAATAAATTATGTATGTGTGCATACATATATGTATGATATATACCTATGTACATAGCAAACGTATCATATATATGCTATATAATTTTTATGCATATAATATGTAAATTTCCTTTAATTATATTTTATTAAAATAACAAAGTGCAGGCATAGCTGATTTCCATGTAAGTCTAGGCAGCCTAAATTCATCATTTTTAGTTGCAGAATTTTGCCCATGTTTCTAAATATATAAGTTTGAGTTCTTGTGTATAAATGGAGAATACTGATGCTTGTCAGGCAGATGGAGTGTACAGTTCAGGATTTCCCTCACTTGCTTAACAGTCAGGTGTTCTTCAACAGGACTCCCTTCCCATAAACATTTGTACCAATCTTTATACTCATAAGCAGGATTATGTAAGGATTTTCTTTTCCTTTTTTTTTTTTTTGTCTTTTTTGAGACAGGGTCTTACTAGGTAGTTCAGACCTAGGCTGGCCTCGAACTTGCAAGGATCCTCCTGCCTCAGCCTCCCAAGTGCTGGGATTACAGGCATGTGCCACCACACCCAGCGTTATGTAAGGATTTTCAAAAAGGGTATTTTAAGAGTTTATCATGTCGTATATCTTTACTCTTTAATTTTATTTAGTTTAACATGGACACCATGTATGTGTTACTCTTCGCTTTGATTTTTTACCAAATAATTTCTAGACATGTTTTTCACTATACTTTTATTTTTATTTCAAACCTATTATCATGCAGAAGACACGTTTTACTGATTCATATTTTTTGCTTCCAGTTTTAATTTTAGATTAAGTCTCTTTCATTAAATCAGTGAGTCCATGATTTGTACTGTACTTTCCAGATTTTGCTAGATACAGCTATCTGCTAGAAGAATACATTTCTGGTATTATGAACCAGAACCTCAGAGCAAATTCTTTCCGTTACTCGATTTTTGAAGCTAATATCTTAGTTGTCAAAGCATTAGCTTTTTAGGTTTCTTTGTTTTTAGGTTTTTCTTTATATTTGCATATTGTTTAGGATCCTTTATTATGATCCTGTAGTCTAATTGGAAAGTCAGCTTAGTATATCTTGCTATGGAAAAGAAACGTTGATGTATGTTTTGGAGATGTTTCCAGAAAGAGCAATTTTTTGTGAGAAGTAAATGGCTGCTGTTTATCGGTACAATTTGTATATACATAATGATTACATTCATCATAAGGAATTTGTACTTGTATATGATATATCTTGAGTCTTTTGTCCCATTCCCCTTCCCTCTCTTCAACCCTTCCACCCTCCTTATTTACAAAGCTTTGCTTCCATTTACTCCTTCTTTTTCTTTCATTTTTTTGCTTCCTTTCTTTTCCCCTCCTCCCTCCCTGGTTCCCCTTCTCATTTGAACAGTTTAATTCTATTTCACAATATCTATTATACATTTTGGTCTTATTTGCACTTTCAGTTTCTCACACAAGTAACAATGTGATGTTTACACATGTGTGTCTGACTTATTTCACTTAAGAGTATGGCCTCAAGGTGCATCCATTTGCCATTTGTCTCAGGTTGATCCTTCTTTATGGTTAAGTAGTGCTCCCTTATAAAAAACACATCTTCTTTATCTATTCATCAGTTGATGGCATTTAGGCTGTTTCCAATATTTAACTATTACAAAAGGTGCTGCTATGAACATGGGTGTGCATATGTTGCTGTGGCATAATTTTAATTGTTTTGGAAAGATAACATGAAAGGGAATACCTGGGTTGAATAGAACATCTTAATTCAATTTTTTGAGGAATCTCCACACCTATTTCTACAGTGGTTGCACCAATCAACACTCCCACCAACAGTGGAGAAGGCTTTCTTTTTATCCACAGCTCCTCTAGCATTTGTTATTGGTTGCTTTCTAGGGTGAGATGGAATCTCAGCATTGTTTTAACTGGGATTTCTCAAATGACCAGTGATGTTGAGCAGTTTTTTTATATATTTATTTGCCATTTCAACTTCTTCATCTGAGAAGTGTGTGTTAATTTCAGATACAATTTTTGGATGGGGTCTTCAAATTTGGGAGGTCTGATTTGTTTCATCTGTTTATATGTTCTAGATATTAATCCTTTGAGGAAAATCTGGCAAAATGCTCCAAAAATTTTTTTACCCTGTCTATGTGTTGTCTCTTTACTCTGCTGGTGATTTCTTTTAGCTGTGCAAAAGCTCTTAAACAAGACGAGGTCTCAGTTGTTGATTCTTTGTAATATTTCCCACGTGATCAGGATTTTGTTTATGAAGTCCTTGCCTAGACTGTGTCTTCAAGAATTGTATCTATTTCCTCTTTTAGCAGTTTTAGGGTTTCTGTTTTAATGTATTTGTCTTAGTTATTTTTCTCTCATTGCTGAGACAAAATACCTGATGTCCAAAATTAGGGAAGAAAGAGTTTATTTAGCTTACAGTTTGTGGAGGGTTCAGTCCATGAAGAACTGGCTCTCGTGCAGGGTGGTATGGCACAGGGGCAACAGTTCAAGGCTGGAGAAGACAGCAAAAGCAACAAGAACAATAGGTGAGGTGAGGGCAAGCCTCTTTTCCTCCATTACATTGTATGCAGGCTACCTGCCCTCCAACGGATGTAGCATTCACACTATGTACTCCTCTTCTACATGCCAGGATGTTCACAAAGTGAGGACCCTGGACCCCTGCTCAATCACTTAGTTAAATTTCTAAATTTCTCAAATGGACACATGAACAACATCCTAGAGTGGTAAGGATGTGTCTTCAAAGATGTAGAACTACTGAGTTACTTAGTTAAGCGTCTAGACTTCTGCAACTGACACAGTGAATCAACCCTGACAGTATTATCCTACTCTGCAGTGAACTTGGAAGGTGATGTTTGTTGATTTAAGAAGAAAAAACAGCATGTGTATACACTTTTTTCCACTACCATACTTGTTACATTTAACACGTGAATGAAAAAATCTTTACATGCAAAATGAATGCAATAAGCAATATTTGTTTCAATGAGTAACTTATATTCAAAATTTGAGAATGGTAGGGCAAAAGTACTTCTACACAATTGAAATGTTATGAAGATTTTTAGAAACTCCTCTACTTAATAACAGAAAGCAAATGTACTACTGTCAACAAATTTATTTTTCTATATTATTTTAGAAGATTTAATTTCTTCTTTTCCATGTATGTACATTGAGATATCAGCATAACTTTAGGAAACAATCAGCTATTAACAGTATAAAAATCATTCTTTATTTCTGATATGAAAAATGCTTCAGTTATGATTTCATATTACATGCATAAGGTCTTTTAATCTCCCACACTACCTCAGAATCTTGACTATACAGAATGTAACTTGGATGATGTTCAAATAAATATGTGAAGAATGTGGCCCAAGTAATGTAAGTTTTATGACAATATAGATTTTATCTAAGCATTAATGGTTGTGTGTTTGTGAAGTTAAGTTGCCTTCAAAAGAATACTAATGTTACATATGTTACCAATTGCGTGTGTGTGTGTGTGTGTGTGTTGCTGAGCTAACAAAACTATGGCCTTATGCATCCTAGGCAGACATTCTATAAGTGAGTCATACTTCTAGTTATATTTGATAATTTTAAAGTTGTATTCTTTTAGGCTACATATTTAACTTAAGCCTATAGGTCTAAATTATTTCTTCCATTGATGAAATATGGAGCCTATCTAGTATGTACATAGCATCTCCCCTTTCAAGCATGACCTAAATTATATTTGTATATTGGGTCAAGTCTGAAAAGCAAATTTGATCCTTTAAGATGATTGATGAATTTAATTCTAGAGATTCTACCTTACTTTTAATTCAGAAATCTTTAGAAACCTTCTTACATATCTTAAGTATGATTATAAAACTATTGCTCTATTATTAAATCCTGAAACATGCATTTGGTAAACTAAGACAAGTATTCTTTTCATCTTTCTATTTATATTATCTGTCTCTTTTTTGTTAAACTACATGGTATATAGTTTAGTTTGATGAGGAATATTTTCTCAGAATTTGCTTGTTTGCATATGTACACTGTTTACAAAACATTTCAGTGTATCTAGGAAAAAGATCTGAAATTTCAGAAGCACTGGTATAAGAAATTTGAAAAGAATAGATATTTCACAAGAAGCTGAAAAATTAATTTATGGAAGAAAAGTTTCCACAAAATCTTAATATCCTGAAGTTTTATATTTTAGGCTCAACTGAGCAATTGTTTAATTTCCTTGGACAGCTACCAGCTTCCAATTATTTGCTTCATTTGTTACTTAAGAGGAAGTAGAAAAGGTTATTTAAGTGTCTGCTTCTTAGGCATCTAAGTAAATAAGAACAAAGCCGAGCTGCCTCTGTATTATCTGAATACAACAAACAGTATACACATCACTCGAATTCATTTGAAGCATAAAATTATAGTTACTACTAATAAAGGGTTTTAAAGTTTGGTCTGGTTTCCACTTTGCATTGCAGCATAGTTGCATAGTGAATGTGACTTCCTATAGGAAATATGATATTTTATTGAATATCATATCTTAATTTTCTGTGTACTTGTCATTTTATATCATAATATCTTAAAAAGCATGCAATTATAATATTCGTTTGGTCACCCAGCCAATAAAACTTTGAGTAAATTCATCATATAGTAATTACAAGGAATTTTAAAATGAAGAAGTATTGCCTTCTATGTCTTATTAAAATAAGTGCTGTAGCAGAAATGTATACAAAGTACCATAGAAACAGGTTGGGGGGGCGATTCATAAAGGAAGGTATTAGGTTGAGAGACATGATTAGCAAAGATGAAAATTTTGTTAGTTTATAGTTTTATTATCAAATTTTCTTTTATGCATGAATCACTAATCAAGGAACCATTAAGCAAAAATATGCAGTTTTGTATCATAATTATATAATTGTGTTATAAATTATACATTGTTCTTTATAGACATGATTATAATGACTGAGCTCTTCCTTATTTTTTCACCAATTACAATACTTTTAAGTTTTTTCAGCAAGTAATTCATTACTTATTGTTGTTTTTAAAGTATTTCTATAATAAATCATTGTAAACCGTTTTATATGTTTATTATACATGCAAATGACAGCATTCTTAATATTTGTATTTATTACTATTACTTAGTATCCAGTTTAATATGTTTACTGAAAAAGAGCAGGGATTTGGAAAGTATTCAGGGTAATCGGTTGTCATGAGGAATGATTGCTATATACTTTAGCAGCTAGTATAAAGAAGTACTAGTATGTATGGTAGTCTGGAGTTGTTACAGGAGAAGTACTGGACAGTCAGACGGAAATGAAATTGGAATACTGTGTGCGCTTAATATAAACAGGTTGGACAGCCTTTGTTAAGAAGGATGTCTAGAAACATTTGATGTGGCATATTTAATGTCAGTCCAGGAAAATACGATTTGATAATCTGGATTTTCTGTATAGTTTTCAATCATGAATAAACTGGCATCTTTTATAGGTTAATGTGAACATATTCTCTGCAATACTTTGAGTGATACTACAACAGAAGCCACATTTGGGGAGATATTTGAAGTAAGTCATAGTAGCTCAGATTGGAGAACTAAAGGGGGAGTGCAATCAAATTGAATTAAGAAAATACTGAACATGGCAGAACTGGAATGTTGATTTAACTGAGGAAGAATTTTGAAAGGGACTGTGACTTATATTCTGTCCTGTTCACTTCAACTATAGCAGATGTTCTGTAAAACACCAAATATCGATGAGAGGAAGTCAAGGATACAGAAAAATGCAGTAAAAGCATTGTGTAAAGGATCTCTTTGGCTCTGGAAAAGAAATAAGCCCCAAATCAGTTTTTAAATAGTGAAATGATCACTATCTTCCAAATAAAGGTCACAGCATCTGTCTTCTCCATTTCTGTAAATCCTAACTTTACAATGTATACATTATAAGGAAAACATATTTATGATAAATTGGAAAGAACTGGATAAATTATAGACCTCTGATTGAGGTAGACAGCTCTATAAAGCAAGGTTACCTTGTATTAGAATATTCCAAATATTTTCTGAGGAGCTGTTCTATAAGAAAATCTTATGTCAAGTCATGGAACCACCTGTGTCTCATGTTAAGTACATATCCTTCAACAGGATTTTTTAGTATCAAGAAGGAAAGTTAACTGTTGTTAGTTTGGGTGTCGGGCACCTGTTTAATACAATATTTGTAAAGAAATGCGAATGATAAAATTTAGTACTAAAATATGAAGGAAGATTTATATTATAATGTCAACTAAAGGTAGTACTGCATCCATGAAACTCTTGCTTTGTGTTAAAGGATCATAAGCTGAAATTTATCTTTCAGAAATCCATGTTTTAGCAAAATCAAGAAATAAAATTTGCATAAGTAGTTTTCTTATAGTAAGCAGCTTCGTTCAAGCTCATGTTGAATATACATGAGGTCTACGCTAAGAGGTCCTCCAGGGTGACTTCTAAGCTTAATATAAAAGACTTAGAGGAACTTTTAAAAATAAAATTCCAGCTGGGCATGGTGGCACGTGCCTATAATCCCAGCTCTTGGGAGGCTGAGGCAGGACGATCTTTGTGAGTTTGAGACCAGCCTGGGCTACAAAATAAGCTCAAGGCCAGCCTGAACTGCACAGTGAGACCCTGTCTCAAAAAAGACAAAAAAAGAAAAATAAAAAAACCAAGAAGTAAATAAAATAAAATAAAATAAAATAAAATTCCATAGTGTGAATACTTCTCAGTTTTTTCCTTACATTCTTCCCTCTATATGTTTTATATGCTTCTTGCCTCAAAGTAGGAGTTATCATAGTTAGGCTGTTTCTGTGTATTGATATTTTACAGTATCAAATGTATTTGTATCAGCTCTTAAATCTTCCTTTGGGAGAGATTACATGACACTTTTGCTTGCAGTTCCTTCACCAAATCAAGCCTCACTGATTAGAGTTCAATAGGGTAAACAATGCTCTCTTTCAGGTACCTGAAAGAAAAGAAAGAAATATAGAACAATGCAAATTAACACCACAATCTATCTTTCTGATCAGCAATATTTGATGAAATGTATTAATATTCTTTGGTTATCTGCTGAAAATACAATCTCAGTAAGATCTATTGCTTAATTTTACTTCTACATTACTAAGCAAGGAAAAGCAAAGATTTGGTTGTGAAATTGTATCATTTATTTCAAATAATGGAAGAATTCTTAAAAAGCTCAAAGCAAATCGGGTGATGGAAAACAATATTTTAAGCAGAATAACAAGTCTATGTTCTATGAGCACTGAGTTAATGAATAAATTATTAGATAAATGCTCTTGTTTGCATAGGATCTATGTAAAAGAAAATTAAAATAGGACTCATTTCTGTAACTAACTGGCTAAAATGAAAACGTTCTTTGATTTTTCTTTTGTGATTAGAAGTTATACACCATGTGCTGTATATGGAATAAGAACCAAACCAAACATAAGAAGTAAAGTAAACTGCATAAAAATTCAACAACCTTGCTTACAATGCTAAATTTTGCTCAAGAATAAGTAAACAATTGAGTCGGGATACAGTTTAAATAAATCTATGTATTGCCTACATACTAGATATGGAGGGCATATTATGCCTGGTGCATATATAAAAACTTATTGATAATTTACAAGACATAACACTCCCATAAGAGCTAACTGTGAACTAATAAAAACTTACAAACTTCTCGGAGGCTTCATCCTGGAAGCAAGAAGTCCTGCTTTAAAACCGGTTGCGACAATTTCCTTGCTTATTGAAACAATTATTTTGAGTTTTCTGTCCCAAGAGAAAACAATATGTTAAGCAGAGTAGCAAATCATCCCGGAGAGCTCAAAGACCTTGACAGAGGTTAGAGTGTGACAGTGCTGATGGAGAGATGGCAAAAGGTAAATTTTCAAAGGGAAGAGTGGTCCTAGTGAACATGTATGATATTATAAAATTAAGAATGATAGCGTCCCCTATCTCCATGCCTTTTTGTCAGATTGCTGGGGTTAAGTGCAAGTGCTGTGAGCTCGTATGGCCCTCTGGCAATGAACTGAGGTACAGTGTTGGGCAGAGGAGTACTGGGATTGGGAGTCCCTACTAGTTTGTTCTTGGCCATCTTCGTGTTTGCCTTAGCAAACTCTAATCGTAGTATTTGTGGAATTTTAGGATGGAAGCGGATGCCGTTCAAAGCATTCTTTGCAGCTTCTGCTTCAGAGCTACTGTCAAAACTGATAAAACCTATAGGCCGCTTAGATGTGAGCTTTATAAGAGAACTGTCTTATCCCTTAAATGGTCTGAAAAGCAAATAGAGCTCCCAAGGTTTGAGATCCAGAGGAAGACCACTGACAAATATGGCCCGGACCTCTACCCTTTGCAGGTTGGTCTCGCTAGGAGTGTCTTCTCTGCTTTGTTGTCCTTTATCATCTTCCCGGTACTTCCTCACCGGGCAGTGCTGGGCCCACGGCTGGGGGAGGGTGTGCTCTGTATGCATTTTAAATAATTCTAAATAAATATTTAATTTCTGAATGAAGTTTTTACAGTTAGGAAGTTTTGGCCTAAATGGTGTAGTCAGCACTAAAAGTCACAAAGGATCATTTTTGCTTATTGCCGATGTGATAGTGGTGTGATGATGCTATGTGGGAGTTGATGGCTTGTGGGAACTTGTACTGATGTTACATGATTGTGCCCAGAATTCTTCACGCTGCCTTTAAATTGGAGCGTGATGCTCTAGAATCTGGAATAGTAATCCGCTTCCCACTCAGAGAAGGAGGCCACAGAAGCAGTCCTAACAACAAGCTAGGGAAAAGTTTCTTTCCTTGTGAAACTTTCTTTTTCATTTAGTAGGAAACATTTGACACAAATGCAAAGATACTGTGATATCAGGTAGTAATAATTTTTTGAGCAAAATATAACCAGGTAATGGAGCAGAGGGAAACACCGATTCTATACGAATCCTACAGTAGGGAACGCCCCTCCCGAAGAGCTGACATTTGAAAATGTGAAGAGATGTGAATCACAAAGTAATTCAGCTAAGAGATGAGAACACAACAAAACTATGTCACAGGAAAGTAAAAATGCCTATAGATGCATGTATTTTAGATAGCTATGTTTTCAAAAATCTGCAGAAAGTACAGGGGCCTATTACACGAACAATGGAGGTCATTTTAAAAAGTTTAGGAAGAATCTAATAATATAAAGGACAAAAAGGGAGACAGCATTTTTCAAATAAGTGATTTATGCTTTGGGGTCCTAAATGAGAGGACTGGTAAAATATTGGTTTTAAGGCAGATGAAAATGCAAAATCTGTAACTGATTAGCTATAAACAAAAACAAGGGAATAATAAAACTGTGTTTGCACAGTTATAGTGAGATTTCTGTATTGAGATTGCTCAGTGAGGGACAATTTGAGTATTGTTTCTGAGTTTGAAATAGTAATTAGTTAGTAAATATAAGTAATGGAAAACTATGTTGTAAAGAAAGACAAAATACCTTCCTAAGGACTAAAAACTGATGTCTTTCCACTGAGTAGCCAAATCAACTTTATACATTAATTCAATAAATACTGTTCAATAAATACTATTCAGTAAATACAATAAATATGTGATCCCTGTGGGAAAACAGTGATCAAAACAAAGAAAATTCTTTCCTTTCATGGAATTACATTGTAAAAGATAAGTTCATTCTTGTTAGACTATTGTAAAGACCTTACTAACAACTATCAGGGAAATTCTGTGTGTGCTATGACTCTCAGCAAAAATAAAATAGTGAAAACCTAGAGGATCTTAAACAGAATGTGTGCATGCAAAGTATTATTCCTTTGTCATCTATGATTTTACTAAAAAGATCCATGCTGTTTTAGTTTATAAAACATGGCAGTGTCAAGGCTCCATTTCTAATTAATACCCAGATTCAGTCAGCATTTTGAAACTTCCCATTTGTCTACTCAGAAAATGAAAGTAAAAGAACTTGAGTCTCAACTATTATTTCATTTTTGAAATACCCAGAGGGTTATAAATTTAAGAACACATAGTTATTATTTGCATCATTATTTTAAAGTAAGACATTTATTTTTGATAAATTTGCCTGCAGATAAATAAGTGAGATCTTCTCCAAATCTAGACAAAGATCAATTATTAATATACATTTAATATAATAATATTTATGGGCCAAGATCTTAAAATAAGAACATTTCATGAATTTTATTTTAACAAAATACTGCTTTAAGTGCTTCAACAATTTTTTTTTTTGTTTTTTGTTTTTTTTTTGTTTTTCTCCGTTACCGGCAACCGAACTCAGGACCTTGCGCTTGCCAGGCAGGCGCTTTTGCCGCTGAGCTAAATCCCCAGCCCCTGTGCTTCAACAATTTTATCTACATGGCTGTGAGTTTTTTCCATGCCCCCTGTAGCTGTTGAGTTTCAGTGATTTCTTTTTAATCCAATTATCTCTGTAATTACCAGTTATAAATATTTATTTATTTGGTTATTTTTCCAGTTCTGGGAATCGAACCTACGACTTTGCGCTTGGCAGGCCGGTGCTGTGCCACTGAGCTAAATCCCCAGCCCCACCAGCTAAAGATAAATATAGCAAAGGAGCAAATTTTGTCTTGTTTTAATTTTCTAAGTTTCAAAGAATTCTTCTAAGGTGATTTTTTTCTTTTTTTCAACATGAATTAAAGCTCCTGCATATAAGTGCTTTTTTTTTTTTCTTTTCTCTAATCCAGACAGTGACTTGCTGAAACATCTAGCAATAAAGTAACTATAGTATCCTGTATTTTAGAAGCCTTTTGTATAAACTGACAACTATAAATTTTTATGTTTAATGAATATTATACACTCTTCTGTTTCATTCTACTTACATCTGCCTATATTTCCTATTCTTGTAGTTTAGTGTGCATATGCATATATGAATTGCATTAATAATCATGAATGAGACAGTTGTATGAAACCTCAAAACAATGTAACCAAAACTGTAAGACGGAATTTCTAAACCTAGTGGGTACATGTGCCAAGTGAAAGTAGAACCATTTTATTTGTGCTCAAATAGGGTTGTATTTCATATTCTAACTCAGAGTTTGAAAGGTTCTATTTGGTCAGAAATAGCTTTTTCCAATTGTGACATTATGCTACTGGCAATTTCCTTGCATATTTGAAGTATTTTTAGGTCACACTGATCTTTTTGTGTAAATTCCTAGTCAGGCATGGTGGACACACCTGTAATCCCAGCATTAAGGAGCTGACGCTGGAATATTGAGAGCTCAAGGCCAGCCTGGGAGACATAGTGAGCTCAAGGTCACCCTGAACATGTAGTAAGTGAGACTCTGTCTCAAAAACTTGGGGGTAGGCACTCTATAGGATATGAAATCTTGGGCCTGTCATCTAAATTAAGGACTTATTTCCTAAAAGTTGAATATATAATGGTATTGCAGGAGTGAGTTGAAATAAAGGATACTCAAATATAGAGAAGGGTTTTCTAGGGCATTGAAAATGTTTGGTTTTTGGTTTTAAATAGATCTGTCTCCATGTGTCCTGTTATTTTTGTTGTAGTAGCAATGTAGCTTATACACACCATCTCATAGAGTTTGGAGATTCATACTGATTTCCAGTGGCTGCACATAGATTGCTCTATTGAGCCAAATTTAAAGATTGAGTGGCAGCCTTTCCAGGATGTAAATGAGCATCTTCTAAGAAATAAGCTATACTGAGACCCTGAGGTTGAATGTACTGTAAGGAGATCTCTCCTGAATCCAGTTTCTAGTCAAGTTTCATCTCATGAGATGAAAGATTATTTAAGGTCTATTTAAGTATTCATTGATTTTGTACTCTTCTATAAAAGTAATGTGATACGAACACCAAAAATGTTAGACTATGTATTAAAGACATCAAAAAGATTAGAGGGCTGGGGTGTAACTCAGTGGTAGAGTGGTTGCCGAGCATGTAGAGGCACTGGGTTTGATTGCAAGCACTGTAAAGCAAAGCAAAGCAAACAAACAAAAATGAAACAAAAGATCTGATGAAAATAAGTGGTTCTGGTATGAATTTTCTCAAATATTCCTAGCTTGTGGAAACACTCATGAATGCTTCTTTTTGAATTCCTCATTTGTGAATTGTACTAAACTCAGGAAACTTCTTAGCTTCACCAAAATGTTAGATCACACTAAAATTTTTTAATTAGCACTTTTATTATTAATATTAGTATTGGTAATATTAGCCATGCTAATTGTAATTTCTTAACAAAATACTTCAAAAAATTTTACCATTTTTATATTTTCCTTCCTTGAAACAAATGTATATTCTGAAATCACTGTTTATAAGGTAGTTGTTTTTGCCTCACTATTATTAAACATCTTCTGTTTTAGTTGACATAAATTTTTATTTTTAATTTTTTAAAATTTTAATTGACAAAAATTATATTTATGACACACAATGTGAAGTCTGAATGCACGTCTATTGTGCAGTAATCAGAGTAATTATTATATCCATCATCTCAATTATTTATCATTCTCTCATAGTGACAACATTCAAAATCCTTCTTTTATTAGTACATGTCACATAATGATCACATTCATCAGGGGGAGTCTGTACCTGTACACAATATATTTTAATTATTCTTTCTTCCCATTGCCTTCCCCTCCCATTATCCCTCATACCCTCTTTATAAAAGTTTTGTTTCCATTTTCCGTCCATTCCTTTTTTAAAACTCTTTTGCCTTCCTTTCCTTCTCCTCTGCTTTTTCCCCCTTCCCATATGAATATGTTCTTCCAATTTCCCACTATCTATCCTCCATTTTGATCCTTAGTTACTCTTTGATTTTCTCATGCAAGAGAAAAAATGCAATATTTAAACTTCTGTGTCTGATTTATCTCACATAGAATTAAGGTCTCGAGATGCATCTATCTACCTAAAAAAAGTCTCAAATATATCCCTTTTTATAGCACAATACTACTCCATTTTATACAAATGTGACATTTTCTTTATCCATTTATATTAGTATATAGGCTGTTTCCAAGAGTTAGCTATTATAAATTGTGCTGCTATAAATATACTTGTGCACGTATCACTATTGTATACTTTTAACGTTTTGGAGAAAATACCTAGAAGGAGGATAGCTGGATTAACTGGAATCACTAGTTTTAGTGTTTTGAAGAAACTTCATACTGATTTTCATAGGGGTTGTACCAAGTTCTACTCTTACCATCAGTAGAGATGGGTTCCTTTTCTCCCACAACCTTGCTAACATTTGTTATTGGTTGATTTCTTGATGGTAGTTATTCTGTCTGGAGTTAGAGGGAATCTCAGTGTTGCTTTGACATTTCTCGAATGGCAGTGTTGTTCAATATTTTTTCTTTTATTTATTTTCTCTTTGTAGTTCTTCATCTGAAAAGTATGTAGTCATTTCAGATGACCATTTTTGGATTGGGTCTTTAAATTTGGGGGTCCGATTTTTTAGAGCTCTTGGTATATTCTAGATACTAGTCCTTTGAGAAGTAGCTGGTAAAATGATTTTCCTATTCTATGGGTTATCTCTTTACTCGGTGGTTTCTTTTGCAGTGCAAAAAGCTTTTTAATTTAATGTGATCCCACTTGTTGATTTTTTATAATATTTCCAGTACAATTAAGATTTTGTTCATCAAGTAATGGTAAGAATATTTAAAAATCTTCTTTTAGCTATTTTGAGTTATACAGTATATTAACTATGATCACCTTGCTGTGCAATACAATCTAATAATTTATTTCTCCTATTTACCTATAACTTTGTACCCACTGAAAATTTATTTATTTATTTATTTATTTTGTTTTGTTTTTCTCCGGTACCGGGAACCGAACTCATGACCTTGCACTTGCCAGGCAGGCGCTTTGCCGCTGAGCTAAATCCCCAGCCCCTCCCACTGAAAATTTATTTTCAGGTGTAGTCTGAATTTCACAGTTCTACTTAGATGAACAGAAGAAAGTTCCTATATATGAGTACTCATTCTATTTCATCAAAAATGTTACTTGGAAACTAGGCTATCATCATAAATAATTAAGTAGTGCTTACAAAAAGTGCAAAGACACAACCCAAGACAAATTAGGAAATTTTTGTGGTGGAGTGAAAGGGACATTTCAAAATGTTGTATATCACAAACAATTGTTCAAGCACATATATTAGGCTAACAATAACTTCTATTAGGTTTTGTTTGGAAAATATGTAAACTACATTGGTTATCTGAAACAATGGTTGTATAATTGTTTAGTAGAGGAAATGATTTTTGTGTTAGAAATAAAATAAAATTCCACTAAGCCAAGTATAGAATTAGTTAAGATTAAAATATAAGCTTCTGAAATCATTCAAATAAAATTTGTTTGAGGCTATGGAAATGTTGAAGCATATAAGCAAAAGTCATTCTTATCTAAAAAAGCTGCATTAAACCGAATTCCAAGAATAAAATTAAAATAATATATTTATAGACATAAAATAATCTCAGAACTTTCTTTTGTACTGAAATCTATTTACAAAGGGAAATAGGCTATATAATGAAAAAAAGAAATGCTGATTATTCTGTATACAGAACTAGGTCTATGTATTGTCCTACTGCCTTGGAAACTGGTAACAAATGAAGTATTATCATGCCTAGAAGTGTAAATCTTGAGAAAATGCATATTTGCTCTATAATAAAATGCTGGATAGCATTACCTGGAACATAAAACAGAACCTTAGTCATTATTTGAGAGTGTGAGAATATCACAACCATATATAAAGCAATAAAAGTAGACTAATAGTGAGAAGAATTTCTTGTAGTTCTTGTATTGTGCACATTCTCCATCAAAACAATGTTTCCTGCCCATTTTAATGAGGTTGCTTGAAAAAAAAGGCAAATATCTCAATTGTAGGAAGTTTCCTCTTAACATAACAGAAGAGTAAGTGTTCTTGGAGAGCAATATAGGCTTCTTTTTTTTCTTCAATATGTACAACTTCTATGTATTCATAAATGTTCTAGGAAATGTCCAACCATATTTAGGGGAAGATCACAAAGTAAATTTTTAAAACAATTTCTCCATGTATTGAGGGAGGAGCAGAGTAAATCTGGGGAGATAGTATAGGATTTGCATGCATTCATAAAGTTGTATTTATTTTAAAAAGAGATGTGAGGCAAATATGAGCACATATGGAGTTTTATTGATAAATACATGGAAAATTGTTTCTATGTTCTCTATCCAATTTATCCATTTTTCCTATGGCTTTAAATTTATTTTCAAATTAAGATGCTTCTGTGGTTCAGAGATTTAGTTTGTTGCTGCACAGTAATTAATGGTCTTAATGGACTTACGGCAAATATTCAGTGAGCTCCATTTTAAAAGCTGCTAATGAATTATGATATACTGTTAATACTTCCTCTCATGTACAGCACTAGATATCCCACAATATTTAAATACTTACTTATTTTAGTGTTACAACGGACTTTTTTATTTTTTTATTTATTTTTATTTATTTATGTATTTTTTGGTTTTTCTCCGGTACCGGGAACCAAACTCACGACTTTGCGCTTGCCAGGCAGACGCTTTGCTGCTGAGTTAAATCCCCAGCCCCTACAACAGACTTTTTTAAAGAGACCATATATTACTGGTGAGAACATGGTCTTCAATTGCCTTGATGTGCCCTGTAAAAGCACCTACAGTAACACAATGTAATCATTTAATTAGTAACACAATATAATCATTTAACAGTGAATAGGTATTTCAAAACATCAAGCTGTATACCTAAAAATAAGCAGCTTGTCAATTTTTTTTAATAAAAAAATACTTAAAAAAAAAAAAGAAGTAGAATTAATTAAAGGAACCAGACTTTGGGCATAGAGTTTTAACTATCCAAAAACTTGTTGCTTGTAAGATATTTTTACTGAGTTATATACCTTTCTCTTTCCGATTCTCACTTAGGTAACAAGGTTAAATAATGTCTTTCACATTTTATGGGAAAAAAATGGTAGAGGTATGTGAGCCACGTTCCAGCTTCACAATTAGCATTTTAATAAAATACAGATCCAAAACATGACAAGAATCACATTCGCAAGACAAGAGAAGGACATGAAGATGTATTTCCCATTCCCGCAGCTCTCAAAGGTTTCTCTGGGCTGATACTCGTATTCTGCAGGATCCGCCTTGAGTCCCAATGCATTGTTCTGGAAAGGATATGAAGTCTTTATGTTCCTCACCATTTCCTTACCAAAATTTTCTGGCTTCACTATGTTTGTTACTATTATTTATTTGTTGCTGTTTCCTGCAGCTGTAAGTTTAGACTGTGAGAGCTAGGCGTTTTTGTTTTATTATCATTAATGTTGAATTTTCATGATGCATTCCTAGATGATGGATATAATATACGTCATCATCTAGAAATCCCTGATCTATAGCACACTATCAGTAAATACTCTTGAGTAAATTAAGGATGTTCTCACATAAAATTTCACTATCACTTATATGGCAGGAGGAAGTAAAAATATGTAGTAATAATCATTCAAACATTAAACTTTCAAAAATGAGGTCTTAAGATTCAATACTGGGAAAATAAAATAAAATTAGTCCTAAAATTAGTTTCACATTTATTAACGTGATAGCAGAGCTTTCTACATTGGTGTGTGGTTTACATAAAGATCTTTCTCATAAAGGAGGGGAATACTGGGACAAGAGGGAATGCCATAGAGCCAGGGCTTTGTCTGAGACAACTGCACTTAGACTTAATGATATCACTATAAGTTTTATGCAGTTACTACTTAAAACTCTGTCTTGGTTACTTTTCTCTCATTGCTAAGACAAAATACATGACCTTCAAAATGAAGGAAGGAAAGGTTTATTTAGCTCACAGTTTGTGGAGACTTCAGTCCATACTCGGCTGGCTCCAAAAAACAGTGACGCATGGCAGAGGGCAACATTTCATGGTGGCAGAAGACAGCAAAAGCAACCAGAACAAAACGGGAGGAGCTGTGGAAAGCAGCCTCTTTCCCTCCCTTACACTGTATACAAACTACCCGCCCCAAGGGCAGGTGTAGCGCTCATATCCATAATCCCAATATTGGACCATGAATCAATCATAAATTCTAGAAGCCCGCCCCATGACTACATGAGGATTTGGGGGGACATGCAGACACAAACCATAACAAAACCCTTTACTGCCCTACACAGCATTCTTCATGATAAGAAGTGGTGAGGAAGATACACATAAGCCGCAGTTTGGGCCAAGGCTTGAGCATAGTTCTTTCATCAAGATTGCCATGGCAGATGGTCCAGGGAGAGCCCCAGCCTCCACCCACAATCTCTAACCTTCAGCAGTGATTCTGGGTTATGAGGGCAGGGAAACGATAGAAGCAAGGTTTTCCGGAGTGTCCAGGAAGGGTGGAGGGCATTATAGTCTGAGGAAGTTGCATGTACAGTAGCATAAAAACATCAAAGAAGGGATTTAGGTCTGTGTTTTTCATTGTGATATTCTCAGTACTAAGAACTACATGGCACATAATAGTTGTGCAGTAAATGCTGAATAAACAAATGAATATGTGTGTGACAGTTTAGCTGGACATTTGTATCAGATTCCACTTCCTTCTCCCTTAGTATGAATATTTTTTTTCCATTTTTGCATACCCCGATGCTATCAAGAAGCATGATGCCATGACACCTAATTTCATTCTTGGTTGTTAAGTAACACTTGTTTGCTAGAAGATTTTCAATATTTTTAAATTTGATACTCTTAAATTTTATTATAACAAATTTGTGTGTCTATTTCCTCATCTTTTTGTGTCCCATGTAGCACTTTACAAGCCTTTCAATATAAACTCATTTAATTTTTTTTTTTAATTTCTATTTTGAGCCCGGAGTGGGGGTGCACACCTGTAATCCCAGCACTTGGGAGGCTGAGAAAGGAGGGTCATTGTGAGTTCGAGACTAGCCTGGGTTACAAAGTGAGCTGAAAAGTCCAGCCTAAACTGCATAGGAAAACCCTATCTCAAAAAGAAAAAAAAATAAATTTCTATTTTGAGATAATTATAATTTTATAGTAGTTTACATGGAAATGTACAGGGAAGTTCTACGAACCCTTTTGCCATCTCCAACCAAAATTCTACACAGACACAGCACATTATCTAGGCCACAAAAATTACATTGGTACATTCCATGGTTTAACTGGAGTTTCCCAATTGTACAAACACTCATCTGGGGCTATGTGTGTAGTGCTGGTTTATCACACAGAGCTTTGGGTAACCATGACATCATCAAGGCACCCTACTGTATCATCAGCACAGAATTCCTTTTGTTCTCTTCTTCTAGATATGCACGTCCTCAAACCCTGGATAATTTCTTTTCCATCTCAATAACTACTTTGGGTCATAGTCATTACACAAATAGAGCCACACAAGATCCACAGGAAATTAACTTAACTTCACCCAGCATAATATCATTGAGATTCACTCAATTTATTATGTGCATCAACAGTTCACACTTTTTAATAGTTGAATAATATTCCATGGATGTATTACTTTGATTATCTCACTCTTTAACTAACATGATTCAGTTTTTTCTCTGTTATGAATAAGGTTGTTAAGAAATTCACACACAAGTTCCTTACAAAAACAAATTTTCTTTTTGTTTAATGGCATAATGCCTAACCATACAATTGCTAAGGGGTGTATAGTAAGTCAGTTTTCTTTAAAGGAATTGCCAAATTATTTTTCAGAGTGACTTTAAAATTTACAATTCCATCAAAACTATATAAAGATGTTTCTGTACACACTCAGCAAGGATTAGTTTATTTATCTATTTATTTACTTATTTATTTATTTATTTATTGTGTTGCTGGGGATTGGATCTAGTGCCTTCACACTAAGCTACATCCCGAGTTTGTTTATTTTCTACCTTGAGATAACTTTAGACTAAGTCATGAAGTTGTTCAGGTTGACCTAGAACTTGCAATCTGGCATTCTCTGGGACTGCAGGTGTGGCCCCTGAGCTCGGCTCCACTCTCACCATTTTCACTTCAACCATTCGAATAGATGGGAACTTAAACTGGATTTTAATTTGTATGTCATCAATGGCTGGATATTGAATCACTTTTTCTTGTGCCTATTTGCTATTCTACAGAGATATGTGTGTGCACATCCGAGCTCACTTTCTAAAAAATGAGGTACTTCTAAATTTAGAAAATTCTGTCTTAATAAGTTCTTTATTTTAAGTTGAGCTTTTAGTCTAGTATAAGGATACTAACAATTTTGTAGTTTTCCTATTTATTTCTTGACAATCTTTTATAATTTCTTAACCATATTTATAACATGATGATTTCTCAGAGAATTAATCTGACATAATCTGGCTCAAACCTATTTTTTAAATTACAATCATTTTGTCATTTAGCCTATCTATTGGGTTGTTTTATTTGTTTGTTTATTTGTTGCAGTTATTATTGCAGTATTCAGTATTTTTGACAGTTTTAAACACATTTTCAAGGCCAGGAATATAGCTCAGTGGCATAAGCGCCTGCCTGGCAAGCACAAGGAACTGAGTCTGATCTCTGCTACCAAAAAACAAACAAACAAACAAATAAAATATTTTCCAATATACTCTTTTTTGTAATAAATAACAAAACTGCTTCCATTTCCCTGAGGATAATTTTGTTGATTTTAAATTCTTATCCTGCATTTGGATTAAGGATTTAACATTGACTGCATCCTCATCTGTTATAGGTTTTTTTCATTGTTATCTTTCTTTATCGTGGTTGATCTCCTCCATGAACTATCCCCATTCCTCCTGGTAAGTAGATTCCTTGTCACTGTCAGCTGTCTTTGGTGGTCATAAGTATCCATGAGATAAATTGAAGTTCACAACATAATTTCATTCCTGCTACTTGAGTTTGAAAGTCAAATAGAAAAAGTTTGGTAGGAATAAGTTATCTCAGAGAATGGCCCTTGGCATCACAGTCTAGGCCTGACTCCTTCCTATGTACCATCCTACCTCTCAGGGAAAACCTTGCATTTGAGCTTTGAAAGGCTCCTCACATTTACTCATTTTGCAGGAAAAAAGGGTGGAGAGGAGAGAAAATAGATTACCAGTTGACCTGTAAATGTTGCTATCCACTAATCTGTGACTTGATATGATTATGTTTTCTTTCTCAGAAGGAAAAGCCTGAACAATGGCTACACTGTTATAGTGCTGCTAAGGGAGAGACCGCTTCCTTCTGATTTATCTCCTGTTTGTGACATGGCTTCCGTTCATCAGGGGCTGAATTTTCCTCTAAGGCCCAGCAGTCTCCTTCTTGTTTTGTGGTGTCCATGATCGGGGTAGGGGGAGAGTAGAAACTAGTGTAGACTTCTTTTTTATTGAGAACAGCATTATGGACAATGAGATCCTATTTTTGCAAACCTGAGCTACAATTTTATCCCGTTCTAATACTTGTTAATGGCACTTCTCTAATTAAAAAGACTGACACCTTCTATTTTTAATTAGTTGTCTGACCTTGAGGAAGCATACCCAGATGTATTTCATGGTTCTGCACTTACCCCCCCTGTCCAATTGCTGTCTTTTCATGAGGTATTTGCTTTTAAACTCATTTAAACCCCCATTTTCCCTTTCTTTATTTTTGGAAATTTTAATTTAGTTTTAATTTTTATCATTACTTGTATTTATTGTTACAGTTTAGTATACATAAAATCACACTCCTCTTACAGAACTTGTGCCTGGATTCTTATTTTCTCCCCTTTCCCCTCCCCTCCCTTCTGCTCCACTTCCCTTTCTTATTTATAAAAGCTTTGTCTTCCCTTTTTTTCTTTCTTTTCTCAGTTCTTCCTTTCCCCTTCCTTCATTTTAGTCTCCTGTCCTACCTTGTGCACCTTCCAATTTGAAAGTTTTCTTCCTATTTCACAGCATCTATTATATATTTTGGACTTTATTTACACTTTCAGTTTCCCATACCAGAGAAAGAATGCTATATTTACACATGTGTATCTGATTTATTTCACTAAATAGTATAGTGTCAAGGTGCAAACACTTAGCTAAAAATGTCTCAAGTTTATTCTTTATGGCTGGGTAGTACTCCATTGCATAAAATAACCACATCCTTTTTATCCATTCGTCTGTTGATGGGCATTTGGGCTGTTCCCAAAGTTTAGCTGTTAGAAACCATGCTGCTATAAACATGGGTGTGCATAATTGCTGTGGTGTGGTGCTTTTAATTGTTTTGAGAAGATGTCAAGAAAGGGGACAGCCGGGTCAAGTTGTACTCCTAATGCTACTTTTAAGAATCTCCACAATGATTTGTACAGTGGTTGCACCAGTCTACATTCTCACCAACAGTGAAGAAGATTCCTTTTTTTTCCACAGCTCCACCAGCATTATTTGTTGTTGGTTGATTTCTTGATGACAGCCATTCTTTCTGGAGATGGAATCTCAGCATTTTAACTTGTGTCTCTCAAATCACCAGTGATGTCCAACATTTTTTCATACATTTATTTGCTGTTTGTACTTCTTCATTTAAGAAGTGTGTATTCATCTCAGATGCCTATTTTTTGATTGGATCTTTAAATTTGCAGGGTTTGATTCTTTTCAGTCCTTTTTATATTCTAGATATCAGTTCATCCTCTTTTACCTGAGGAAGAGCTGACAAAAATTTTCCCATTCTGTGGATTGCCTCTTTACTTTGTTGGTGATTTATTTTACTGTTCTGAAGCTTTTTAATAAGATGAGATCCTAGTTGTTGATTTTTCGTATTTCCTCTGCAATTGGAGTTCTGTACATAAAGTGTCTGCTTGTTCCTATGTTGTCAAGAGTTCTGACTATCTTCTCTCCCAGAAGATTTAGTATTTCTGTTTTAATAGTTAGATCTTTGATCCATTTTGGTTTTAGTTTAGTGCATGGTGAGAGACATAGGTACAGTTTTAGTCTTCAGTATATGGAAAGCCAGTTTTTTCAGCACCATTTACTAAAGAGGCTATCTTTCTTCCAGTGAGAGTATTTGGCTCCCCTGTCGAAGATAAGGTGGTTGAGTGTGTTTGGAGTAGTTTTTGCCTCTTCTAATCTGTTCTGTTGATCCTGATATTCTGTTTTCACTTTTGTTCATTTGGTTTTACAGTCTCTCAATGGAATTTTTAATTTCCTGGATATCTGTTTGGATGTGTTCCATAGATTGCATTACTTTCCTATGTAAGATGTTCATGGTTTCCATCATTTTTCTAATATCCTGTACTCTTTTATGTGTGCTCTACATTCACTGAGCAAGTCCTTCATTATGGTGGTCATCTCTTTTTTTTTTTACCTGAGAGATTATTCCTTATCTAATTTTCTCTATAGCCTTTTTCATCTGTTTTGGTAATTTTTTTTTCCTTCAGCTGCTATCATTTCAGAAAATTCAGGTGAGTAGCATCTGATTTCCTCTATTTTATTGTCCCCTGTATTTTTCCTGGGTAGGTTGGAGGTCTGGGATTGCCTTTTGCTTCTGTGTCTTGTCATTTTCTATTTTTTAAATTTTAATTTGTCTTTTTGTGTTGATGTTTATAAGTTTCTGTTAGGTAGCTTTATCAATAGTATCAAGGCTCCCTTAGGAAATGTCTTTCCCTCAGAAATGTCTTCTAGGTGTAACTGGCTCTTGGTCTTTGTGTCTGTCCCAAGATCCTACCTCCCCAATTTATTAGGGGTGAGAAGTTGCTATCTATTTGGCTCAGCACCCAGTGCTTTAGTACTGAACTATGGCCATGAGGATGACCCCAGACTATCAGAGTGTTGCCATGTAAGGCTGAACAACTGATTACATCAGGTATGGCATCCAGGCTATCATAATAAAATTAGCAATAACATTATCAAGCTCACTAGAAACTGACAAAATGTGGTAACTGTTAATTTGTTACCTTTAATAGCAGTAGCAAGATCTATAGTCATACAATAAAATCCAGCATAAACCAGGAACTTGTCTGCAGTGAGTGAGTTTTCCCTTGGTAGAGTGATTTTATGGGGAGGGGATAGGATCAAAACAGAGTAATAACTGAGGAGAAATATAGTAGAAGCAAGGCTGAAGGACAAAGGCTGATCATTCAAGCTTTGAGAAACTTAGGGGCTGGGAATTTAGCTCAGCAGCATAGTGCCCGCCTGGCAAGCGCAAGGTCGTAAGTTCAATTCCTAGTACCAGAGCAGAGTCATTAAAAGGCCTGCATAATTCCTCACTCACCTCTTTGGGACCACCTGATCTTCTTATTGAGCAGAACATGCCTTTGGTAATTGATGATCCCAGGGGAATGTGAGACATACGGATCTGACCTGAGTTCTACCCATGACAGAAACAAACCAAATCATGCTTAAGTCAGAGCAGCTGGGTCTCAGACAACCTAACTATCCATAAGCAACCTATAAACGTTTGTTACTGTACACCAAGATTGCCTGACTGTGACATAGTATTGCTGTGTGATTACAATATTTTTTTTACTTTGGTGTGTTGTATATATTGCAAATTGCAAACTAAGTTTTGATAGACAACAATGTTGATAAAACCAAAACAGGGTTTATTAAAATTTTCTAAAATAATTTTGTTTATAATTTACATTGAGTAAACTAAAACATACTATTAATTTTACTAACTATAACACATTTTGTTTGG
Organism: Chinchilla lanigera; assembly: GCF_000276665.1. Classification (NCBI taxonomy): domain Eukaryota; kingdom Metazoa; phylum Chordata; class Mammalia; order Rodentia; family Chinchillidae; genus Chinchilla; species Chinchilla lanigera. Next base: position 15,391,592 of record NW_004955409.1, read on the forward strand.
ATATATATGTATATATAACTGAAAAGGATAAAATAGTAGAGACTTCAATAAATAGATGCTTATATCTTTTATACATGAAATCAATTTATACAGCACAAGCTGCTGTTCTTGTTGTGCTTCCTGTGTTGTCAGACACAGAAGTTTGTTTTTGTTGTTGATGGTGTGTGTGTTACTTTTTTGCTGGGGGATTATCTGGAACAGCTCCAGACAAGTATCAAGAGTTAGAGCAAGTCATAAAAGTTAGTAAGTAAATCCTAGTTTCTAAAGAAAAATAATAAAACTCTCCTCAACTGTTTATGCTTTTTCATAGTCTGCCCAGCTGCAATAGGGACAAATGACCACACAAAGTTTAAAGGGATGCTTAGAGGTGTAGAAGTTATCTTTCTAATGATAAACAAGTCTGGGAGTAGGGTGGCCCTGTGTTTGCATGTGTGTATGTTTGTATGTATTTATGTATGTATGTATGTGTGTGTTTAGAGTAAATATTGAATCTCCTTAGCCATAAGACTACTGAAATAAAACTGTAATTCAGGCAACATTTAAATTCTAAATTTTCTAATACTCAAAGAAAATTATAGAGTTTAAAACGGTACTAAAATGTGTCTTGAGTATGCATTCTATAACACTCTTCTCTGCTCTCCATTCTCCTTCCAGTGTGAGTGTGTGTGTGTGTGTGTGTGGGTGGGTGTGTTTTGCTGTGGATTGAACCCTCCAGGCTCTTCACAGTGATCTACAGCTCAAGTTTCTTTTATTTGGATCAGATGCTTTCTAAATTGCCCTGAATGGGTTTGAACTTTTGATTCCTCTGCCTCAGTCTACTGAGCCTCTGAGGCTTTAGGTGTGTGTCTCCATACCTGGCTTCTACTTCCAACCTTAATAGTGTTCAACAAAAGAGCTTACTCTGGTTTCTCATTGCTTTTGTTTACCATGCTAACCTAAGCTTTTTAACAAAATTGAGTTTGAATGAAAAAGAAATCTATCAGTTTGTGTTGTGTAATGACATCCATGTAAAGAGAATGTTATTGACATTTTTAATCCAAACTCCAATGTGATGCTAATTTCCAACATATTTGTGTAAGCATTGTGTTTTTCCTAGTTTTTTCTTCTAAGTTCATACCTTTTGAATGGTGATGATTAAATTTTTGTCATTCTCGATAAATGAATTAAACTATAGCATAGCAATATACCTAAATCTACATATTAGTATGGTCTATTATAGAAAGTCTCTGAAGTGTATTAACCTGAAGTTTCTCCCTATGAATGTCAAATTGATGCCACATGGGACACTTATTTAAGTGATATCAAGCTGAAATAGCCTAACAAACATACCTTAGTAGAAACTATAGGTTTCAACTAAATTAAACTACATAATTCATCAAAGTGTACAGTGAGGGGTTCAATAGTGTTGGTATTGAATATGATAACAAATCAAATAATTTGATCAGGAGAATAAGCATGAGCTGATTTAGTGACAATATGTAGGGCAGGTAGTGATCGTAATTCACCAGAAGCAAGAAGTTCAAAAAAAGTCTATCAGAGGAAGCTATCAAATGAGATGTGGAATGAAGAGTTGGCAATTGCAGAATGAAAACATAAGGTTATTAGCCATAAATCCAAAAGTTAGAAATAATAAAATATCCTACATATGCACAGAATATATCTAGGTATTCATAAAAATATTTGAATGAATGAATTATGACCTCTCATATCAGAGAAATTTCAAGATGAGCCAAAACTAAAAACCCTAAATACTCAAAACATAACTACTAATCTACTTTACTTCACTGAAATCCTGAATTTAAAAAAAAAAAAAGATGCTGACTGAACTGCTTAAATACAATTTTTCAGAGTTGAAGTCTATAACAAATTAATCTTTAGGTTGATGTATTGTTTCTCTCTCTCTTTTTTTTTTTTTTTTTTTTTTTTTTTTGTACCGGGAATCGAACTCACTAGGACCTCGTGCTT
>NW_004955409.1:15393656-15441297 GCF_000276665.1 Chinchilla lanigera
TATCTAATTTATTTATTTAAAAAAAAATGACTTTTTCTTTTTTTTTTTTTTTTTTTTTTTTTTGCCTGTACCGGGAATCGAACTCACTAGGACCTCGTGCTTGCCAGGCAGTCACTGTGTCGCTAATCTAAATCTCCAGCCCCTATGGTTGATGTATCATTTTACCTGCTGATCCAAGCATGACAAGAAATTCATTAGACTTGTGTTATTTCCTAACTTGATAGGAAACAAATTTCTCTTTTTTAGTAATTTATCAGAACCTTCTAAAACAATTATTTTTACTGCTATATGCAGTCTTGAGTAATTTCAATTTTGTTTTGTTTTAAGAAAATTCATAAAAACATGGCGGAGGAGATATGTCAGTAATACATGCAATTCGAAACACCCTGTCATTTAATGATTTATATCACAGTGAGGAGAATAAACTCAGCCCAAGGAGAACACACATTCACTGGAGTTCCCAAACACAATTCCAAAGCAAATTCTGAACTCACTTAAATCATCAGGTGTCACTCAAAGGTTTTTTAGTGTTCTGAAGATAGATTTGTCCCAGACTATCACCCATTGCTGTTTAAACACAATTAGGTTTTCCTACCCCACATGAAAACATCCTTTGTGATTTTTCTAAGAATATGAATGTAGTGCACATTGGTAATTCAAAATGACACATTAAATGTAGAGATAGGAACTGAAGAATAGTGATAAAAATTAAGAGAGTAGCCTTGAAATTGGGCAATATTGGGTTCCTATATCATGATCATCTTACAACTGTAATACTCAAGAACGTTTGTTAGTTTATCACTTTCCTCACCTGAGGAAATAAGGATAATAGTAAATTCAATATATATTTAGAAGAGTTAATTGAAATAATGTGTAAAATCCTTTTAACAAAATTTCGGCACATGGGAGTCCTTAAAAAGGACATTTTTTAGTGAACAGAAATACCTTAGGTTACGATTCTCAAGATCATCCCCAACTGTAATTCTATAAATAGTGTAAAGTGAATCAAATGCACTATTAAAAGATCAGGCTTTCTGATTTCTTGCAGTAGAGTTAGGAACATATAATATAGAAGTCATTACTGACCACCCAGTTCGTAACAGAACTCTGCAAAGCTTGATAGTACAACTTGTACAAAAATCATAGAAGAGAATGTTAAGCTCAATCCTCTGATTAAATTCATAATTCTTGTATAAAGAATAGTGCAGCTGTCAAATTTGTTCCTACAAATTTAATTATAGTACAGACAGTCTCTTGCTTATGATGGGTCGATTTGGGTAGTACAGACAGTCTCTTGCTTATGATGGGTTGATTTTTCAACTTTAGAAAGGGACTAAAGTGATATGCATGCAATAGAAACAATAGTTTGAATTTTCAGCTTTTCAGAGTAAACACTGCACAGTAAGAACCTCTCGCCTGATGGGGGAGGCAGTGGAGAACCAAAGCTTCCATCAGCCATGAGATCATAAGAGTAAATAAATGGTTCTTCATAGAATTCTGCTTACAATACTATGATGCCAGGTGTGCGAAGTGTATTAAATATATTTTTATTTCACAACATTTTCAATATTTAATGGATTTATCAGCTGCAACTGTATCATTAGTAAAGGAGTGTCTTTATCAAACTGTTAATGTACTGTTAATAGCTTTTTAATTTCTCTTCTCATTGTATGTATTTACTGTTTACAGCCTAAAGTTTTCATATACATATACACAATAAAGTGCTGACTACCTTCTGGAAAATTAGCACATCCCATAGTAGCCCACAGTTACTATGTATGTATGTGTGTGATGAATTTGTAGTATAGAGTGCAATAATACTAACTACTGTCCTCATGGTGTACATTAGATGTTATTCATATCACATAGTTGAAACTATGCATTATGACCTCCAAGTCCCAGATTTCTCCACTCCTGGTGGCCCCCTTTCTATGGTCTCTGTATTTGAGATTGTATTGAGTTATTTTAGCAGCTAATTTTTTTGTTAGTATATGTTTGCTGTATGTAATGCTTACATTTACCGTAGGGAAGTTTATCTTATCATTTATCTTTTATCTTGCTCTCTAAACTTTTTATATCCCAGGCTTCCCTATAGGAGAAACCATGCGGTATTTTCACTTCTGTGTCAGATTTATTTTACTTAGCATTATGGTCTCAAGGAGCATTCATATGTGAGTGAGACCATGGAACATTTCTTCTCTATTTCATTTAGCATTATGTCCCTAAACTCCATGTCATCACAAATAACAGGTTCTCCTTTCTTTAGGATGAGTAGTATTCCATTTGGGTGTGTACACATGTGTATGAGTGTGCATGTATGATAAAGCGATCATAATTTCTTTTTCTGTTGATTCACTAATAGACACTTTGGTTCTTTCTATTTCTTTGTTCTTATGAACAGTGCTGCAAATAATTTGGGTGTGCAGATATATTCATGAGGTGCTTATTTCAATTCCTTTATGTAAAAACACGGGAGAAAGATTTCTGGGTTATATGATAGTTATATTTTTAACTTCTTTGGAAAGCTCCACATTGTCTTTCACAGTGGTTTCACCAATCTACATTCTCACTAGTACTACAGAACTGTTCTCTATTTCTCTACACCCTTTCCAACACTTCTTGTCTTTTGATGAACACTATTCTAGCAAGTTAGAGATGCTAGCTCATGTAGTTTTCTATTTAAATTTTTCTGATTAGTGAGATTGAGCACATGTTGCTATATCTATTGGCCACTGTTATTTCTTCTTTGAAGAAATGTCTATTTAGATTTTTTCTTGGATTGCATTTCTTTTGTTTTTGATATTTAATTGTATGAGTTCTTCTATATTTTGCATATGAACCCTATTTTCTGATACGTGGTAGCCGATGCTTTTCCTAATTCATTGCTTGTCTCTTATTTTGTTTATTGTTCCCTTTCTTGCAAGGCAGCCTTTCAGATTTGCAATCTTACTGTATCCTTTAATGTGTTGCCAGATGGCTTTTGTAGACTATACAAAAAATCCTTGCCAAAACCAATATCAAGAAATTTTTCTCACTATGTTTTCTTGTAGGACTTTTCTAGGTTCAGATCTCATGCGTTATGTCTATCTATTTTGAGTTAAGTTTTCTGTACCAGAGGTAACAATCCAATTTCATGGTTTTGCATGTGAAAATCCAGCTTTCTCATCTTACTTATTAGATCTTCTTGATGGCCCTTTAAGTTTCACTATGGGTAGAAAAATTCAATGAACAGGGAAAGTTTTTGATATTTCAATTATCAGTTGTTAAACTTGTACCTATGTCCTCTTTAAATGAAAATTTTTTTGAAAACTGAAGATAAATATCATTCAGTTAGTCTAAACTTAATTATCACATGCCCTGACTTAAAGCCAAATCTGTTAAACTTACTATTATATGTCTAAACTACGTTAGTCAGTATAGTTTATATAATTATAGTTTAATGTATCATTAAACTTATTACAGAACAGAAAAATATTAATATAACTCATATATATATTTTCTACAAATTTAATTTACAAAGAAGTTTCCCAAGCATTCTCAAAAATAGGTTTTAACAATTACATTTCAAAGTTATTGAGCTCATAAAACATTCATGCAGAGTCAGGAAAAAGTTTATTTCAACATTTTTCTGTATATCTTCCAAGATATAATACTTAATTATTTCTCTTCGCTTACAGAAATCTTTAAATTCAGAAAAAATTAATCATACATTTTAGAAACCCTTTAGAAAGGGTTAAAATATGAGAATATGAACACAGTTTAAATTTAATGAATGAGCTATCTCACTGAGTTGTGATTAAATTAATGGATAACTAAAATTTTTAGGATAGATCCTGGTTCATAGTAATCACTCAATAAATATTAGCTGTATTTAAATTATTCTTATATGACTCTTCCAATATGCTTCCACTATCATGTTAGAAATATAAAGTTAAATCACATAAAAATACATACAAAATATTAAAATCTATAAAATATTAGCCTGTTTGCAACTCTTCCACTTAACATGAAACATTGCAGAAGCATTCTTTTGTTTTTCATTTATTTTTTTCAGAGTGATTAAGAACTTCCTCTTGTTCAAAGTTCTACCACTTTTCTTCACTTTCCTGGAATTATATTTTTAATTTTGTCCTCTCAATTTTAATATATTTTGGAAGTCTTAGGGCCTACTTTACTTCTACTTTTTCTATTTCTGTTTTTTCTGTGTCTAGTATCACTAATCCAAGAACCTTTAATTTGAGTGTTACAGAAGACTTTTCTGATTGACTATTGTATTTTCCTTTTTTACAACTTTTAAGTATTTTTTAAGGCTTCTCCTTCCTGTAGCTACCACTGATACTTACTAGACTCTGACAGCATATTCAGTTCATAGCTGTCTAGACAGCAGTTATGCACTAGAAAAGGCAAAGGAAGAAAACTTAGAGAACTGCACAAAAGAGTGAAAGACACACAAAGCTCTGGACCCATTCAATGTTGTCTCTATCTGAGGGCTGTTGTATAATTTTGTGTTGTTTTATACTCACATAACTACTGGTAAAATAAATATAAATCAGAAATACTACAGGGAATGATTTTCCAGGCACGCTAGGTTAAATTCGGGTTGACAGAAGTTTGCTGTATAGGGTAGAATCTTTACTTACAGGGGACTGTTGGGAAGATGAAATGTTAATGAATGTATTATTATAATTCTCCTGATCTGCTGTTCTTTCACTTTTAAATTACCACAAAGGGGGCTGTTCAGTGGGCCAAGAAGAGATGAGAAACCCGCAAACACCTCCACACAATAAAGCAGATGACAAATGTGCTTTGAATAGATTTCATAAGATCCAAGCAAAAATAACAGCTTTGAAAGTCCACACTTTACATCAAATGGAGGTCAAGGCCATGAAGTGAGAAGGAGGGAAGACTGACTGAGAACATGTGGGGATGTTATGGCTTGTGTCTAGACGTTCCCCGAAAGCCTCATGCGGTTACTGGACTTTTTCAGAGGCTGAATCTAAAGTGTATGATTGATTCAAAGTGTAATGCTGGGATTAAGAGTGCTGGAATTAAGGGTGATTGCTGCATCAGTCCACTGATTGGACTGGCAGCACCCAAATCCTACTAGACTGGATACTATATAAGAGACAGAAAGAGTCTAGTCTGTCTCTCCCTTGGTTACTTGCTTTTGCTGTCTTCTACCGCCATGAACTGTTGCCCTTACGCTATGTGTCACACTACCTTGGAGCCAGCTGATTAGGGACAGAAACCTCTACAAACTGTAAGCTAAATAACCCTTTTCCCCTTTAACTTTGATGTCAGGTATTTTGTCTCAGCAGCAAGAAAAGTGACTAAGCCAGTGAAGTTATGAAATGCTTTATATCAGGAAGAAAAGTACTGGGAGACATTCCCAGAGAAAACACACAGCATTTCCAGGTACAGCAAAGGCAGATATTTCAGAAGAAATGAGAAAAGCACAGTGAGTCCAAGAACTATTCCTAGAGAAGAGCATTTAGTGTGAACTTGAGTACATACAGTGTAGGTTCATCTTCCAACTAGTAACGATGGATGTCTGTAAGAGTAGGAGTGCTGCACTGTCCCTGAGAGAGTCCTCCAGCAGCATCAAATGACACAGTCAGGCTTTCAGAGAATGGGCTTGGCCAGTAGATAGGAGCCTCCAAATGCCTGAAAGGTGGAAGAATACTGTTGTTAGATGCAAAAGACTTGTCATTTGCTTAAAACGTTGTACACTGAGCAGACCTACTGAACAAGGGCCAAAGCAATTCCAACAGTGTCATAGATGTGGATGCTGCAATGGAATAATTAAAAAAAATCAGATGTAGAAAACAGACACCGTCCCAAGCAGTGAACATCTTTTCTACCACCATACCCATAAGCTGAGGAATGTGTCACCTCTGCCTTTGACTCGACTCCCTTCTGTAGGTAGTGCTCACCATACTAAGTGAGTGGATTTAAAACGAGCTTAGCAGGCTTTCAAACCTACTGAGCTACTTTAAATGGGCAAGAAATAGCTTTCCATCATCAGAAATAAGGTAGAATTCAAATTTTTAAAAAATCAGAGTATTTCTTTTCAGGAGAATCAAATTGGTGGTTATGAAGTCCATACTTTCTTGAATTGCTACTGAATATGGCTTTTTAGTACTCCTGAATTTCATATTGCAACGTTATCTTGACTCTTCTAGAATCAGAATTTCTAAATATTTTATACATGCCAAGTTATAGATGACAGTAGCTATAGTATTATGATGTTTATCTTCTTCAAAGAGTGGAAGTACGTAATTAGCTATTTAGATTACAAAGGGTGAAAGTTACTCCAAGGGCATAACTGCATTATTTGTACTGGAGAAACACTACGTCTTTTAATTCTGACTGAAATATGGATCCCTAACGCTTTCTAAAAGATCCTTTTCATTGCAGCCTGCTGTGCAGTGAGCACCAGCAGCAGGACACACTTGTCAATGACTTATCACATTTATGATAAGGGAAATGCAATGGAGAGCAGAAGATGTTGCCCTTGTATCTCAGGCAATGGCATATAATTTACACTCAATAGATGTTGACACAGTCTGTTGAGGGACTAGTTATAAATCAGCCTGTCAAAACCTCCAGCTGACTTTCAGTGAATGCTAGTTAAGTCCAATTTAAACACCAAAGTACAAGCTTCCAAAGAGACATGACAGTCAAAAACTGTACAACTACAAAAGACACTGCCACTTTTGAAAGTATTAATACCATGAACAAAGAATAATAGGGAAAATATTTTTTCTGGTAGGATAGAAACTAAATGTCACCCAGAAGAATGTAATAGAGATAATAGTCAAGATTTTGGTAATGAAAGAAGAAAATTATGTAACTAGTTGGACACATGTATGTTAATATTCATAAGAAATAGAAATGCAGTACATTTAATGACATGTAAAAGAATATTTCACTCTCCCTAAAATGTTACTAAAACACTAGGACACTTTAAATCCATGTCATCCATCTTTTATTTGAGCTTATAAGGCAATTTGATTGTTTTTATTTTAAAGAGAATAGTAAAAAAGGAACAGTAGCAAGATATAAACAAAACAAAGCAAGAACATTAAAAATGATACGGGGTTTCAAACCAAATGCTAGGAATTAACACTGGTTGTTATAGTACAGATTGTTATCTTCAATGAAGTTGCACAGATTACCAGATGTAAGAATGGCAGATTGATCAAACCATTAAAGAGACTAAGAAAATAATAATTTAAAAAAACATTAGATAGAATACAGAGCTTCACCAGACAGGATGGTAGGAATTCACCAATGGTTGTTACATTGCATACTTTTGTTTTCATATCTGTCTTGGTTACTTTTCTCTCACTGCTGGGACAAAATACCTGATGCCCAAAATTAAGGAAGGAAAGGTTTATTTCTCTTACAGTTTGTGGAAGTTTCAGTCCATACTTGGCAGGTTACACGGCAGAGTGGCACATGGCAGAGGGCTACAGCTCATGGCGGCAGAACACAGCAAAAGCAACAAGCACAAAAGGGAGGAATGGGGGCAAGCAGCCTCTTCCTCTCCCTTACATATGCAAACTCTCCACCCCAGGGCAGGTGTAGCTCTCACACCCATAATCAATCAAACTCTAAAAGCCTGGTCCATGACCGCATGAGGCTTTGGGGGGACACCCAGACACAAACCATAACAATGTCAGTTGCTCAGATTACAAAATTGGTGAAAATATTAAAAAAGTTAAGCATTAACTGTTCCTTTCAATAAACCACCAGACATCAGCAGTACAATTATCCCATCTATCTATCTATCTATGTATCTATCTGTCATCTATGACCTTAGTTCTTTCTTTTCCTTCTTTCCCTCATCCCAGTTGTTCCTTCCTTTGAACAATTTCTTTCCCTTACACATTACCTATTGTACATTTTGGGTTTTATGTACTCTTTCATGTTCTTACACTAGGGAGACAATATGATGTTTATACATGTGGGTTTAATTTATTTCACTTATGAATATGGTCTCTAGTTGCATCTATTTACCTATAAAAGCCTTAAGTTTATCTTTTTTTATAACTGAGTAATACTCTATTGTATAAAAATACCTTATCTTTTTTATCCATTCCTCAGTTGATAGGCATTTGGGTTGTTTCCAAGATTTAACTATGACAAATTGCACTGCTATAAACATGGGTGCACGTATATTGCTGTGGTATGATGTTTTGAATTTTTCTGGGAAAATACCCAGAAGGGGAATAGCTGGATTAAGTGGGACTTCTTATCCTAGTTTTTTGAGGAATCTTCACACTGACCTCCACAATGGTTTCACCAAGCTACCCTACCACCAGCAGTGGAGAAGGGTTCCTCTTTTCCCACAGCCTCTCCAGCATGGCAATTTGATTTTAAATCAAAGAAATATCAGCTTAGTGAGTTTATATTATGTAAGATATTCATAAGATGCAGGATTTAAGCTCTGTAATACCTGCAGTGTTGACATCAGGTATTATTTTTGCTAGCAGTGTAGCTAGTAAACATGAACAGCAGTTTGCTAAAAATAATTGAACTATTGATTCTCTTATAGGGTTACATTAAAAAAAAGTGTGGTAATCACATTTATATGCCTTATCTTCAGTAGATGCAGCTCTTCTTCTCTTAGATTCTGAGGTATCCAGTACTTTTAGGTGGACTTCATGTAGGTGCTGAGAAAGCCTCACAGGCCACAGCAAAAGGAAAGGAAGGAAGCTTTATTTCCCCTTTCATGTTTTAAAGCTTGTTTGCAGACTTTTTTATTTTTATTATTTTAAAGAGAATAAAAAAATTGCTTAACTCTCTGAAGCTAATTCTGCTTCTTTTAAATTTAAAGGAAAAATAATATGGTTTTTCCTCCTGGGGCCTTTACAGCGATACCTTTTGAATTATCCTCCATGATAAAAATAACAAACTACCTCTTTTAATATAAAGTGGTTTGTAGGGAATTTGGAAACTTTAAGTCTACCCCTTAGGTCACATAAAAAGCACACATATCTTAGAAAAAGGAAAGGAGTTTTTAATTAACATGAAAAAATAGTTTAACAATGACTTTCATATCAACATGAGTACAGGTGTGATCTAGGACTGCTGCTTGTAGTTATGGTTTGGGGCCCACATTCTCCGAGAATTTTGTGGTTTTACCTTCAATATATGGAATAATTTTGCATTTTCTTTTATGTATGTGTGAATGTTGCATTTAGTTTTCCATTTTTACAATTTGCACAGCTCGCTGATATACAATATGAAGTATTTAATTGCCTATTCCTCCAACTATTGAAGTATATACTTTCATTACAGCTTTAAATTAAAGACTTGGGATCAAAGTTATTGCTTTTTTAATATACATAGAACATTATACACTTTGGAGTTTGTAATAAGTAGCAATATCAATGTATCTGCCAACTAAAATTACTTGAGTAGAACATCTCATTATAACTATAGAATGCCTACAGTATCTCCCTTGGGAGGTACTACAAGTACTCAGTGTTATTAAACTTATATTAACATCCCAAAACTATACCTTGATTAAAAGTGTATACTTTAGATAATAGTAAATGTGAAATATTTCTGTGGGTTTTGTAAGCTGAATTTTTTTAGCAGTAGGACAATTTACTGGAGAAAAGGAATGGGAAATAGAAATGGGGGGAATAGGAATAGCTTCTGAGAGACAGGAGGGGTCCAGAATGGGTTGCCAATGAACCCACCTCAAAGGAACTTTTATAGAGCAATCTTGATCATAATCTTGATCATAATCTTGATGCATGTTGTACCCACCCCATGACTTTGCTATGTAAGTTTAGTTTTTAATCGACCTTTTGAAAGAACAACAATTTGCCTTTAGCTCATATATATAAAAATCTCGATTCTGGACACAATGAAAAATATTTCCATTTCCATTACCTTACTTTGTGGAGATGATTTAGCCTCCAGAATTGATAGAAACTTTAGTATCTAGTATTAACTAAGATGATGATTATCTATGAAAGATATTACTTTGTGTGGAATTGGGTTTTATATCCTTTAACAAATATAAATTTTACCTAAATGTACCAGTAAACTCAGTGCCTATGCAGTTATCATTAAGTTAGATTTCCAGTTGTACTCTTTGCAATCCAGCTCTATATACATTAGGGTGTATATGGGATTTAATTCCATCAATTTTGATCAAATTAATGACCAGATATTGTAGGTATAAAAATGAATTGGAAATTGATTCCGACTAGTAACCTATGATACTATACATGTTATGCTTTGGGGATTTTTGCAAGGGGAAACAATATAATACAGGAGACATATTGTATAAGATTGTTTATAGTAGTCACCCAAAGGGTGATATACACAAGAATGCAGGAATCCTGTCTACACACTAAGACCAAGGAATCTAACCGAGGGCCTGGGATCCTAGTGAAATGTCCTGCATGAGTCCATCTGAAGACCTAGAGCCCATAATAGTGCCTCCTATGAATCCAACTTGAGACCTAGAGCCTATAACAATATCTCATGCAGGGCTGCTTCACATATCTGTGCTGGGAGGCCCAAAGGTCAGTGGTGGAATCTGGAAAGTGTGTGCCAATGGGATAAAGGATCTGTGCTAACAGGCTGAGGGATCTGCACTGGAACCAAGAAGCAATGCACAAAGTAACAACCAGAGCTCTCCTGAAAAGTACCACCGCCATCCTCAGCGACAGTGAGGTCCTGAGCTCCTCCGATGATCACAACAGCTGAGTTCTCATCAGGAAAGCCAATGTGACAAGCTTCTCCAGGAGACTGAGCAGTGCACCATCTTCCCCTCTGGAGCCAGGAAGTAATGCTCAAATTGAGGACCAGAACTCCCCTAAAGTGAATTGAAGCCATTCTCAGTGACAACAAGGTCCCAAGCTCCTCGGAGGATAAAAACAGCCAAGTTCATCAGGAAAGCCAGCATGACAAGCTCCTCCAAGAAAACAGCAGCTCCTTATAGCTGCTCTCTTCTTCCAATAGGTTCCCAACAGTTTCTACCGGTTCCCAACGGATGTTCTCAGTTCCAACAGCCTTTCTCAGCTCCCAACAGCCTTACTTCTCCTTCTCCAGTTCTGCTTCTTATGCTGCTGGCAACAATCCTCTGGTGGGCCTCCCACACCCAGCACCATGCTTACTCAGTTTAGCTGGGAGTTACAAGTTGACCACCAGTTGTCAACCCACCACACATGTATTATAACTAAATTCTGATGGCTCTGGTTAAAACAGTTAAATTTGGGGGAAGCAAGGAGAAAGTAATGTCAACAAGTGTCATTTTAAGAATCATAAATTCTGGAGCTGCCAGTCTGCAGCTGTACAACCCTATAGTTACAGGAGTGATCCACGTTTCCTTCTGCCTCAGTTTTCTTGTTTGCTAGAGCCAGCGGTTCCTACTTTCTAAGGTGTGCAGTGAGTGGACTACAGTAGTGAGTAGCATGCAGTTCATAAAGTGACTAATGCACAGTAGAGACTAAAATACTGTAGTTTATTTTTATTCTTAATTACTTGCCCTGAAATCCAAGTTGTCAGGGTGAAGGCGAACCTACTGCTGGAGAGGAAGTGATGTTGGAGGACAGAACTGAGCCTAGCAGAACACAGCCTCTGATTTAAGGCTTCATAAAAGTGACACTTTAGATCTCATTGATACACAATTATCACGGTTGAGATTTGGAAGTTGGGTTTCTAACAAGTTCTTCCTGTGATTTACGCACACCTGAATTGAGAACACCCAAACGAAGTATCCAAGGGAGCAAATATAAAGCCCTACAAACCACCAGCTCAGGAGAAAGTGCATACAAATAATGGCCCAAAATTCAGATGATGGAAGCAGCACAGGAGAGAGACTTTCCTTAGAATCAGAGGGAGGAGGAGTTCCGAGGATATTTACAGTTGGCTGTCCTTACTCTTATTCTTCAACTCCCTCCATAAAAAGGAGAAATATTTCAGACATACACAAAATAATATAATTGTGATTTGGGTGTATACTACCATTCTAAAAGAACAAAAATCTTCTACTCATAATTTCATTTTCTTTCTTTTCTTTTTTTCTTTTTTTCTTTCTTTCTTTCTTTCTTTCTTTCTTTCTTTCTTTCTTTCCTTCTCTCTCTCTCTGTCTGTCTCTCTCGCTCTTTCTTTTTGTATCTGGAATCTAACCCAGGACCTGCACACTATCATATATCTCCGTCCCTTTTTAATTTTTATTATTTTGAAATTGGGTCTTACTATATCAACAAGCAAGTTGACCAGGCTGGGCTTGAACTTGTGATCTTGGCTCAGTCTCTCAGAGTGCTGGGATTATAGGCGTGTGTACAATGCCAAGCACATTCTCCCCCACTGCTTGCCATTTCCCTAAACCCATACAACCAGTACCTTGAACTCAGTGTTTACTCTGTCTCATCATTTGTTTTACACTGTATATCACTCTTCAAAGTGTGTGGATTCAAATAAAATTTCACACATCTGCTGCATAATCAATTTTACCTCAGTATTTCTTTTCTGAAATTCATCCATATTGATGCAAGTACCTTAACTTCCTTTCTCATGCTATATTCTACATTCTTTTTCATGGGAAATCAAAATTTGGTTTTTCCACCTTGTTGAGAAATGTGTAGATCATTTTCTGTGCTTGCTGTGTCATGAATATTCCTGTCCCCAAGTACAGCAGTTTACCTGTTCGCCTTGTAACCTTGTTTTTTATTGCTAGATTGTTCTTCAAACTCATGCTCAATCACATATCCAAGGAAATATTTCTGAAATCCAATTTTTCATGAGGTTTCTGCATTTGGTGTGCAGAGACACTGTGATATTTCCCCTTTTATTATAATTTATCTTTTCAAGTTAAGTTGTAAAACAAATATCCCTAGGAAATCATAGCTTCTTTGACACTACATGGAAGATTTGATGCCTACTCTAATAAAGTTTTCTCCTTTTGGAGCACTGGCTGGGTAGTTTCTGCAACTGTCAATTATATAATATAATGCTTTTTAAGATCAAGGTCTCTGAGATGGGATATACAAGCGAGACACATTCACCATTCCCCTGGATGCTTCTCGGTTATCCCATGGGACTTTGGAGGTGAGAGGAACCAAAGCTATGGGGTAATTTATGATGTCTATTGTGATGGGCTACAGAGTTCTGCTGGACATGACCCGTGACATTCCTACAGCCCTGCTTGCTAGCTTGCAAGTGAGCTAAAGTCCTATTCAGATCCTTTATCTTCCACACTGGTTCTGACATGCATAAAGATCCTCATTTGTTTGTGTCTACAGCAGATGTTAGTATTATTACCGTTTTAAAGTTCTGTCTATCAGATGGTGGGGAACAGTGCCGTGGTTTTAATTTCCCTTTTGATTCGTTGGGAGGCTGGGGCTTTCTCTTAAGTAATGAATTACAGGATTTCCTCATTTATGAAATAGCTACTCACTTGGCTCATTTTTATAATGAGTTCTCTTTCTTTTCCAGTTATAGGAGTTTTAATGTATTCTGGTTTAACTTTATGAGTTGCAAATATCTTTTTCAAAGATCTCACTTGTATTTTTTCACTTCCCATTTAACAAATACAATACAGTACCTGAGGTCATAATGACAATTTTCTGTATTTTTTGCAACTGATTTCTTTATTTGATTGAACATTTTTTAGATTAAAAATTAAAACTGAGTACATAAGTGCATAGAATTGCACATATTTAGAGGTTACTATGCTATTTTTGTACTTGCATACATTACATAATGTTTAAATCAAGGCAAACATATTTATCTCCTCTGGTTTACTTTTGAAATTTAAATATTTGATGCACATCAGAATGCATGACTTCTCTCTATAAGATCGAAGATAACGTGCTTGTTTTCCATATATTTAAGCAATTCTATAGCACATATTTTTCCTTCCTCTGTGTGGACAGCAACATCTCCACAGATTTATATATGGGATTTCTTCTGTTCTTTTCTATTATTTACTTTATCATTTGTGTAAGAATGTATCAATAGCATATATATTTCAGATTTTCATTTACAGAAATATATCATTTTAGGCTATATGATTAGGATTAACATACCTACAAAAAACAAATGTATGAATACATGAATGTATAAGCACATATATACATATATTTGTTCAACTAGTACATAAATATACATGTACAAACATATGTACATATATGTGTATATTATGTGTGTGAAGAAAGAGACAGAGAGAGAGACAGAGATAGAGACAGAGCCAAAGAGAGAGAGAGATAACAACTATAACAGGAACTCTAAGGGAAAATGGAAATCCAAATAAATGGAATTCCTGCTCAAACTATTTTTGCTCTCAACTGTTCACCAACTCAGACAAACTAGACCTTGAATTTCTAATAGTTTGGTGGGATGAAGGTATGTAAGAATGCAAACCCAAAGCTGTCCAGAGGAACGTTCTCCACTTTAATCTGAATGCCAAATTATTTCACAATCAAAACGGAAATGAGCTGTGCTGTTGATGCCCTCAGGAACATGCAAAAGGAGTGTCTCAAGGAATATGTATCTGTTCTAAGCCTCAAAGAACCTCTAAGAACAAAATCTTAAACCATATGATCAGCCCATTAAAAAAAAATAAGTGCCATGAACAAGGCTACTTATATTTCAGGCATGAAAAGTGACGGGCTCATATTTTAAGACATCAATACTAAATATGCTTACTTATATTTACATAAAAAGTAATGTTTATATATCAGCAATATTTACAATGCATATTTTTGCTAAAATAAGGAAAATATAAAAAGTTGCATAAACCAGCAAAATAGCTTAAAATTTAAAAATCACAATCGATAGTAGCCAACAAATATATGAATCACCTATTAAATATAATGAATTATATGCATGCATTTACTGAAGATAAATTCAAAATGCCAGTAAAAATCATTCCAATGAATCTTCTATGAATGAAGATATATGACTCCCAATAAAGGGAGATACTTATTGGTGGGAAGACCAAATATAAGGGACAGACGGTGGAGGGGGAGAGAGAAAGTGAGAGCGTGCAAGAGAGAGAGAGAGAGTCATGTATACAACTCTACAAATTTCTTTTTGCAATTACTGTGCACTTTAGTTTTACTAAGGTATAATTTTGACTGACAATATTGAGTGTTCTTTTTTCATTTGTGATTCTAAAACAAATAACTGAAGCCTAGAAATCTATTATTAATAAAGCATCTGGTAGAGTTTCGTTTAATCTTATTTATTGGTTTGATCAAGCTCTTTCCTGTTCTCCTTGTAATAGTTTTATTACAAACAGGAGTTAAGTTTGTATGATTTTTCTCTATCAAATAGAAAATTGGAATACCTATTTTCTTCTTTTGCCAGTTAACTACATTGACATATTTCCTAATGTTAAACAATTCTTGCAGCCTTGTGAGATAAACCAAATTGGATATAATATGACAGTTAAAATGATGAATTTTTTGTGCATATGCAGCATTACTTTCTCGTATCATCTTAAAGTTTGTTTTTTTTTTAAACTGAAGAGTTTATCAGTCTTTTTCTCTTTTGTAAGTCTCTGGGAGATTTTACACAAATCAGAAATATTTGTTTTCTGAATAGTTTGCACAAATCCAGTGAAACAGTCTGTGCATTATGCCTTTAGTGTAGGAAAAACAGTTTAAAGCCCATTCTTTCAATCAGGTCTCCAATTTCCTTACTCCATGGGTGTTATTTATTTCAAAGTTCCCATCCCTTGGGTCCATCTTGCTAAATCCAATGGTAAATTCCTATCCCTCATTCTTCTTATAAAGGCATCCTGTGATTACACAGAAATAAGTTCTTCTCAATATTTCTGTACTATTTTTGATCCATGTGCCATTTTCTAAATTTTCTCTATTACATTTATGATTATTTTAAATCATTTTAGAGTAAGTGTTTATTTTATTATTATCTCTTGTTTCGGTAAACTTGAAGAAGTTAAGGAATCAGTCATGTTTATAACCCTAATGCTTAGGATACATCATAAAACTGTTATGTATGTCATTCATGCTTGTAAATACGTGATAAAGTAGTGTCAGGTATTCAATGGGAATATGGCACTAATAAGTTAAGTAAAATAGTTCCACTTATACCTCTCCAACTCTCTAGGTCAAGTACTCTTGTTTGAACTTTGTGACTCTCAGTTAATATTAAATGAGCTGTTAAGTCCATTAAACTCACTTTTATTAATTTTGTATAATTTAGCACTTAGCAGAAGACATCTACAAAATTTGTTGCTCATCATAGCAGCTTTATTGTACTTATATATCATATTTATTTAATGAACTTGCAGGATATTTCTCCATTGTTTTAGCACACAGTGAGTACCTCTGAAGAAAATGCTGGGAATGTGCTTATGTGACTGATTTTCTTGCAGGTTGGATATCCACGTTGGTGGGAACAGGAGATTAAAATAAATGGGAATATACAAAAGGGAGAATTAATCACATATAACTTGACCGAGCTCGTTAAACCAGATGCTTATGAAGTCCGCCTGACTCCTCTCACCCAGTTTGGTGAAGGAGATTCAACAATTCGTGTTATCAAATATAGTGGTGAGTAGACATTTTACAATGTATTTTTTTGCATATTAAACTGTATAAAATATTTAATTTGTGACTATCTACCAAATTTAGATCTAAAGCAGAATGTAACATATTGATTTTCTGGACTGTCAGCCAAGTGATTGTAATAAGCAAACAAAACCGAAAGCCTAAGTAATCATACATTTCAATATTCAATTACAGACGTAGAGATAGAGAGCCGCGCTGTTCAGGTTGAACCTGTGTGACTTTGAAGAAGCATTACTTCTTTATTTGCCATCCCACAGGTTATGATGCAATATGCATCTACATGTTATCATCTCAAATTTTTCACTGCTTTTGAAACATCCCATTAAGAAGTTAGGAAATAAAATCAAATTCTCCCAATTTTTAAGAAAATCAATGCCTTTGATCTTGGAGCAATTTTAAATTTACCGAAAATTGGGCCAAGAACACCGAATTCCCTGCTTCCAATGCAATTTCTGCTATTATTAAATCTTACATTAGGAGGACATTTTAGTTATAATTGACTAAGGAATAGTGATATATTATTAAAGACAGTAGTCTACATTAGGGTGCATTATTTATACTGTGTAGTTATGTAGATCTTGGTAGGTATTTAATATAATTTTTCTGTTTCTGTAGCATAGGGAAAAGTTTCACTGCCCCCTCAAATCCCCTGTACTCCAACACTCTCTCCCACCCTCTCCGGCCCTTGCATCTACTGACCTTCACAGTATCTCTATGTACAGTTTCCCCTTTGCCAGAACATTGTACAATTGAAATTAAATAACATGTTGAATTTTTGGGTTTGCTCATTTTGAATAACAATACATAGTTAAGGTTCTCTCTCCCGTGTCCTTTGTGGCTTGATGTGCTCATTTCATTTCCTTGGCAACTAATACCTTGTGTAAATGTCTCATGGTTTATCTATTCACCTGTTGAAGGACACCTCAGTTGCTGTTTTCTTGTGGGTTGTGACGGGGGCGATGGTCAGTACGTTTAATATGAAGCACATCTCTGTATGTTAGTGATGCTCTGCTTTTATAACTATACACATAAAATATATCCTTGGTATTTAAATGTCCGATGAGCAAACTAGTGTAGAAATTTAATCTAAAACTTTCTTACTGGAATTTATGTTCAAGGAACAATGGCAATAAGTTTTTTTTTTATCATTTTAATGTCTATTAAAGACTTTGAGTTGAATTTTGCACACATTCGAGAACTATAATGTTCAGTGAAACTATCCACCACTAGAGTTTTCAATGTGTTTGTCCGGCTTGAATGAACCACTGAAGAAATACAAGGGCTGATCAAAAAATGTAGGGTGTGTTTAAATTTTAAAAATTATTTAAAAAATTATTCCAGTAAAAGACACATTGCCATTTACTTACCTTAAATAATTCACCTCTTCATCTCTTGAAAACACTTATCCCATCATTCTTGCCACTTTCTGAAGCAGTTATGGAAGTTTTCCTTCATATGATCAAAGTATGGTTAAAAATTCAATGAATGCTACTGCCAAGCGCCGTCCAAAGGAAAGGTAGGCTCATAAAAACATTACGGTGTGTCTTCATTTGCTTTAGTCACCAGATCCAGTACCAGGAGAATTCTGGCTCTTTCTCAGGTCACAATGACCATGAAAGGTAAATGTTTTGAATCTGTTCAGGACATCGAAACAGCCTTGACTTTGCAAGTAGACACTCATGAAAGAAGACTTTCAAACTGCTTCAGCGGCCAGAGATGTAGCTCGGTGGCACAAGTGCCTTGCACTGGCAAGTGCAAGGTCTTGAGTTTGATTCCTGTTACCCCAAAAAAATTGCTTCAGAAAGTAAAGAGTGATGGGATAAGTTTGTTTGAAACAAGCGTGGAACTAATGAGAATTTGTCTTTTACTGTATATTTTTAAAATTGAAATATGCCCTTTATATTTAGATCTGAGCTCATATTTCATGATTCTTTCACTCCTCAAGGGAATATCATTCTTTTTTGTAATGTATAAATAGTGCTTGCATTAAAAGGTAATAGAATGCTTTTATTACAGCTGAAGCTCTACATTTTATTTAGAGTTATCCACATTTTGTCTAGTTGAGAATAAACCAGTGAATACCATCAAATGTGGAAAAGTGAAGTGAAAGTATTAAAACCCATTGAAGTTATTCATATCTGTGTTCAATTGTACTAAAAAATTAATATATAGGGCCAGGGATATGACTCAGAGGATAGTGCCTGCCTGCCAAGCACAAGGTCCTGAGTTTGATTCCCAGGACCAAAAAAGGTAAAAAAAAAAAAATTAAGATGTATAAATTAGAGGATTTGCAGATGATAAAGTAATAAATATAAAAGCATTAGAATCATTGCAAATCTTTTCAAAAATATGATCCTTTAAAATATATGTAGTTTTATGTTAGTATTATTAGTATTAGCCAAAAGTGTTATTTACTCAGTTTCATGATTCTATTAGGCAGACACTGTCGAATATATTTTCTAAGGTTTTTAGTTTTTCAAAATATGGATCATTACCTTTTCTCTCTAACATTTATGATTTCTGTCCCTATCATAAAATTATAGATTATTTAAGAATGGGTGCATTTGAGACTGTGCATTAATTGTTGTCCTTTAAAAGAGGAAAGTTTTAGGACCCAGAAAATCTTGATGTTTTGCAAAGCAACTGTGAAATGACAAACGTGGACTAGAACTAGAATTCACTCTCTGTAACAGTGGATGTTTATTTCTTTCTTAACTCTAGGAGATCATTATGACGTCCCTTAAAGAAATATTTAAAATATTCATAAACTCAATAGTTTTATTGAAATTTCTGAGACAACAAACTAAAATGAAAAATAGATGTGACAAACAGATGTCTCTTGTAGTTCAATGATTTTTAAATTGCCTTTTCATTTTTAGACATGCATACTAAAAATTAAATATTTTAAATAAAATTATTTTTATCTAATAAAGTTTTTGATAAAGTATACTTTAAAGATACATGGGCACTGTATTAGTCTTCCTGGTTGGCCTTAACAACTTGCCATAGACTCTTTGTATTAAGAAAAGTTTATGTTGAGAGCAGTGACACATGCCTATATTCCCGGCACTCTGAAAAACCGAGGCAGGAGGATCTCAAGTTTAGGAGCAGTCTGAGCGATTTAGCAATTGAAGGATCTATCTCAAAATAAATTAAAAGATCAAGGGATGCAACACATGCGAAGGCCCTATGTTCTCACAGCTGCCAAAGCTGGGAAGGTCAAGAAAGTGAGCATCCCTGGTTTCTGGTGAGGATTTTTCTTGACTCCTAGACATCCAGTGACCTTCTTGTTTTATCCTCATATGGCAGAGAGAATTTTCATGTCTCCTCCCCTTCTTAAAAAGATACCAATCTCATTAGATTATGGTCACCTGTTATGGCCTCATTTAATCCAATTACCTCCCCAAAGAGCCCTACCTCAGTCACATTGGGGATTAGACTTCAACACGTGACTTTTGAGTGAGCACAATCTATAAGTGGCAGATGAAAGAAATTAGACACACAGATACAAAGGATGGTGGAGAAAATGATCTCACTGAAATATTTAGAAGTTTCAGTTGCAAATTTTTACAAAAATAACTTCTATTTATAGTGAATTTGGCCAATAAAATATTACAACAGACAATTCAATTAAAGCTCAGTTTAGTTAGAGGTTATATGTCATCATGACATTTCCGAGACCAAAATTATATTTCAAAGATAGTTGTTTGAAAGATAGTAAAGAGGATTTTTATAATTTCATATTATTTTAAATATGAAATATTTTTAATTTTTACTAATTTTACTCATTTTTCAAATTAAAATAGAATAACATTTTGTAAGAAAATGTATCATTTTTAGGCCACATTGAGCGAAATGAGTCCTTTTTCTGTGTTACTCATTTTCATAATTTGCAATGTGGAATGTAGTATCAGAAAACTCACTGAGAAACTGAGAAATTTTACTCCATTTAGCATTGTGCAAATATTTGCAAAACTCAATAAATTAAAATTGATCCAAACATACAAATGGAACAATTTACTTGCTTTGTGTATATGTTTTTATCTGTTCCTTTACCAGGAATGTGTCATTTCAATAAACATTGTTGATAGCAAACACTAAGAAAATGACCAGACATAAAGTTATGGACATAAAGACATAAAATTCAGCTTTATAGACATAAAGTTCAGCAGAGCTGACTAACTGTCCATTGTAATTTGGGAAACTATCATAATGCTCTGCTTCAATCCAAAGGGAATTTTTTCTCAGAGTGATAAATGCTTAATCAATATATAAGGTTTATCTCTTTATCCTGTAGGTTAGATATATTTGTGTGAATGTTTTAGGAAAATTCAAAGTATTCATTTCTCACTGGATGATGATCAGTTGGTACGTCCATTGCAAACATAATTGGTTTTCTTAAACAAATATTTCTATATATGTCCAAAAATGCAGAATGTGTTATGTTAGCTCCTGTTGATCCTCATAGAGTAATTATATTTTCACTTTAAAAATGGCACTATATTTTCTAATTAAGGGAAATAGGACATTTCTAAATACACAAAAAATATTAACTAACTACGTATCACTTGAGAAATCTGTATGTACCGGCGTTATGTGTATGTGTGTTTTAATTTAATTAAGCCAGCTGACATGGAAGTAGCTATTTGTTTTAGGTTATACGGCACAATATGAATGTTTTGTTATTTTCATTTCTGTCATATTATTCTTATGAGAAATGGATGACAGCAAAAGCCAAAAGTATAATCTCTGTTGGATAATTACTTACACTGTTAGACCTTCTAAATTATAGGCTGCCCTGCTGTCAGCCTCAAGTTTTCATTTCTAGATTTTGTTTAGCAGTAGTTAAGATATAGCAGGTCAGCAGCTCCATTCCTTAGAAAATGAACAAATCCCCCGTGCTATTTAACATTGATCTTTTTGGTACTTTGAGGTTTTGATTGCTGAGCTCCCAAGTAGATTGTGTCCAATCCTTTAGAACAGAATGGACTGTGGATATAATTCTCCATGACTACAGTGGGGAAGATCGTTCCATTTTGGTAAGGAACTACGAGACACTAACTAGACTGATTAGCTGCTTATTTACAAAACACATTCAATCCTTGTTAACTTTTTCTTGTTTGTTTTCTTGTAGCTCCTGTAAATCCTCACTTAAGTAAGTATATGTTCATTTTTAGTATGGCACTGTATTTCATCATAAAGAAAAATAACGTGTGTAAATATACAAAGAATATTCATCAGTTATCTTTCTTTGATTTAAAACAGTACTATTTAAAATTAGTGAATCTGCCATTATATGTAAATTTTAAACTTCACGGGATATTGTATATAAATTCCTTAATACTGATAATTATTATTTAATACTGAGATAATTATTTAATTGATGTTTACAAATGTTCATAAATATGGGTATGTGTAGACATTTTCCAAACCTGGTTAATATTTGTTAATTCTGTAAGTGTGGGATAATTACTTTTATTTTGTTGGATTGCACATCATTTTTTTGTTGTAGTAATATATTTTTCTGATTTTCTGTATTTTCATATGAGATTATGATTACCTAGAAATTTGGTATTTAAACAGTTTGAGATATTTTGTGTGTCATATTCTTCAATCCAAATGTATTTTGTCTAATTTAGGTTATAAATCCTGTAAAATTGTTAAATTTTGGAACTCTTATTTACTCTTATTTAGCTTTATATTCAAGCCTAAGAGCAGAGATAAATTAAACATACATATTTCATATATATGAAAAATATTCCAATATATGAAAACATCCCCATCTCTGGAAAACAACTTTGAAATAATATGAGGATTTAGCGTGAGAAGCTACTCTTGAATGTCATTTCAACAGAACCTTTATTTTGAGTGTAAGGTTAGGTTCTTGCAGGTTGTATTGAATGATGAAAGAAGATGAATAGAGGAAGAGTATTACTGGTTATCAGGCCACTTATTTTTGAGACGTTATTTTTCCCTACAATAATTAGAAAGATTCAGGAAATAAAACATTGGATAATAGCACATCTTTACTTCCACGTAGCTTTCAAAACTGCTAAAATCATCTTGTAAATAGTGGGCTGTTAAAATTAAAGTTCTAGACATCCTCAGTTCTGTATTGTTTGAAATTCCTGGAGCTCGTTACTTTCACAATTTTGAGAGATCTTTCATATTTACTATTATTACACTTTTGCTATATTTATACCACTCATCAAATTTTCATTATCTATCAAATATTCTTTATTGCAGCAAACCTTTTACTAGTAAATGTCTTTGCATATATTTATAATTATCCCACTTAAAAGTGATACAAAATCCCTAAAATTATTATGGTCTCAAATCATTAATCATTTTTTTGCCACTTCACCGGCCAACTTTTAATAAAATATCCCCAGGAATAGTTACTTTTTTCCTTTCAACATATTGTCCTTAGAGGTAATATGTTACTACTATGGTTTATGTATCATTGTCTGATTTGAATTATAACAGCAATTATGATATTGTAAACAACTTATATATGTTTCATATATAAATAACCTAAATTATAAGCAGTTTTCCTCATATAGAAGTTCTTGTACCCTTCATAGCTTATAGTTTTGCTTAATTTTACTATGAGAGATTTATATATACAGGTTTTAAAAGTTGACATCCATTTGTTCATTTGTGAAGACAAGATTTTTCCCCTTTCAAACAAGTCTAAATTAAATTACTAAAAAGAAATACTTAAATGGTTTTATAAAAATTAATTGTACATAATTTTATTTTATTTTATTTTTTGTTTGTTTGTTTTTTGTTTTTTTGTTTTTCTCCGGTACCGGGAACTGAACTCACGACCTTGCGCTTTCCAGGCAGGCGTTTTTGCCGCTGAGCTAAATCCCCAGCCCCTAATTGTGCATAATTTTAAATAACAAATAAAAAGTAAATTTTGGCAATAGATCTACAAACTAAAATTATCTTTCCATTTTTTCTTTGACCTCATTATGTACAAATATGTATGTGTGTGTGTATATAATAAATAAGTGAAAACATTTCAAATCAAACAGTGCTTATGAGATATTATTCTAACTTCAATGTAGCAACTGAAGAAATCTCATGCTAAACCTAAAAGACATTTAAAGAAGCTGTGCAGTGCTGTCACATTATAGTTTGGGTAACATCAAACATCATTTTTTGAGTAGTATATGACCTGTGAAGTAACTATGTATGTAATAAATATTTTATGTGTTACATTTTTTATCTAGAAAATTACAGATTCAGATTCCTATAAAGGTTTATATTCTCTGTAACCCTGTCTATTCAGAATAGAATAGAAATAGATGTGAAGCAATTTGACAAGCAAAAGCAAAACAAAATATATTACTTAAATTTAAAGGGAGAAGCTGTTTCATTTTTGTTGATGTCAAAGGTATTCAGTGAGTTCAGACATATTATCTAAGCAGAGTACTCCATTTCCAAGGGTTTAATAACAAATTCAACCCACTGTGAGGGGTGGGAGGTATTCTGTACTTTAGATGTTTCCATCTCTGCGAACTGCATTGAATCTGTATTCTATTTTGACTTTGCTTTTAGATGTAATAGCTCACTTAGCCAAAGAGTTCTCATCTGTAAACTCTGTAAATAAGGATTATTATGAGCTTGCAAAACCATTCTTAGGGTGAATGACATAATACTATGTTTACCTTTCTCAATTAATAATGTACAATTTAATTATGTTTGTAGTGGATATTTTGAACTTCTTTGTTTAGATGATTTGCAAGCAAGTTATATTCAATAAGAAAAACTTTGAAACCTAGTAATGTTGCTAATTAACTTGCATCAGGGAAAGCTGAGAAAGACTCTTTCTGAACTTCTCTGGGGTCTGAACTCAGCATTATGGTGGACATCTAGGAAATCTGAGGTCTTCCTCAGGATCTTCATAAAGTCTTTTTATTATTTCATGCCTATTGCATTTCAAATTTCTGGCAAACCCACATTTAAATGAAGTGTGAAGATTTCAAAATAATTGTTATGAGTTTTCCTGAAGCACTCTTCCATTTGAGCAAATGATTATACATAAAAGCATCTTCAGAAATGACAAAAAATGGAAATTCAAGATATATGTCTTTAAAATGCCAACAAGCAAATAAATGAAGCTCATTTTTTGATTGACAGTTTTGTTTTGATTCTTCCTTATTTAAAAAAGAAAGTTAAGAAATTCCCCATTCATAACTCAAACATATATTACATTATTTCATTTCAATTATTTGGATATTTCTGGAGAAAATGGTTTGGGTCTTCATTTTGATACAGAATTGATTTATATAATATTGATTTCCATATAAAATTACCTGTTTTGCTAAATTATAATAATTTTCCATTCAGTCATAGTCATGCCCAACATTAAGGCTCTGATGATATTATCAAGATCTGGCATTATTAGTACTCTACAATGTTTGATTATCTCTAATAAAATATTGCCAAGTCTGCATTAATTTAATTAATATTGACTCTGTCAATTAAAATCTGTTCCCAGGAGAATTTCACTGTGGATTTGAAGATGGTAACATTTGCTTGTTCACACAAGATGATACAGATAATTTTGACTGGACAAAACAAAGTACTGCAACAAGAAATACGAAATTCACACCTAACACCGGACCTAATGCTGATCGTAGTGGCTCCAAAGAAGGTATGAGGGTATGCATTGCTATGATCATTGCAGTCAGAGACTTTACACAATGTTACTAACAGTATATACAGGAGAATATCTAGCTCTCTATTTGAATATTAGGAAACAAAATATATTTTGTGAGCACTGTAAACAATTTGCATAGTTCTAAAATTACTAGGCAGTAATTTTATTGCAAAATTCACTAATATATACGGATCAGAATTTTTTTTGATAATTCAAATCTTTTAATTTTATTTTATTTTCCTGTACTGGGAATCGAACTCACGACCTCGCTCTTGCCAGGCAGGTGCTGTGCCACTGAGCTAAATCCCCAGCCCCCATAATTCAAATCTAAAATTCCAATTTCTCTCCAGTTTTTACAAATTTTATCTTTAATTAGACAGATCATTTTTTCTGTGAAAGCCATTATTAGTTGTGTCTACATGTATGGATTTTATATATGAATGTAAATCCTGATATAAATTTTTACTTTATATGAAAACTCAAAAATTTCTCAGTGGTTTGGAATTACATGTTGGCAAATGACAATATATTTAAATGTCTTCTTTTGCCTGTTTTAAGGTTTCTATATGTACATTGAGACATCTCGACCCAGACTGGAAGGTGAAAAGGCTCGACTCCTCAGCCCTGTCTTCAGCATAGCTCCCAAAAATCCATACGGACCCACAAACACCGCATATTGCTTCAGCTTCTTTTATCACATGTATGGACAACATATAGGTGAGATGACAAGAAGTGCTATTTCATGTGAAAGAAATCCCAAGATGAAAAATTTTAACAAACAGCATGAAAACAGTTTTAGTCAAAGAATGCTATAATTGCATTTTTAAATGATTTACCAGCTGCTGGAAAATAAGATGCAGACAGTTCTTTCCAGCCATCTAATTTCTGAAAACTCAGATTATAACTTGAAACTCTGGATTATAACTTGAATTATTTTCATCCTCTGAAATCCTAATTCAGGAAGACCACAATGAGTTAAAGACTGTATAAGATCTTGTGGGGTTGACGCAGCATAATTGGGGCTGTTTCCTTTCAGAGAAATTTGAATCCATGGTGAATTAGTGCACCTTAATGACGATGAAAGGGAAGTTTTCCCTATTATTGCATTGACACATATTTCTAGCGCTATCCAAAAGCTGTACTTTGAATACTGATGTGAATTTTTTCTTGTTTGTAAAATATGTTTAACACTTAGGATTTCAGAAGTCACAGGTCATGAAAAGAATACACAGGTGAAGACACATTCCCCGCTCTTAGAGAGCTTGGAGTGGTAATCAGTAAACACACAACGTTGCTACATCGCGTTCCATGTAAGAATGAGTCCAGGCCTAGGAAATGTGTGTGGAGGTGAAAAGGTGTAGACTTTCAGTTCTTGATGTGCAATTCTGAACACCATAGAACTGAACACCAATTATTTTTAAAATTAATCATTTGATAGTACATATTAACTTGATATATAAATGTTAGACATATATGACCTAAATTGATATGAACTTATAGAATTATTTATCCAAGGAAGTACCAACATTTTTATGAATTGCCTTAGAAATACTTCCATATTTAATTATGGGATTCCACTCTAGACCATACCAGAAAATGTCATATATTATGTAACAGATATACTCTATAACTTCTATGACGGAAGATGAATTTAGGAATAGTGAAGCATATTTGGACCCCCAAGGAACTGTGGAGTTGAATCTAAGTGCAGAACAGGGCAATGCTGAAAGGCAAAGGAAACCATTTCTCCGGGGTAGGCAAGAGGGCTGTGTTTTCAGTAGGTCAAGGTTAGCTCACAGTTATAAAATACTGAGCATCAACCAGGACATGCCTGGATTACTTCTCTCCATAGTCACAATAAATAGTTTCAGAGATGAGGAAACTTGACACTCAATGAATTGTCATTATAATGTCAGTATTAGAACTGATTATTATTGAAGCCACACTACCAACCTGTGCAGCTGCACTTGGTCTGCTTGTTCCGTCATGCTACGGAACATGTCCTGGAGCATCCCGACAGCTTCACTAAGTGTAAGGCACTTTTTTAGTAGTCAGACTGTGTACAGATTTTGCGAAGACTAAAAGCATCAGTTTAGGAAAATAAATAGGTAAGAGTGAATAAAACTTTTTGGAAATAGTATAAAATCGAAAAGCAATTAGAAAGCTCTAAAAGTAATCATGGTGTCAGGAGGGCATAAACTCTGAAAGGAAACAACTTTGCCTACAATTGTCACACCATCTCATTTTCTCTCAGATAACTGCTTTGTTACCAAAGGTAGAATTAGCACAATTCTAATTCATTGTAGTTGATCATTGTATTTTACTCATGATCTATTTTAAACATATTTCATGGAACTTACCATTTTCCAATTTACCTTGGAGCAAATATGGTTTTATTATGGAACAAGTTTTAAGTTAACAATCCCAAGGCCAGTATTTGATTTATTTGAAAGTATGAAGTATGCCCTTATATACAAGATGTATATTTTAATGCTTTCTTTCAAAAGATATTTGTGGTGGGTCCCAAGATAATTTTAATACAGTTCAAATTTGCAACTGTTGTTTTTTATTCTAAATACATATCCATTTGATTTTCTGTGCCTTTTATACTGACTATTTCAGGTTGGATTTCAGAAGGGCAGTTCTTCATTTCTTAGTAAATGTTCACAATTTGGAGCCCTTGTGTGCTATTTTTCATCTTTATCAGATCCTCAAAGGATGAGGGTCTAGTGTCAGATCTGTTACCTGGGTCTTTCTCAGCAGAGCACAAGCACGCCGCTTACCAAAATCTAGGCAACTGTGTCTGTTCCAGACGTGGAGAGATCAATTAGGAAGAGATGAGACATAGACATACTTCATTGTATTGCACTACTTTGTTTATTTCACAGACTCTACATTTTTTACAGATTGAAATTTTCTGACAATCTTTCCTCTAGCAAGTTTATCAGTGTCGTTTTCTAACAATGGGCTTATTTTGTGCCCCTTGTCATATTTTAGTAATGTCTATGACATTTTGGACCTTTTCACAATTATCATGTTTTATGGTGATCTGTGATCAGTGGTCTCTGATGTGATGGTAATTTGTTCGGAGCCCTGTACATCACACCTATATATGATTTCCAACGTGGTGGATGAGTGAATCCTCATTGTTCTGCCACTGTGCAGGGCTCCCCTCTCTCTTCTGCTGTTCCCCTGAGTCACAGCAGTACTGAGGCCAATGAGTAGCTGAACAAGGACCTCGGAAGTGTTTGAGAAAAGAGTCCCATGTCTCTCGCTTTCAATAAACATCTAGAAATGGGCAAGCTTGGGAAGAAGGCATTTTAAACGGTAAGCATATCGTGCTTAGCAACCAAGTTGTGAGTTAAAGGAAGAGATCTTGAAAGGAGTTAAAAGAGCTGCTCCAGTGATGATACCAGTGACAAGAAAATTAAAGTCTTCCTCCTGTTCGAGAAAGAGTTTTAGTGATGTGGATAGATCAAGCCATCTACCTTCATCCCTTAAGCCAAAGCTTAATTCAGAGCAATGCCGGTTCTGTATTTCTATGTAGACTAAGAAAGATGAGGAAGCTGCAGAAAAAAATTCAAAATTAGCAGAAGTTGACCCACAAGGTTTAAGGAGGAAAAAACCATTTCTATGACACAAGAATGTGTGATACAGCAGTGTGAGTTGAGAAACCATATCAGTTCACCCAGAAGCTCTAAGGTGGCTAATGAAGTTGCTACAGGAAACGACATAGTTTCAAAGTAGAAAAGTCAGTCCAGGCATGATGGTGCATGCCTGTAATCCCAGCACTCAGGAGGCTGAGGCAGGAGGATAGTTGTGAGTTCAAGACCAACCTGGGCTGAAAAGTGAGTTCAGGGACAGCCTGAACTGCATAGGGAGACTCTGTATCAAGAAGACAAAAAAAAAAAAAAGTAGAAGAAACAGAATAATATTGGAATAAGAAGGCATAAGGAATCCATAGCTAGAAAGTAAAAGTCAGTGGTTGGCTTCAAAGTTTCAAAGAGTAGATAAATACCTTTTTCAGTATTAGGAGCTAACACAGATGGGGACTTCGCGTTGACTCTTTCAAAATCCTAGGGCCCTTATGAATTCTATAAAATGTAGTCTGTCTGGGCTCAATAAATGAAAATGCAAGAACTAGATCAGCAGTAGTGAATCTATGGCACATGTGCTACACACAGCAGGCTGTGTGGATTAATTAAAGCCCTAAAAGGTGTGCCATCACTGGACTAGATGGCAATGAAAATATGTTATATTTTTTTGTTTTTGTGTCTGCTACAATGACATCCATCCTGAATCCTAATAATTATTATTTTAGAAATGTATTTTGTAGGACTAGGATTGCCATACGCAGTGACTCCCCAATGGATCTGTGCAAAATAAATTGAAAACTTTCTGGAACGAATTTATCATTCTATGTGCTTCTAAGCACATTTGATTCACGGGAAGAGATCAAGTTATCAACATCAAAATGGTCTGAAAGATACTGACTCCACCCTTTATGGATGATGTAGAGGGGCTCAAGACTTTAGTCGAGGAAATAATTGCACCTGTAGTGGGAATAAGAGAACCAGAATTAGAGGTGGAGCCTGAGGATGTGACCAAACTGCAGCAATCTCACTATAAAACTTTCACCGCTGAGACATTGCTTCTTGTGGATGAGCAAAGTGACTTCCTCAGATGAAATACATTCTCAGTGGAGAGGCTCTGAGCATTGTTGAAATGGCAATAAAAGACTTATGATATTATGAAATCTTAGTTGGCCAAACAGTGGCAAGTTTTGAGAAGATCGACATCAATTTTCAAGGAAGTTTTCCTGTGGATAAAATAATATCAAACAGCATTGCTTGCCACCAAGAAATCTTTTGTAAAATCAAGGGTCAGTCAATGTGGCAGATGTCATTGTTGTCTCATTTTAAGAAACTTCCAAAGGCACTCAGCCTTCAGCAGTCACCGGCTTGATTTCTCTGCAGCCATAAAAAGTCAGGCCAAACCCTCTATCTGCTCATTATGAACTGATGAAGGCTCAGAAGGCTGTTTGCAATTTTAACAATAATATATTTTAAAATAATGCATGGGCCTTGTTTCTAGATGTAATTCTATTGTACACGTAACAGACTACAGTTCATAATTATGTAAAACATAATTTTACATAAACCGGGAAACCAAAATGAAAATTCTGTGGACTTTCTGTACTGAAATATTTGCTCTGCTTCACAATAGTGTAGAACTGAATTTAAAACATCTCTGAGCTATGCCTGTTCTTTGTTAGCAAGATGTTGCTTTATAGTTAAACCTCCCTTTCTTGCATACCTTTTCCTAAGACCCTCATTAATTTCCAAACTTGGGGGTACTTATAATCATTGATTTTATAAAGTACATTCTCAGTTTCTTTCATTCTTTCAGAAATCCAGATCCAAAACTGACTTTTCCTGGATTTCTAATAACCTCATTTCATTTATTACTTCTTGGGTAACTGTAAATAACTCTTGAAGCTTTTACTGTGACCGTGAGACAACATGCCATTGAGAAGCCCCTTCATGGTCTAACAATACAAAAATAGGGAATAGATTACTTAGGAGAGGTTCTTCTTTGAGACTAAGCCAGATATATTTTACTTTTCTATTGCTGCATAACAAATTTCTCCAGTCAACTATGGCTTAAAACAACAAGCAGTGGCCAGCTCACAGTTTTTGTGGCTCAGGAACATGGGCGTGGCTTAGCAGAGTCCCAGCCAATCTCGAGCTCTCACTAGGCCGCCACTAGGCAAGAACCTCAGCCTGACTTGCAGATTCACCGTGGGGAGGATGCACTTCCAAGTTCTCTCACTTGTTTTCTGCAGACACCATTCTCTCTCAGGACCTGGACCACAAACATCGATTTCGTGCTGGGTACAGATGGAAGGCCTCCGTCCTTCCCTCGCCATGTGAATCTCTCCGTGGAACCGCCTCATGACAAAGCAAGCACTCCGTGAAAGGGAAAGAGCAAGTGAACAGAGAACTGGTGCAAACTTCTCTATGAATTGACACTGCACAGTTTTGCTTTATTCTTATTATTATACCTGAGATCATAGCTCCAGCCCATCCTCAAGAGGAGGGAAATACATAGAGCTTTAAAGCCAGGAGTTTGAGACTATTGGGACACAATTTAAAAGCTGTCTTACACACTAGTACAGCTTTTTGTTACTTACATGTTTCATAAAATTGAAGAAAATATTCCCAATGAAAGTTATAATATTTTAATGTATATGTAATCATCACATCTGGCTTTTGAAGGTAATATAGAGCCAGAGTCCTGCAAATACAAATGGACAGTCCAATCGTTGATGAGTCAGCTGAATTTCTTATCTTGTTGCAAAGAAATTGAGTTTTGTAGGTGGTCACTACAAATTCCAAAAGGTTATTAAAAACCTGTAAATATATACATCAGTTATTTCTCAAAAGGATGTGAGATATAAGCATCACATAGTATAAAATTACAGGTAAAAATGCAAATGGTGTTTATGGATGCTTTCATCAAACTCTTTAAGAATGGTTCTGTAAAGCTATGGCCCTGCAAATGTAACATCACTGAGAGGGATGGGAATAAAGAGGGAAGGAACTCAAGTGTGATAATGGCATGTGCTGTTAATGGTTCTCATGACTACAAGGGTGAAGAAGAGCTAATAAAATACACGTGGAGTTGAAGAAGGGCCTACTTCATGAGGGAAAGAGTTAATCAAAAGGGTAAGTTTATTGATACAAACTCAGAGGAAGGAACATTTTATTAAAAAGTGGGAATTTAACACATTGGGTAGAGAACTAATTTTGAAGAAAGGCATTAATATCACTTTCAGTAAGGTGAGAAAAAGAATTAAGTAGAGTGTGTCTTTTGATAGATTCCTAGACGTCAGCAAAGCGAGAAGACATGAAAGTCTCATTTATCTCTGGAAAATAAACATCTCAGTGCAAGTTTAAAGCGCAGACAGCTTTGGGACAGTAGCAAATGGGAGCACAAAGTGTTCGGCACTGCAGAGACAGCTGAGGAGGCTGGGTACAAGGACATCAGTTCTCAGGGCTCTGAAATGTATTTTGAGATTTAATGTTCAGTTTGAGCCCCTGTGACTTGCATAGCATATAGCAATAGCCTGCTCACTCATTTCCTGGCTAGCTCTTTAGTGAATAATTCTAGGATTCACATCATTCTAAAACTAGTTACATAGGGCCTCAAGAATTCTTCTGACTTCTTGGAATAACTCTATAGTGCATTTCAGTCATACATGAAGGTGTCCAATCAAGTATTCCTGAATCTAGTGTCTCTTCAGAGGTTATATTCTTTGTCTTCCTGAACTGTATGGCTGGTAGGAGGGGAATCAATGTTTTTTCCCTTGGTTTGGTGCCCTGCATATATTGAGCACTCCAAAAGTATTTGTTTATTTATTTATTTTTATTTAAAGAGAAAAAACAAAAACAAAATAACAACAAAGGCAAAAACAAAACAACACAAAAACGATAAAAATGATACAGAAATTCAAAACAAGATGACAGGACATTAACAATGGTTGTTGTGTTACATATTGTTATCTTCAGTGAAGTTGCTCAGATTACCGGATGTCAGAATGTTAGATTGATCAAATAATTAAGGAGAATAAAAAATAATAAACAGTACAAACTATACAGAGCTTCACTAAACAAGGAATTGAATAATGCTTTCTTATATTGCATATTGTCATCTTTAAATTAGTTGTTCAGATTACCAAATATAAGCATGTAAAATTGACCAAAAATAAAAAATTAAAACTTAAAACATGTAAGCATTCATTTTTTCTTTCAATAAACCAATAGGCATCAACAGTACAATTATCCCAGCCACACTTGTATATGCATTTTTCCCTTCCTTCCTTCTTTCTTTCTTTTTTCCTTTTGCTCATCCCGGTTGTCCCCCTCCTTTGAGCAATTTCTTTCCCTTTCACAATATCTATTGCACCTTTGGGTTTTATTTACTCTTTCAGGTTCTTACACTAGGGAGACAATACAATGTTTACATATTCAGGTCCAACTTACTTCACTTATGAGTAAGGTCTCTAGTTGCATCTATTTCCTTATGAAAGCCTTGAGTTTATCCTTTTTTTTTTTTTTTTACAGCTGAGTAATACTCCATTATACAAAAATACCACACCTTTTTTATACATTCCTCAGTTGATGGGCATTTGGGTTGCTTCCAAAATTTAGCTCTGACAACTTGTGCTTCTATAAACATGGGTGCACATATATTGCTGTGGCATGATCTTTTTAATTTTTCTAGGAAAATACCCAGAAGGGGAATAACTAGGTTAAGTGGGACCTGTAATCCTAGTTTTGTGAGGACTCTCCACACTGGTTTTCATAGTGCTTGCACAAGTCTATACTCCCCCTAGCAGTGGAGAAGTGTTTCTTTTTCCCCACAGCCCTGACAGCATTTTTTATTGGTTGATTTCTTGATGACAACCATTCTTTCTGGAGTGAGAAGGAATCTCAATGTTGTTCTAATTTGTATTTCTTGGATGACCACTGATGTCGAACATTTTTTCATATATTTATTTGCCATTTGTATTTCTTCATGTGAGAAGTGTGTATTCATCTCAGATCCCCGTTTTTGGATTGGGTCTTTGAATTTAGGGCATCTGATTTCTTTTAAGTTTTATAATGTTCTCGATAGAAGTCCTTTGTCTGAGGAACAGTTGGCTAAAATTTTTTTCCAACTCATCGGTCTTGTTTTTATTCTGTGGGTGATTTCTTTTGATGTGCAGAAACTGTTCAATAAGATGGGATCCCAGTTGTTGATTCTTTGAAGTATTTCCTGTGCAGTTTGGTTTTTGTTCATGATCTCTCTGCCTACCCTATGTCTTTAAGATTTCTACCACCTTTCTCTTCCAGTAGACTTAGTGTTTCTGTTTTAATATTTAGATCTTTGATCCATTTTACCTTTAGTTTAGTGCATGGTGATAGCCTTGGGTCTAGTTTTAGTGTTCAGAATGTGGAAAGTCAATTTTTCCAGCACCATTTATTAAGGAGTCTATCATTCTTCCAGTGAATATATTTGGCCCCTTTGTCAAAATTAATGTGAATGACTGCATCTTCTAATCTGTTCCATTGATCTTTAGGTCTTCTTTTTTTTTTGCCAGTACCATGCTGATTTTATCACAGTAGATTTATAGTATAATTTCAAATCAGGAATTGTGATGCCTCCTGCCTTTCCTTTACTGCCCAGGATTGCTCTTGCTATTCTAGGCTTCTTCTGGTTCCAGATGAATTTTACGACTGTTTTCTCTCGATCTGTGAGGTATACTAATGGTATTTTAACTGGGATTGCATTAAATCTGTACAACACTTTTGCAAGTATAGCCATTTTCACAATGTTGGTAAGTTATTTTTTAAAAATGAATATAGTTTTAAAATTATGTGAAGCAATATGTATTTCTCCTTTTAATCATCTAGGTAATTTATGCTTTGCCAAGACACACTAAAGGACATATTCTGAGATTGCCATTGTTTGTCTTGCTGTTCTTGCTCTCATAACTCCTGATGCAAATATGTGTCTGTCACAGATATGTTAGAGTGTGGTCTCCTTGAGAGTAGTAGCCATAATGTATTCATATTAGACTGTCAAGAATGACAAAAGCATAACTGATTTTTTAAAAATGACACGATATTTTTGCTTTTCCATGTTCTATAAGACTAACAGAGCAAGAGAACTAAAAGTATAAAGTTTAGATTAGAAATGGAAGTAGTTTCATGAAGACTTAATAGTTTGTAAAAATAAAAAAAGGTTAGCATTTCAATTATTTTGAATTTGTATCTATGTGACCTAGCAATAAAAGCAGAAAGGTTGACAAAAAAACTCACACATTTCTTAGCAAGTATGTCAAAGGGACTCGTTATAAAATCGTTATGAAATCGTTATGAAAGGACTCTAGTATGTAATAGACAGTATCTTTTCTCAGTATTCTCAGGAAAATATTTAACTTGTTAAAATATTGTTCATGTTTTCATAAACCGCAGTGCATAATCGATTGTGTTTTTGAGCTGAAGTACCATGGTCAAGTTCTGTGATCATATTATGATCTACATAATATGAAATTAGAATATAATTAATTTCTTATTAAACTTAATTGATAAGATACCTGATTATTATTATTATTATTTAACAAGAGTTGGATTAATTAAGGAAGGAGTAGAAGACAAAGCTCAGAGACTGTGAGAAATTGAAGGAGCCAAGTTAAGAGAATGTAGAATGCTATGTTCTTAAGGGTAGTAGAACAAAAATTTAAAAGGTCGATGTGAGGCATCTGTCATACAGCAGCAAAATAGTCTAACGAAAGTGCTATTTTAAGAAAATCTGTTGGATGCTAATGTACAAATTCGGCTGGTTACCAGAGGGCATGGCAATGTCTGGAAAAAATGAAGTGACATTTTAAAAGACATTATTGCAATTATATGTTGGAAAAATAATATCAGTGGATCCAGGCAACCATTCCTATTCAAGCTGAAAATAATGATTTTGTAATTTCCCACTTTGCATTTGTGTGTGAAACAAATAATGCTAACAATTGCCTATCAATATGCATAGCTCTTGCTTGGAGCTCAGTAATTTGGGCACATTCTCATCTTTTGTGAAATGTGGAAGTCAAACTAGAGAGCCTGCATTAGTGATTATAATAAAAACAAAATTTATGTGCAATTGATCTTCAGACTGTGGAATAAATGAAATCATAAATTATTTCATGTGAACTTGACAATTCCATACTGTTGAAAATATACATGCACATTGTAGGACATATAGTTAAATTATTTATCTAGAATATACCCAATTCCGATTATACTAAAATAATTGAAAGCAAACTTATCGTAAGGACTTTATGATAAATGAATGAGGCAGTGGTAATGATGGTTAAGTAAGTTAAAGTTTATATAGTAATTTATATGAAATGTTAAAAGTAAGAAGCACATTGTTGCACATTGCTATTAATAATCCCCAAATGTGATCATTACTACTTGTATAAAAGAACATGCATATTGTTTAGCTTTTTGACAGCAATATTTAAGTATACTCAAAGAGCAACATCCTCTCTAGCTCCAACACTGGACACTTGAGGAGAAGAGATCAAAAGGTAGGGGTTAGACACCAAGAAGAAGAAAACTATAGCTTCTCCTAGCCTGCTTCCAACTTTTACCTTAGAGCTGACTAGCATTAGAAAATCCTTAGGGATGATTAAATTCATACATTTTGGTATCTGGTGTCTAGTAAAGCATAAACATAGTGTCTCTGAGGGTTCAAAATTACTTTTAAAGGGTATTAACACAATCCATCATATTCACTTTGGAATTTTTTTACTTATAATACCCCCATAATGTGCTGAATCAGCTTTGGGGACTCTAACGTTTATTGAACATCTTTATTTGGTTTCACAAGCTCTAATTTTGTTGACCAAGATGACCTAACTTTAAATATCTTTTGACATTGAATTATTTCTTGTAAAGTTGAGAACAGAAAATGCTGGGAAAGATGTGTCAAAGTATTTTCCTATTCATATAGCTTTTATCATCTCTTCAAAAATATACCAGTGAATAAGCAGCCTATTTTCATTTATTTGGATAATAAAATGATTACTATGTACATAATGAAGTATTTAATTATACTTGGAAGTTTTGCTTCAATCAATTATAATCTCTTTCCAATAAAACAAGTGATATTCACATTTTAAATATAGCCACAAATCAATACAGCTCATTACTTTTATTCTAAACCCAATTTTAGCTCTGAGGTAATTCAGACCTGGCTATTTTATACCTAAGCAAAATATCTTTCATATATTATGCATTCAAGAAATATACATTTAAATAGCTTAAATTTGATTTTATATTACACATATATAAAATGTCAGTTAAGAAATGTAATCATGGTCATAGGTAAATTATATATGTTAATGGAGAAAAATATATTAAATCTGAACTGATGCAATACCAAATAATTATTGATATAAGTCAAATATACTAATATGTGTTTCATTAAAGCATGTTTTTATTTCTTTAAGTAAATTTTGAAAGATATGGGATGTGCTATTTTATTAGTGCATTACTACTATACCTGTTAAGAGCCTTACAATTATTATCACTATATTAGTGTTTACAAAATACACATTTATTGCCTTGATGACAGTGTAAATTTTCTGTTAGTCTGTCAAGGCAGTAGATCATACTATGCAAGAAAAATAGAATTTCCATATATAAAGTGGTACAAAAGAAGCCACAGAAATTGTTTTACATAAACATTACAGGATTACTTTCTCTATTTTCTTTGCCTTTTTGTGACAGGGCTTCACTATGCAGTTCAGGCTGGCCTTGAACCCACTTTGTAGCCCAGGCTGGTCTCTAACTCGCAGCAATCCTGCTGCCTCAGCCTCCTGAGTGCTGGGATTACAGTCCTGTGCCACCACGCCCAGCCCAGGATTACTTTTATTACTTAAGAAAGAGTTAAGAGGATGGAGAAAGAGAGAGAGAGGGGAGGAAAGCAGAGAGAGAGAGAGCAAGAGAGAGCAGTGAGTTCAGAGAACCTAGTCCGCCTCACATGGCACATGGTAGATGCTGTGTATACTGCTGGAAAAGACTCACTAACTTCGGGTGAAAGAAAAATTTGTATAGAACGCACTTCATAATTTCAATAAAATACATAAGTACACAAACTTTAGAAAACAATAATCAATAAGATGACATATCAATGGTTTAAATAAAAAAGCAACTGCATACAAGATAAAAATAAGAGCTCAATTAGATCAGAAAATAGTGCGGCATAATAACAGAAAAGCAGGATAAGGATGATATTATAAATGAAAGAAGAGAACCACATTGTGGAAAATAGTACTGTGGAGGAAAGAGGTTAGATTATTTCATATGTTGATGGGTGATCAGAAAGTGAGTATGTCACACAGAAAGGTTAAATGACAGCACCAGCAACAAAAATAAAGATGACAAATTTATGGATAAATATAGATGCATTATTTCTATGGGTAATACAAGCTGTTTGAATCAACCTTGTAATGAAAATTTATTTACCAAGTAAAATTTATTATCATAATGTAATTAGTTCAATATTATATAATCACCAATCCATACCACAAGAATTCTGATATTATTAAATATTTTACCTATTACTAAAATATTATTTCATGGTGATTAAGATATAAAACTCTGAAACTCTTGAGTTCAAATTCTGCCTCTGTTGTAATGTAGGGCACATTACTTAACCTTTGTACATTTTGTCATCTACAGTGTGGAAAGAGAATAATACTAAGTACCTTAAAGGGTTGTTCAAGGATTAATGTATTACCTGGACTAACTGGCCCATGTGTATGGTACTAGTTTATCTTGAGAACTATTATTTCTCTGAACAGAGTATAAGAATAGGGCCAGGGATATAGCTCAGCAGCACAAGTGCCTGCCTGGCAAGCATAGGGCCCTGAGTTTGATTCCCAGTACCAAAAAAAAAAAAAAAAAAAAAAAGATGAGAATATTCCAACAGATGCAACAAAAGCTTTATGTTCAAATAATTCTTTTGGAAGTAACATGAGACTTGGATGAATATTACAGATATTCCTCATTTAACGACCTACCTTTTAGACAATTGTTCAGGCTTCCAACCGAGGTGCATTTTTCAGATGTAGGACCACTCAGACTCATGACTCACCCTTTTTTGGTACAGTTCTGTACATCTTGTTGATGAGTCTCAGTGTCTTATTTTTCACAGTGTACTTGTTTATATAGTACTGTAATGTTTGCTGATTGCACTTTACAGCACAGTGCTGTAGTTTTATGTTCTGTTATACATATATACATCCATGTAAGAGTTTATGCATATAAGGTATTCAAATAAGACTGGAGTTATCAAGTTGGAATTTCCAGTGGCCACTTCTGTGGTCTAAATATTGTAATGTACATACTATATCCAGTTCCTCATTTCGTGACCAATTCAGCGAACAAGCTACTTGCAGGACAGGAACTCAGTCATTAAACTAGGAACACCTATAATCTGAAAAAAGCAGTGCTAGGTGATAATATTGAACAAACCAATCGGGATGGAACATAACAAGTCAGTACATGATTAGATGCATATTAGTTTCCCATTGTTTCTGTAGCATATGCGTAGCATGTGGTTTAAAGCTGCAAAAATATGTTTTCTTATAGCTTTAAGGGAAAGAAATTCATAATAAGTATCATGAGGTTGATGTCATGATAGGTCCCCCCTTTCCTTCCAAAGGAACTAGGGGAAAATCTGCCTCTAAAAGCTACCTGGACTCCTTGACTTGGGCACCCTGTTTCAATCCTCAAAAACCGATTACCTCTTCCATCACATGTTCTTCACTCCAATATGAATTTGTTTTCATCTGTTTTATATATGTGGTCGAATTTAGAACCTAATTGAAAAAGCTGGAAGAATCACTCATCTCAAAATCCTTAACTGCCCCTGAAACATTCTTTTCACAGCATAAAGCTTCTAAGAAGTAGGACCTGGGTATCTTTGGATCATACTATGAAAACATGATAGACACAGAGATGAGCACTAGAATGTTCTACAAACTTTTACATTAAACCTTTTGCGGTGTTTCATCGAGGGGAAACAGTAAAGGAGAAAAAGACCCAAAATGAAATTTCGCTGTTATTTTCAGGTGCTCTGAATGTATATCTGCGTTTGAAAGGGCAAACAACGATAGAGAATCCACTGTGGTCTTCAAGTGGGAACAAAGGACAGCGATGGAACGAGGCTCACGTTAATATATATCCCATCACTTCATTTCAGGTAAGAAAAGAAGTCACTTCTGCTCACAGATGGCTGCATATGCACCAGACACTAAGAGTGAATCTGAAGCAAGTCATAAAGTACAAGTGCTCAGAAATTCGGTGATATGAACATCACAGAAATCACTTGGTTGACTTCTCTGTAGTTGTGAAATCCATCTTATAATGAGAAATGCCCATGTCCATTATTATTTAACACCTACCAAGAAATATTTTTACATAATATTATCTCAAAGTTCAATTAATTTTCTTGGAAAAAAACTATAACCCATTTATATAGAATCACATACATATGCTGTAGTCCCTGAAAAAAATTATATAGATTTTTATTATAATGGAACTGGGTAATCCATTCTCAGTTTATATGCTTGAACTTTACTTGATGGAGTTCTATATACTGTATCTTTAACAAAACTTCTCTCTTTGAGCTAATGTCATTTTGTTAATTTAATACTTTAATGGTCAAATCAAATGTCATTAAACAATTTTGTTTTATGTGGAGAGCTAAAGCTTAGTTTGTATATGCAAGTCAGTCGTAAAGCTATAGAATTTTTGATAACTATAACAGTTCCCATCATAGCTAAAAACAGTAGGCTGCAAAGCTATTTCAATGGAAATGATAATACAATTTTAGTGGTTTCAATAATTACATAAGCATATGTACATATATGTTACATATATATTCATATATATATCCACCATATATCTAACTATTAATATCTCTAAAATATAATGAAATATCTATAAAGCATATATATATTCCATAGCTCTAGTCCCTCTTTTATAGTATTCAGCTCCATTTTATGACGTTAGGATTACAGCACTGAACAATTTTTCTATTAATGATTCATTAGAGTCACATCATAGCATAGGTTGTAAGTGTTTAGAAAATCAGTGACTGCTCTATTGATGCCAATGTTTAATAGCAGGATTGTCCTTTCTTGTGATATAACCTGTAAAATTCATTTGCCTTGGAGTTGCAGTTCTAAATCTACCCAAAATAATAAAATATATACATTTCCTCACAGTAGTGAAAAATAAAGGAACAAGAATAGCTATCTACAAACACATAATAGCAGTTCACATCTTATGACTCTAGGAAAACAACTAACCACTGCATTTCCATGAAGGTCAATACCATTGGAGATTGAATCTTTGACAACATATCATTAAACTAAATTAAACTGAGAAGACAGAACTTCACATTATTACATATAAATGTATCCTTGATATTCAAATGCATGTACCTGTGTAGGCAACAAAGAACTGATCTTTAAAAAAAAAAAAAAAAAAAACAAAGAACTGATCTTTGATGTTCTGTTTAAACCTCCATGACAGCCTCTCCAAAACAAAAATTTTAAATCAATTACACACACAGGCTTTAAGAAAGCGATGTTAATTGTTCCTTTCAGATAATCCTTGGTTGACATTTATGTTAGTTAAATAAATATCTACTGAGCACCTTCAGGACAATCATGTACTCCAACAGACAAAAGTTTAAGAATATTCTTTGAGCTCCTACTATATGCCAAGCATGTTAGAAGAAATCAAGACTTGAAAAGATGATTGTTTACCTAGATGAGTAGAAATATACGTCTAAAAGCATAAGTCACATACTGTGATAATTGTAATGATAGAGATATGTGTATTTCTAGAAATAGATCTGATGAATAAAAAGTCTAGGAAGCAGAGGCCCCAAGAGATTATTGTAAAAGGTGAAACTGAAGAGAAGAACAGCAAAACTGAAAAAAGTTTGGCATTAATATTCTGGGGAAGTGCAGAGTAAAGATAGGCATCAAAGGTCATAAACTATGGAATTTACCAGAGAACCAGAAACT
Source organism: Chinchilla lanigera (assembly GCF_000276665.1). Lineage (NCBI taxonomy): Eukaryota > Metazoa > Chordata > Mammalia > Rodentia > Chinchillidae > Chinchilla > Chinchilla lanigera. The sequence continues at coordinate 15,435,550 of NW_004955409.1, forward strand.
TGTTTATCTGGAGTTGCTAGAAAAAATAAATCAAAGACAGGTGAAAGATGTGGCTCAGAAGCGAAGTAGTTTGGGCAGCATAGAGTCATCAAAATCTTTTACTCAGGGGAGGACATGGCACACACACCACTGAGTTTGTTACATGAGACCTGGTTCAGGGAGGGAAAGGGGGGTGGGAAGATTCAGTTAAGAGAGCTTTATAAAATCCGTCTAAAAGATGTTGAAGGGATGATCTGCGGAGGTGTTATACAGGGGGTGATTTCAAGATAGATGTAAAAGCTACAAGAATGTTTTTTGGTGTTAAAAATTTTGGAGGTGAACATGAACATCTAAGAATTTTCCAAAGAGGAAGTAGTGCTGATGTTACACACCTTAAGTAACACAAGAAGGAAAGAGCTGAGATTCAGGGAGGAATATGGTGACCTCTATGTTGGACATGTTATTATAAATTGTCTGTGAAATAGCACTTGAAAGATGTGCAAGAGGTTATTGTGTGTATTCCCTTGAAGTTTTGTGGACATACATATTTGACAGTCATCAAATTATATATGTGACTTAAAACTGTAAAAATGGTTAATATTCACAGGGTGTGTTGGTACATGCCTAATATCTCAGTACACTGGAGGCTGAGACAGGAAGATTTCAAGTTCTAGCCCATTCGGAATAACTTATCAATTTTGGGACACTCCATCTTAAAATAAAAACTAAGTAAAACTGGGTAAATAGCATTTAGAAGGTCCTAGGATCAATCATCTGGAATGACAGATGAATTAATTATAGTAATACCTCAGTTCACCAGTGTTCTTGTTCATGAACAATTTGGTTGGCTGACAGAGAGTTAGACAAAATTTTGTTTCTTTGAGAATTCCATATCTGATGAGGCACATCACCCTGATCATCTTCCCCAGAATCATGCAACTAACTAAATGCATGAACTGAACAAAGTAAGGTATATAGATGAACATTCATTAATGGCAGGAGTATACAGAACAGTCGGCAATCACTGGCATAACCTGTGAAATAGGAATTCAATCCTAAGTAATACTTTGTATGTTTTGTGGAACTAGGGATTGAACCAGGGCCACATGCTTATAAGTGCAAGCTTGCAAATGCTCTGCCACTGAGCTATTTCCCCAGTCTCTAAGTAGTTTATTTGAAAATTAACAAAAAAGAGATCCAGATAGCCATGAACTTTAAAGATAATGAAATGCAAATTGCAAAGCAGTTTGGGTACAGTGAACAATTGCTCAGGATGTGAGTAGTAATTTTAGAATGGTTTTAGCTGAGTCAGCATAAGTTGCATACATCTCCTAAGTAGATGCAGAGAGTGTCCATCCCTAAGAAAGTTGGATAAGGCTGTAAAGGAAAAGGAAAAATCTTCATCTTAATTAAGCTTGTTTCACTGATCAGAATTATCCATAAGCAAATGTGAAATTATTACACAATTTACTCGTGATGATTCTTCCATTATATTTTCACATCAGAAAATTTAGAGATCTTTAAAAAATTTTGTTTCATATTGTTTTTGCCATGGAACGAGGTTCATTATCCAAGGTATTATGGGGAGAATATACCAGGAAGTGGCCCCTGAATATACTAAGAAGGGTTTCGTAAAGGAAAGAAAGGGAGTGTCAGCTCCAAGTTTGACATTGCAGTATTATATGAAAGAGTTCCATTTGTAAATGATTTATGATCTTAGCCCATTGCATTGTGTTCCTAGAATCATTGATTAAAAGGAAGAGGTTCAAGAATAGATGAGTCTTTCATTTCTAGGAAGGAGTCAGTATAAATTCAGAGCAGAAAGATTTTAGAGTTTACTAGAAATAATGCTTACTGTGACCCCAGAGATTTATATACTGCAGTCACAAAAAGACATGTACAAGAATTTCCAAGAAGCTCTTCAAGAATGCACAAATGAATCAAACTTGACCCATAATGGGCCAAACCTTGGAGCACATCTCTGCTGTCTGCCTCAGCTTTTCACATTCTAACCTGAAAATCAGACTGTGTTTGTTACAGCTGCCTCTCCAGGTAGTTAGAATTTCTGGTGCTCTATGTTTTTATAGTGGAAAAGTCCATATATTTTTGGCATTAGTTTTATTTTCATTAAAGGACTATCTTTAACATTTATGGAATTTTGGTTCATTGACAATGAATTCATTTAACTTTTTGTACTTTAAAAATTCTTTTTATCTTCATGTTTTGAAGCAAAATTAGCATTTGAGCACTGCTTTTCAATCTTTTAGATATATTATTACACTTTCTTCTTGTTTGTACTATTTCCAAATGTAAATCTGTGGATATACTTATACTTTTTCTTCTGTATGTTATGCCATTTTTGTCTTTGGTTGCTTTGAATATTTTCTTTTTATTACTGCATTAGATAAATTAGATTATGATATTTTTTCATTTTTATGTGTTTGGGGTACACTGAGTTTCTTGCATCTGTGGGTTTCTCTTTTCAATAAAATTTGAGAATTTTCTGGCTAACATTTCTCCAAATATTTTGTTCCCCGTCATCTCCTTCGAAGATTTCATGTATGTATTCAAAGCCCCTTAAAGGTGTTACATGCTTCATTGATGTTTTCCATTTTTCTATCTTAATTTTAAGTCATTTTCTTTCTGTCTTTATGTTCACTAATCATTTTTTCTGTACTATCTAATCTTTCTTTAATTCTTTTCAGTGTATTTTTTATATTAGCCTCCAGACTTCTCATCTCTATAAATTCACTTGTGTCTTTACATGTAATATTTTTCATGTGAAAAAAATCTAGTCTCTAGTTAATGTTTTAAGCATATGAAATAGTTATAATTTCTATTTTAAGTTATTATCTACTAATGCTAACATCTATATCAATTCTTGCTGGGTTTCCATGATTGATTATTTGTTCTGTGTATATTATTATTATTTTTGTCAAATTTTGTAATTTAATTAGCAGACACACATTATAAATTGTTTGGTAGTTGCTGCACATCTTTGTATTTCAATAATTTTCCTGGAATATTTTTTTGCAGATGTTAGCAAGATACACTTGGCAATGTCTGATCATTTTAAATTTTGCTTTTAAACTTTGTTAGGCAAGTCTGTAGTAATATCTCTCTCCCCACACTGTTCTGTAGTTCTTTTCTGGTTTCTATCCTGAGCATTGCAGTCAGCTTAGATTCTCAGCTCTGTTTCCTCTACTCAGATTTTATGTCCACCAGCTTTTATGTTGAGTCCATCTACTTCCATCACAGGCTAGAAACTATGCAAAGGACTTGTCTTATTTGATTTCCATCTCTAGGAATCATTGTTTTCATTATGTGACATCTGATGTTCTAAACATCACGGTTTCATATACCATTACAAGTTATTTGATTGTTTAATGTGGAAGGATAAATTTGATTATGTTGTGATAGAAAATAATTTGTGAGAAGTTACAATATTGTTCAAACTCAGATTTCCAGCTTTAAGGTGTCCTTCATTCAAGTGGAAGGCATATATCTTACCGTTCAGAATTTTAAGTGAGATATAAGTGCGTTTCATCCTCTGTTTCAGCAATACTTATTTTGCTTGAGTTGCAGCCTTATAAATTAATTTGATAAACATGGCTTTTAAAAAATAATCACTTGAAATGTCCTTTGTTTGTGTCCAGTTTATTTTAATAAAAGTAAAACTATTGTGTAGGGCAACAGAAGTTTTATTCTATTAAAAATATTTGGGGGATTTCTCTTTAAACAATTTTACATTGTCAGTTGCTTTCGATATACATATTTTTGCTATGTTTGTAAGTATTATTACAAACTTTCTAAAATACCAAAGTTTCAATAGTGTTTGCTTTATAATGTTACTTACATCTTATTTCCTGTACCCAGGAAAATAGCTAATCATCTATTAATGTTTTAGTTCTTCCATGATATGATTCAAATGTTTTCCAATGATAAAGTATAAAGAGACATTATGATACACAAAACATCATTTATAATTTCTTCACTTGGGTGAAAGAGATTCTCAGGGATCCTTTATATCCTCACTTACAGATTTGGAAATAAGTTTTCAAGACAAGAAACAAATAGTTAACACTGAATAGGGACTGGCAAAAATAATAATAATGTTTTTGTTATATTATGAATTTATGTTCTATGAATGATAATAATCTGGAAAATGTTGTGATCATTGTGAGATATTACATGATAATGTAGTTACATATCTGACATTCTAAGCCACATTCTAAGGCAATTATATAGATATCATAATGACTCCTGAATTACCCACTGAAAACATTTTTCAGTTGCAGCTCACAGTGTAATCTATTTCTTTATTTTCTTTGCCAAAAGTAAAAATTTCATTTTATTTTTTCAGATTAGAAGCTTTGACAGCCAATAGCATTTATCCAGCAAGTTACAGTGGCAGTCTTGTCAAGTTAGCCTTACTGGTAGTATTTGAGACTGTATCCTCAAGGAAAAGAACCAAGGTTACCCACCTGATCTGTTGTATTGTCTCTCAAAATCCCTTTTATACTGGTTGAGAATAATTCAGTTATTTGATGAACCAACAGTAAAATAAAGGTAACATTAATAATGCTCAAACTTTCTTTCAAGTTTATTCATGTCTTGATGTATTTCAAAATGATAGGCATACTCCATTCTTAAGGTACATTCTTATGCGTTTGCACTTGTCCCAGCAGTAATTATCAGAAGCAATTTGTCTCTTATCAGTAAGCAAAAATATCATGACCATTTGCAGAAAGCACCATTAACATTGAAGGTGGTCATCAGAGTGTACTGTATTCTTTGAGTTTCTCAATTACTTTTGCTTATTAGCACTGCATGTAGAGTTTCTTCTCTTTCTAAGAAATTATATTTGAATACAAGCTGTAATAGCATCATCTATTCAGTGTTTTTGTATGGACATTATATGGTTTGATGACAATATTTATAAGGAAGTGTTAATTAATTGAAATAATTTTGTGTGGCATAACTTTAATACAGACGTCCATAAAATTTTTAAAACCCTATTTGAGTTTATCAAACAAGAGTTCACTTTCTTTTTATGAAGTATTTTTTTTGCATATTAACTTTGCTGAGTTATATGCACACACTGTGAAAACATTTACATCTTAATTTTGTCACTTCAGTTAATGAAAACCATTTTAAATAATATCAGTGTGATCATGTGCAAAGAACAGGATTTGCATAATTTCTTGTTCTTTTAGGAAAAATAAACTTCAACATTTTCTTCCTAGGTATCAAGATGCTGTTAATTCCTTTTTCAAGTCAATTTAAGCAAACACATTTCAAAAGTGCAGAAGAGGAAAGAAATATAGTTTTAGCCATGTAATGCATAACAGGCAGAATCATGATGAAACTTCATAAAAATGGTATAATTTAACTTTTTAAATGAGCGCTTTTCTTAAAGTGAACATGATTCAGATTTTTTCCACTGACTATAAATCGCATCTTTCATGTTGAAATACATCATGCTATTGTTTCTCAGCCTTTTGGCTATGATGGACTGTGAAATGCATCAGGCATTAATGAACTATTACAGTTTTTCATTTTTTAAGAAAAGTTTGTCAGCAAAGGTTTATTTTTATAAAGACATGAAGGTTTGGCTAAGGCATATTCTCTAAATTTAATATCTGGACCTTTTACATCTGTAATTGGCCTCACAATGCAAAGAATTGCCCTTGATATTAGTTTAGAAGTCATTTATGAGTCTACTGTGTTTCTTTCTTTTTTTTTTTTTTTTTTTTTAGGCAGGGTTCC
>NW_004955409.1:15441397-15511326 GCF_000276665.1 Chinchilla lanigera
CCTCCTGCCACAGCCTCCTCTGTGTTGGGATTAAAGGTGTGCTCCACCACACCTGGCGAGTCTACTGTAAATTACACACTACACTCTACATCTTCAGCAGACAGACAGTTCACCTACTGAAATGCATCAGACAACCTGCTCCAAGGGTCCCTCTCACTGGGGCCACAGCGTGACTACTCTTTACAATTCCTAGCTTCAGGACTTAGCTCTTTAACACAAGCCAAGATCCAACCTTGTGATTTTGACCCAGCTGCATAGGAAAGCAGGAAGAAATAAAGAAGAAAAAGGACATCAACAGAAAAAGCAGACTTTAAAGAATGTTGCAGAAGTTTGAGCAGTGGCACTTTGAGCAGTGGCAGGGTCATTCTAATTAAAACATGGCTTTTTTTATATTGTCTCTTGCCTGCAGTTTACAAGAGCTTACTGTGTTAAAAATAATCCTGTGCCTTAAATAATAACTCCATTTTACAACTGTTCATCTTAGATAGGTAAGGTAAATTCTTGTTCTCTCAAACTCTGTGCCTCTAGCATCTTTCCCAATGAAAGAATTTGACTTCAGCTTCACTTGCGTAAATTTCAGGTGAAAGTGCAGATGATTTGAATTCATTCTTATAGACTCTTCACCTGTATCTCACTCTCCCAGCCCCACACAGAGCATATGAGAATGCAACCCCCTATTTTTCCCCCAGCTACATTACCAATCCTTTCTCATGCAGGGAGAAATATGTACTCCCTTTCCCTTCCCACTCTTTTTAAAATTTAAATTCTAGATAATTGAAGAGGTTAATTCATTACTCTACCAAAATTTCTTTCTCGTTCCTCTTTTGCTCCAGAATTAAAAGGACTGGCAGGTAGAATTCTACATTCCGTTCCATTCAATCACTTAAAATACCTTCACATACTAAAAACCTTACACTGAGGATATTACATAAGTTCACCTACTAGCAAAGTATTACTCTGTGACAAAAGGGGGAAATGATTGATAATATGGAACCAGAATGATATTCATCATGAATCTTAGTGTTCCGGATTTCTCTGCAAGGTAGTATTTCATTTGTGTTGTTAACTTTAAGAAGACAGTTGTCAGCATCAATACCCAAACAATTGTGTAAGTGGCAAAACTGCTGGCTTACTGTGTTATGATTCCTATCAGGAAAAGGGCCATATCTAAAAGGGAAAGCACAACCGAAAGACTGAAAAAAACATTTTTATGTGGTCTTCTTTTGTTTGTTTTTGTACTGGGAATCAAACTCATGACCTCATGCTTGCCAGGCAGGTACTGTGTCTCTGAGCTATAACCCCAGCCCCTGAAAAGGTATTTTAAAAAGCCATTTGCAATATCTTCTCAGATGCCACCCTAGCTCCAATGCAGATAGTTATTTGCATTGGCACCAGAACAATCCTTCGTGGCCATTCTACCCAAGGGCTGAGAATGCTAAACTACCAACTTGTTTCTAAATATTTGAACTCCAGCAGGTCATTTTCTTTTGTCTTCATGAGTCAGATATTTGTAGTTATTTTCAGAAAGGTAGTTTTGGACAAACTTTATTAACATGTTTATCTCAACAAAGGACTGTATACAAGAAAATCTATACAAATTAAATCTATACATAAAAACATCTGAAAATGTTTCCTCCTATCAAATTGTGAAAATTATGTTTTTTGCACTACATCTAAAATCAAGGGCAGGGATGCAATGCAAAAGTTGAAAGTAAATGCCTTTGCTTGCTAGTTGGAGATTTTCATTGATAAAATTATGATTGCATATCAAAGAAAAAGGGATAGGTATTTCAAAACTAACCCAAGTTCTCTGAGGATCACTTGAAATTTGCCTTAAAGGAGCCACAAAACAAAAATCTTGGTGTGGATAAAAATAAATATACAAATTTATTATAATGAAAGGAAGCTAGAAATATTATTAATATGATATATCATTGATGTTAAAAAGAGTTCTTTATTAATTTTTTCCTAGGAAAGGTCAAAGTAGATATTTTATTTATAACTTTTTCTGGGAGTATAAGCCACTAAATTAAAGATTTCTTTTCAATATTAAACATTATTTTTCATATGTTTTATTAATGCACATTAATTTTATAAAATAATGGATTTCCAAGTGGTTTTTTTATACATGTGAATAATATGTTATCATAATACCTATCTGCCCTATTTGGGAGGTTATAGTGAAAATTATAAATGAATCTCACTTCCTTAAAAACTAAACAGTAAAAAAAAAAATTCCAATTATACTTATCATTATATCCAGAATTTAGTAATAAAGGCAGACTGCATCAATGCATTTATTCTTTAAATATTCATGCATTAAGCCTCAATGAACAACTCTGTTATAGACACTGGAAATTCAAAGATTTTGCCATAGACTTTCAAAGTAAATGAATAAATGTCTTCAAATTTTAAAAATAGAATATCAAAAGTGAAATTACATGGAAAAATCATAAGATCTACACAGGGAATAAGAGGAACCTTTTCAAGGTATTTGCAAAGGATCAATCTATTTTAGAAATGGTAACCCTGTTCAAGACTTTAATAATAGTATGGTGAAGAACACCGAGCTGATTCATGCTTTAAAATATCTCTGGAAAACTAATATTATAAGCAATGTTTAGAGGAACTTAGAGGTAATATATTTCAGAAAAATACTCTTCTATTAAAACTTTTTTCTTACGCGTGAAAATTGAAAGCAAGATTTGTCATTGTTTTATCATATTATTTATTTTAATTTAGTTTTGGTATAAAACCAGCATCATTTTTGATATGAAAACTATTATATACATTGATACCATTGTTGGTTTTGCCTAACAAAGTGGTTTTTTTTTGATTCGTAATTTGGAAACTATTCAAGAATTTAAAAAAGCTAGGATTAGTGACAAGTTTATATTTTCCTCCTAAATTTCTTGGTAGAAATTGATCTGGAAATCAAAGCTTCACATTAAGGTTTATTTCATTCACATTCACAGCTCATTTTTGAAGGTATTCGAGGCCCTGGAATAGAAGGTGATATTGCTATTGATGACATATCCATTGCAGAAGGAGAATGTGCAAAACAGGACCTAACTACGAAGAGTATGTGTCTTTTCTTGTGATTGATTTAATATGATTGTTTTAACTGCTATTAAATTAATATGCATTAATTTGGTTAAACAAATGTAGGTTTAGTTTGTTTATTTAGAAATTTCTCCTACCTAAGATCTGAAGGTTTTGAAGGTATTTTTAATTTAAAGCATTAAATTTCATTGTAGTCATAATTGGACTCACATAAGACTAATTTATATCTACATAAAGTGAATACACTTATTTTTAAATAAGAATGAAAACATTTTAATTTCAAAAGTTTTTAAAGCTTTCACTAAAATATTTGATAAATCTGTATATTTAATATTCATATATAAATTTTCTCCTAAAGAATTACAGAATATATTTCCTAGTTCTAATTTTTGCCAACCATTTTAATAAATTCATTATTATACAAAAAGCCCTCAGTATATATACTAGGTAATAGAATAGCCCTACTTTTTCCTATCTGAACCACAATCTTCATGAATTGGGTTTCAGTCTTTATAGCGGTTTGGATATTCAGATTTAATGATATCTTTAAATTTTATGTTTTCACCACAGCTCCTCTTTTTAATAAAAGAAGTACCTATAAAATAAGTAACCCCAAAACATTAGAATTATGTGTAGAGCAGCTCTTTAAAATCTTTCTCTTCGTATTATATATTTGAAACCTATATTTAAAATCATTCTTGTTAAAATGTTCTCCAACTGAAGGAATTTCTCAGGCCCATCTGGAATCTTTATGGGAAAGAGGGAGGAATTGAGATAAAATTCATACAAATAATTCATCAATAATTTAGCATACACAAAAGCATGGAAATTCACTTAGTATAAGTCCAGAGCAAATCAGAGTCTTTGTTAACAGTATATTTAGTGCAAAATTATGTCTGTCTAGATGTTGAAAGTCAAATTCACACAACTATTCAGTGATTGTTCATATGAAGAAAATTGACTCCATTTTTTAGCATTGTGAAAAGACAAAAACTAAGATTGTGTGTAACAATGAGCTATTTTGTTCATAGTTTCTTACCATTACGCTTAGCATTTAAAATACACATTAGTAAAACCTCCCTGGATCTTACTGATTTTGTGTTAGAAAAGGATCAGCTATACACAGGTTTAAGGTATCCAAGCACAGGCATTCACCTCTGAGAAGAATGGGATTTTTTTGTTTAATTTCACAACTCGAATCACTGACAATAAAATTATACTACCTGAAGGTAGTTACCACTCTATACATAAATTTAACATTCTCATATTTTAAGCACAAAGAATTATAAATTAAATTCTAGAAGTTAAATTTTCCAAAAGAGGAAAAAGAAAAGAACGTATTACTTCCCAGCAGTGAAAGCAGAAAAGGTAGGGCTAGCCACAGTGAAATGGTGACGAAAGCCCATGCGCCCTCTACTATTATGCTATAGAATACTTCCTAATCAGCTTTTTTCCCTTAAACTAGTTAATCCAGAGAAATGTCTGTCTGTTTTAATAGGACAAATGTATATGTATTGGTGGTATTTTTACTTTACCTCTATAAATCAGAGGAACAAAAATAAGCTACTTGCTTGAGAAGCTATTCTTTTACATTTGCTTCCTTTAAGTTATCATGTACTTCAGTTCATTTTGATGGAGTTTGATTGTTTGATGAATATTAAACTGATGTTAAAGTTCAAAGTACAGACCAGCTTGAAAGCCAAAGCGTCTTCCTAAGGCAGTCTTCTCGTCCTGACCAGTTAGTACGTGGTAGAATGACTTCAGCACTGAGTCAGCTTAGATTGTATCTCTCTTTTGAAAGCCAAGATTTCTCCTAGCTGAGAATCATTTTGTAACATTAGGCAACTTAATGAATTATCAGACCTGCTTTTATTAGTCCCCCAAGTAAGTTATATATTCTTTGAGTTATTTCCTGGACCAGAAACTTTAATTGAAATACTAATTCCAAAAGGAGTTAAATACTAACCCCAGCTGTTGTTAGGAAGGAATTTTTAGTCAGATGGGACTTCATAATGCTTCCAAAAACTTCCAAATTATTAACATAATTTATAAGCAATGAACTGATGATCTAAACACAGATATCTGCAGTTATAGTAGTAATTTCTCTAAACTTAACCGGAACCATCCCATTCTAGTTTACATCAAGAGCAGTTTTATTTTTTTCCTTCTCCCAATCTTCAATCTTAGATATTTCTGGAGATCTGAAAATGAAAACTCATCTTTAGGATTTTGGAGTGTGCCTCCTGTCTGTGCTGTCATAGAATTAGGAAAATTCTGGGTTGAACTCAACCACAAACCCAGTGAACATGTTCTGAACAAGTATTTATAGCATATTATTTCAGTGTAAATATGCAAATGTTTTTATTTTTTCAAATGGTTATTATTTTCCTTTCCTTGGCCTTAGAAATAAACCTGATCAAAATATTCAAAAAATGTTTCCCATGTATAAATTTGCTTGTGTTGTTGCCGAAGCCATATTAAACGTTACATGGGATTCTTACTGTCTTTCATATTCTTGGTTTGATTTTCCTCTTGTCTAGATTCCGTCGATGGTGCTGTTGGGATTTTAGTTCATAGATGGCTTTTCCCGGTTATCGTCCTCATCTCTATCTTAAGCCCTCGAAGGTGACCTTATCCTGGCAGAGGCTATAAAAGATTCACCTGGAACTGGCATGAAGAAAGAGTCTTTGTAAATGGACATTAAAAAAACAAACTACCAAAGATTCCTCCACTGACTACTGACTGAAACATAAAATAATAAAAACGAATTTTTTTAAGCACTGGGGATAAAAAGACATGATGGAAGTATAACTTATTCCAAACTACATATAAAAGATAATCTTGACAAGAGTAGAGAAGAGACCTTCAGGTGCTTTTGTGGCTAAAATGATTACAGCGTCATCTGGTTGAACTCTGGGAAAAAAAAAAAAAAGAGCTATAGAAATCCTCGTCAAAGCACAAAGTCATGGCTGGTTTTGTTTCAAATGAATAGTTTGCTTGTTACCATGGAAACCTAATGACCTGCCAACAAAAACCTCACTGTAAACAGGGTACGTGAAGAGCTGGCATTTATTTTCCTTTCACGAAGGTTTTACATAGAGAATTAAATAAATGTAGGCCCTTTTACCTTTGGCTGTTACCCTTCCTTGAAAATACCGGAACTCAGAATTATTTAAAGCATTCATTTTCCTCCCCACCTTATTCCCACCCCATACTTATTATTAGTTTTTTCTTCCCATGGCTAAGCTAGATAACTGTATGCTGTCTCTCTCTGCATGCACTACTGTCCAGGGTGGTAAACCTGGGCTTACATACTACACAGGCTTATCGGAGTTTGCTTGCGGCCACTTGAACACCCAAACTATGTCATCTGTTCTAATGAAGAAACCAAACCACCATCTTTTATAAATTGCCATGGAAACCAAGTGCCTTCAATGAAACAAGCCTGAATAATTTTCAACTCAGAAGCTTGCACTGCTAAGAGTGGTTTGTGTAAAACTATTTTGTAAACAAACTACAGAGCCTAAACGTGCAAATTACAGGCAAGACAACAAAGCCGCTTCTGAACAAGAAAGGACCGGAGCTGCTGCGTAAGCCCATGCAGACAAGATATTTGTTGTTTAACCTCCTAGACAGCCATGGCCTTTCGGCTTATTGTCCATTAAAGAATAACTTCCACTGAGATCAAACAAGGGAGCGACACTTTTTTTCTTCCAGGTTATTAAATGGGTCAACCAGAGCAAAAGGTTGTTAAGATAATTCTTAGCTCAGAAGGTGGTAAAACACAAAAGTAATTTTTTTACTGTAACCTCCATCTGAAATGAAATTGGCCCTAGCTTTAGAGGGAACAAGAAAATGTTTGTGATTGCAGTGCGTTCGAACTCTACAGCGGACCTGGGCCTGAAAAATCTGGCTTTATTCTAAACTCTGAAGGATACACGCCTCTGCCCTATAGTCAGACTCTGTGCAAATTGTGAAATATTATTTTATTATTTTACCAAGATTAAAAAAACACACTTTTACAAAAAAAACACAAAAACCTGTAAAAATGATTTTGAGCTACCGGACGACAAATCATACCTTTAACCAGCCAGTTTTCCAATGCATTGTAAATTTCACTTAAACTCATTGGTTATGAAAATTTGAAGATCTTTTTCCTTAAATTATCTCAGCTTTTAACTTCATTTAAAAAAGACTTTTGTCTAAAGAAGAATATTGCTATTATATGTCATTTCAACACCCCAGGATTAAAAAAAAAACTGATTATGCAAGTAATTGGGATATAAGTATCAAATTATAACATTTGCAAATATTAATATAAAAAGCACAACAAAATGTAGTGGAAAAATGACAAAGCTTGATTTTTTAAAAACATCTGTAGAATGTTTGTGCTAATTCAGTAATTCAACTTAAACTATAATTTTACAGCTATGTTCAATAAAGCCTCTTTCTAGGTAAGGTATGAAAAGCGGTATGTGTGTTTGTCAAGCAGTCTTCACTTAATCACTAAAATGAGTTTAGTTATACAATTTATTGGTTATCTTACCATAATAAATCATCAGTGCTTCAATATACCTTTAAGTATGCAGGAAGAGATTTTAATAAGAATGCTCTGATGCAGTCTCCCATACTTGTAACACATGTTAAAAAATGTGAAACCTTTGTAGGTAAAATACGAATTTGGCAAAGAATATATTTTCATAGTCAGTTCAGCGGGAATGCATTAGAGTATTTAGATAGTGATATCACTGAGCTCTAAACCCACCCTTAAACGGAATCAATAAATGAGTTTTGTAATTTACTTGAATGAATTAGGCAGATTGAAAGTTTTTCAGAATTCATATATTTTTATCAAACCAAAGAGATTCAAGTAAAGGATGTCTGGGGACACTTACATTGATATTTGTAAAATCTACCTTCACCAAGACTTCTACTTTATAGCAACTAACCACTACTCTTCACTTTAGGCTACTCGTAAATCATTCTGTTTTACTGCATTATTATTGTCAATAATATGAATAAAAATATTTAGATCTAAAGAGAGGCTTAACTCATTGCCTTCTTTTATCTATCTTTAAATTGATTGGAGAGAGGCTTTTGCAAAGAGTTAAAAACAAACAAAAATTTACATTCACAATATTTGAATATATGTGTATCCTTTACAGGAATACAACCAAATTTCCTTTACTTTTAACTAATTCTGAACAAAGTGGTACAAATGAAAATTGCAATTGTACTATGAATCATTCATAAAATACTAAATTTTTTTTAAACTCTCACATAGTAAGAATACACACACTTCTGAAATTCATGAGAACTGGCTGGTATTTCACAATTAATTTTACTTAAATTTTTAAGATATTGTAAATGATTGAGAAGAATGAAACGGTACTCAGAAGTGCAAAGCAATCAGATTTATTGAGATTATAAGAAATTAAAAGGTAAATCTCAAGTGCATTCTGGTTTATTTATGTAAACCAATAGACCAAGAATCAGTGTTGGTCACTTCAGATCAAATATTCAGTTGTTTCAATAGAAAGTAAATGGTACAAATGCAGAAATTTTTAACTGATTGAGATAAATGCAATGTAAATTATTCTAAGTAGCCTCTTTAATATTAATAATAATAATGGAAATTTTAAAGCACCTGTTTAACAACTGCCTTCCTTTTATTGATATTTTTGTATTTATTATGAGTTGGATTCCACAACATATTACTACTCCTTTCCCATTTTGATAATGTATTTAAAGTATATTTGGTGCCAATGTTTTTGTTGTTGTTATTTTATAGAGGCATCAGACAATGAAGTTTTCAAATTTCTGGGGGAAAGAACATACCATGTAATCTCCTACTGCCAGTAATTGATTATTTAGGACCATTACTCCATTTCATCAGTTTAGAGATATTTCTTGACATTTTATCATGTCTGAAATTGGGCCTATTTTGATTACAATTGGCAACCTATCTGTGTAGTAATATATAAAATGCATCTTAGAACTAATGGCATTTTAAATATGATAAAATTCATTAAATTTGCCAGAAGTGCCAAATAATGCCTAATATTACTACTTTTCACAAATCCCAAACCTGACAAAAAGATTATCCTATCATGTTTTTTTAAGATTCGTATTAATTGTTCATGGACTATGCAGTATTTGAAAGTAACCTATTTATTCTGTTCTTTTCTAAAATTTGAAGTTTTCTCTTAGGTTGTTCATGCATCCCTACCCTCATTCACTTTTTACTTCTTTTACATTGGTACCTATAGCTTTAGTTCTATAACAAAATTTATTATGTAATGTATCCCTGGTTTAAAATGTTCCATGATGCCAGGTGAGTCGCAGTACTGAATAGGTCAGAAGTTTGGCCTACCATTAAATTCTCTTTAAGAGAATTGAAAGATGCATGGTGCACCCCAATGTCACATAGGTGACATTGGAACTAATGGTATTTTATTTCACACATATCGCAGAATTGATGTTGGCATGGCAATGATTATAATTCATAGTAATCACCATTAGAACCCACCTAATCAGTTATATCATGTGATAAATAATAAAATTAATGACATTCTTTAATTTTATATTTTAAAATATGACGAAATACAAATTACAAATGTACTAACTTTTCACCAAACATGCATTTTTTTATTTTAAGGACTTTATAATAAAATTAATCTGTCAATAAAATGTGTAGTTTCAAGAACAATCAATTCATTTAGTTCTGTACTTAAGACTGTGAAACTGGCTGTGGTATTCATGATCTCTTTTGTCTGTTTTGATCTATAACTTCAAAGATGGTGAAAGACTAACCTAATTTAGAAATCTAAGGCTTCTTTTGAATGCATATTCGTTATCACAAAATCGTTTTTTTTCAATGCACCTTTCAAAGATCAGAGACACTCAACAGATATTTAAACTGGAAAAATGTTACCACATCCCCCAAGTACAATTGCTTGCTGGTTGATGAGTGCTTCTTACTAACCGATTCATCTGTGTCTCAAACAAAGCAGAAGGTTTACTCCTTCTTGCAACTGGGTAGTTGATGTCAATGAGGAGTTATTGCATTTTCTGTGAAAACAATAAAATCATAGGGTTCAATCCCAAGCTATCCCCTTTCCTACAATGTTCCCTTTGTGGCTAACCAGTTGAATTAGTTTTCTGAATGCTTATTTTTAAAAAGCAATGTCTGGCATTTTCTACTTTGACTTAAGAGAAAAATTATGACAAAATGATCAGATTTTTTCAAGTCTAATATAAAAGGTCTTTGCTGAATTTCCATATTATGTATAAGTAAACATATATGTTGCTATTATGTAAAAGACAAAGACATAAAGGCTTGAAGTTTTAAAGTTAAATATGTCAATTCAGAATCAGCCCATCATATGTCCATGTCTGCTTAGAAACAAGGATGAGAGTTAGAGAGAGATATTCCATATACTTGTATATGGATTACTTTATTGACATATATTAATTTAAAGCTTAATAAATTCTGAGTAGTGATTTTATCATGCTGAATCCATGTTGACTATATTGAAATGAAGGATGCGGAACTCAAAATCTGGAGTAGGGCAGAGGTTAAACTCTGGGTAGAAGTTGAAATAGTTTCTTAAGGGAATATTTACAACTGATTGAATTTAATTTCAATTGTACTAATTTTCCATGAGTTGAGCTGAAATGTATTCTTATTTTTCAATAAAATGTTGGGAAATTCTATGAAATAGGGGTTAGCTTGTTAGTTTCAGTTTGTTTTCATATGGTTTTTCCTTGTTGTCCTGGATGTCCAGGATATCATTTTTATTTCTTAATTCTCACCAGTATATTTAAATGTGTAAGTTTAATCAAACAAACATTGTGTTGCATTTATATGGAATATTAGTTACATCTGAGATCTCAAAGTTTAGATTTAACTTAATTTTTCTTTTGATATTTTCGTTCTGCTACATAGTTTGAGATAGCTGTGTTATTTTCCCTTGGATTTTTTTTTCAATAAATGCAATTATGTTAAACATTCTATTAGTGTTTTGGGGGAAATTTCTGCTGTCAATAAGCAACTAAGTGAGAAATAAAGATATTTAGAATGGCAATTATACTTGCAATTTAAAATGAAAATGCTATCATTCCTCACAGTATTAAAAAGGTTTCAGAAACTCAACACTTCCCCGAGCACAATCAGCCCATTAAGAAATGTGTTGGCTTTTATATCCTTTGTTAGATCATTTATAATATTGTGTCAAACAAGTAGGCACTGAAATCTTCCTGAATGAATATGATTTAAGAAATATTACTCAATTTAGTAATTGTGTGCTTCTGTATGATATGTAAAATAAGTGTAGTTTGATGGTGATAGTGGTATTCAGGAAGCTAGTTTTAATCACATATTTCACAGGGGTTCAGTAAGCTCAATTTGAGTCTATTGAGGGAATCAGAGTTCTCGGCAAAGATTTGTGTGAATCAAAGTATAGTTGGAATACTAAAAATTAACTTGCTTATCATTGTTTCCCTAGTGCTTAGTTAGCTTAAGTTTTCTTTATCTTTGGTATTCTATCTAAATAAATCCATGAACTTTTCAAAATGCAGATACAATTAACATAAACAGACCCAATTTTTTTTTTGAAGACCAACTCCTATGCAACTGATCCTTAAGGATTAAATCACTGCTTATTCTTCTTAAACCATTTTAGGTTAGCAGTCAAATTAAGGATCTTATTTTATAGCATTTATGTTTATTTCTCAAATGAAATTGTGTAGCTTCTTCCATGCATGGATATATCTTTCACATTTCCATAGTCTCTGTAGCATGGACGTAAGTTAAATCTCTGGGTTGTATGGAGATTATAGAATGATTTATTATTGAATTAATCCATGATTTAAAGCTGTATTTAGAAAAAAATTTATTCAGTGATCCTAGGAAATATGGAAAGCTTTTACCTTTCTCCTGTAAAATCAATGAAATCTCATGACAGAGGATCTGTTTACTGAGAAAAATGAGAAGCTATCCAACTAAACAACACTTTAATCATTTACAAAACTGTTTTCTGGCACTTCTTAATTTAAGAGAAAATGATTATATTTTGTAATAAATGAACAAAAGTTAATATCTTTAAGCAAAATTGTTACAGTTAATATAAAGACAATTAGATGATTCTGTGTATTTGTATTAGAGACCAGAGTTAGGGATGAGAATAATACCTTTTAGAATCTCTGTTTTCAGCTACAATGTACTGTATTAGAATATTAAGTTCAATTTTACCTTACTGAGAACACATGAATATCAAGTGAATACTAATCTTAGACCCTTTCTGGACTTTGTCTCAATATATGTTTCTTGGGATACCATCATCCACTAAACTTGAAACTCAGAATACTTAGACACACAAATATTTTGAGTTTTGTGATTCTTTGAATTAGGAATCAAGATTATAACACTGAGAAGATATTTACTCCTGAGTAATAATTTATGTAGCAAGATATAAATGGAACAAATGAAGTAAAAACAATGAAAATTAGTTTTCAAAATAGGAAACAGTAATAAAGAGAAATGATGATTAATTTCATTTTAATTCATTTCTACTATGTTATGCTTTAATTTTCAAAAGCAGCACAATTCAACAAGCCAATGAATCTGAAATAAAAGAATGGTACAGTTCTAATATGTGGCAACCACACAATAATTCATTGTTCAGTAAATGAAAAGATAGTACTTATTTTTGCCTGTTAAAAATCTTTAATGACATAAATATGCCTCGCTCTTTTTTCATTGATTTGGGTTTAGATAATACAAGACTGGGACTGAATTGTGTGTGTATTCAAAGGCCATTGCAGTGCCGTGGTATCTGACTATACCCAGTTGATATTCTGCATCAAGCCCCTCCACTAGAGCCTGTAATTTCTCACCTGCTCGGCCCATCACGTTTAACATGGCTTGCACCATTCTTTCAAGTTACAAATACTCTTAAAATAAACGTTTCAGTTCCTTATTTTATACAGTGACTTTTCTCAACTCAGAGTCTTCCAATGACAAAGAAAGTAGGTGAAATAAACTGGACCTACTGGTAGGGAGCAAGGCATAAGACATGTGCTAAGAGGAGAGAGAGGGGATTTCAATGACCAATCACTCCTTAGTTTTGCCAAGCTTAGGTTTGTACTAAAAGTGGAGACAGAATGAGAGGAATCTTGAGCTGACAGATACATGCAAAGGCTCCAGGGAGCAGTAGAGCCTGTAGGGCAGAAACACAATGTGGTCACAAGGAGGAGGGCGGATATGGATAATACTTTTTACAATGAAACCAATCTAATGAACATACCCATGAGTAACAAGAAGAAAGGGAAAGCTCATAGCCAAATTATTCTGTAGAAACACAAACTCTAGAAAATGGAAGTACTTAAATCATAAATTTGAAAAAGATTGCAATAAACATATTTGCAAGTATTTTAATATGCACTTCTCTTGGTCTCACTTATTTGTTAGGGACTTCCCTATCCTCTTTTTTCCTTCCTGTGCTGTGTGAGTTCACGGTATGCAGATCAGCCTAAAATAAATTTACTTTAAGATGTACTAAAGACAAGTTCTTCCCCAACCATCTCTGCTCGCACTTACTCCACCACTTTCTCATTATATAACCAACTCATTTCAAGGGTCCTACATTGCATAAATTTAGTCAACTCATTTCAGTTTTCTCCCCTGTACAGATAATGCCAACAGTTGTAATATATTTCATAGGATTGTTGAGAAACTCAGGTGAGATAATCTGTGTAAAGCACTGAGATAATTTCAGTATCAATGAACATTTTTTATTCATATGTTTGCTACTGATAGAGAAAG
This sequence comes from Chinchilla lanigera, assembly GCF_000276665.1. Taxonomy (NCBI): domain Eukaryota; kingdom Metazoa; phylum Chordata; class Mammalia; order Rodentia; family Chinchillidae; genus Chinchilla; species Chinchilla lanigera. Next base: position 15,455,286 of record NW_004955409.1, read on the forward strand.
AGTAATCAAACTGAAAATTTTCTATTACATCGAACATGGACTGTTCAGAAATGAATTCTGAACTACTCCCATTTTCTTTAATAGTCTTCTTACAAGCCCACGTGTACACACCATTCACACACCACTCCATTTCTATAATAACTTACTATTTTCAAAGTGTAGTTAAAGCCTTCATTCTGTCTGTTCACACCCTAGTGGTTAGTGACTCACTGTGGTGTATGTGACTGCCGGTATAACAAGGAATCACAGGCCTCTTTCAGCATGGTCCACTTTGGCATGGATGGTCACCCTTTCACAGGTGTGTCTCATGATTCAGTGAATCTCCATACTTTAGCAAATCTAAAATAGCGTTGTTTTAGCTGTTACTGCAATTGGTAAAGCACCCTCTTCTTGCTGTGTCTGCGAGATACCACCAGTGAAAACAGACAGCCCTCTTTCAGAGGTGATAAACTATATAAGAAAACACTCTCAATTTTAAGATTAATGAAATATAGTATAATCTATAATTATATCAGTGGTTTCATTTGAACCTCACAGAAAAAACCTTCTGTGTAGAGGATACAGTGAGATTCAACTTTACTGTTCACTAAAATCTGCTAGTATTGGTATAGATTCCACTGTCTTGGTACCTGAAGTTTGATTCAGTACAGTTGGGGGAAGGAAGAGGAACTAATTATTAAATAAGTAGTTTAAGTAATTCTGACATATCCGACACCAAACACCCACAATTTAAAAACATCAGTGTAATGGAGATATCACAATTCATATCATGATTTTCTCCTAATAGCTGTGTGACCATACTAGTGGATTTAAATTCTCTGTGCTTTTTTTGCCTGCTGGAGACACCATAGAGAGGTGTGGAGCTAGACTGCCTGAGTGCTTCTATATATAATTTTCTGCAGTTCCCTTATCTGTAAAGGTGGATAGTATGTAATATAACTAGTAAGCTAATATATGTAGAATGTAGAATATTCACTCTCGGCACCTAGCAAGCACTACGTGTTTATTTGCTTGTAAAAATGCAACCTTAGTACCCACATCCTAGTGCTACCATGCCTATATGAATCAATAATTGTCAAGTGCTTAGAAAGAATATATATTTTTAACTGCTGACTTAATAAAATAACATATTTTAAGTAACTTAATACTCTCTTCATGAATAACCATTTTTTCATTTCTGTGTTTTATCTTGAAGATGGACATGGAAGATTTTTCCATAATATTTTAATGACTCAAATATTTAAAATTTTTGTTTTCCTAATATGAATTATATTAGCCCTTGAAGGAAATAAGCTCTTTGACATTATGTTGTGTTACAAATGATTTTTACACAATCATGCTTATTTCAGATTATGAAATATTAGGAAAATTAGATAATTTTTAATGGATAAAGATACCTTTGGAATTCAAAATTTTACCTTTAGTTTTTACAGAAGTGTTACACTCTGACAGAAATATTGTTCACTTAAAAATATTAACCATTGTTCAGAGGTAATTGGACTTGCATGTGGTTGTATAAGTCATAATACAGAAATCTGGTGTACACTTTACCGACTTTCTCCACCAGGACACCTTAAAAACTTGGTACAGGATTACAACCAAACTTCTTTTTTTTTTTTTTGGTTTTGGTTTTGGTTTTTCTTCGGTACCGGGAACCAAACTCACTACCTTGTGCTTGCCAGGCAGGCGCTTTGCCGCTGAGCTAAATCCCCAGCCCCTCCAAATTTCTGATATTGCTACAGTCCACTGATCTTGTTTCTCAGTTTTGCTCTTGCTTGGATGGATTGATAGTTGTACCTCTTTTACGTACTTTATCACATCTATAGATTCATATGTCCGCCACCACAATCAAAAACAAGTAGCTTTTTTTCATGTGGCCTTTTTCTAATACACTGTCTTCCCTACAATCCATTCTATTCTCCTTGGAACAACAAATCTGCTCTCCATTTCTATAATTTTGTCATTTCTAGAATGTATATTAATGAACTCGTACCTTGCCTGAATTTTGAAATTTTCTGTTTTTCATTCAGCATAATACTCTGGAGATCTATCCAAGTTGCAGTATGGATCTGTAGTTTTTCCCTTTTTTATTGCTGAGTAGTGTTTCCCAGTACGGAGGCACTGCAGTTTATGTAATCATTCATCCGGTGAAGGACGTCTGGACAGCTTTCAGTCTGGGTATATTCTAAATAAAACTGCATTAAATACTTACATGTACATTTTTGTGTGAGCAAAGGTTTCCATTTCTCTGAGATAAATGTTCACAATTACAAGTACTGTGTACTGTGGCACTTCCACGTTTAGTTTTATAAGAAACTGCTAAGTTGTGGTCCAAACTATCCTTTTACCTCTCTACCTGCTATGGGTGAATGATCCAATTTCTGTATATTCTCAGGAACACTTGTGGTCATTTTTCTCAAGTGATAAGTATTCCCTTCAGTTTTAGTAATACCTTACTGTGGTTTCATCTGCATGTCCTTCAAGGATAATGAGGTAGAGCATCTTTTCATTTGCCATGTATCTTCTTCTGCAAATTTGCTAGCCACATCTTTTGAATGTTTTCTAATTGCACTTTTTAAAAAATGTGCTGGGCTTTGAGAGATTTTTTGTATTCTGCATTGACATCATTTACCATTTATGTGGCTTTCAAGAACTTTTTCCTGGTCTGTACCATGTTTTGTCATTTTCTTCACATGGTATTTTGAAGATAAATTATTTTCAGTAAAGATAAGGTCCAATCTATTATTATTTCCCTTTTATAGATTGTGCTTTTAGTATAAAGTCTATACTAAAGTATTAGTATAAAGTCTAAAAATCTGAATATTTTCTTCTTTTTAAAAATATCAGTAATACCTTTATCCTAAAATTTAAAAAAACTGGACAATTTTTTTTAAACTGGACAAATTTTAAGTTTAGTGATTTTAGATACATTTATTTTGGTACAAAATACTGACATTTCCTCAAGGCTATCATGGGAGATATAATAAAACAAATGTGGTCAACAATTCAGATATTTAAAACTTCAATTTTGTATTTATAGCTAATTATATGGTATTATCTAACTATACTATAAAAACATTCATACAAATAGATAAATGTTCTGTTTACTCAAAAACATAACAAATACTATAGTCTTTAATTGCTTGAGTTAACTTTTATGTCTACATAGAGTGCTTAGATGATCAAAATAATTAGACATCCATGCAAATAATTAGGTGTAAGGAAATTGAGGCTGTTTATGAAATAGTAAAGTATTGGAACAATTTAGATTCCCGGCAGAAAGGAAATGTTAAAGCAGGATTGGGCTATCTATTCCAGCTTGAAGAGCCCAGCCCAATTTTCAGACTGCAGTCCAATTGCATGTTTGATTTCTTCAGGATCCAGGGCTTACCTGTGGTTGCAGCTGATAGGTACAGAGATGGTGATATCCCTCAGCCCTGCACCAGCAGCCCTCAGCCAGGGTTCCAAGCTACTGCCCCTGAGGGAGAACAAATCCACCAGAAGAGCCAGTTTGGAGACATCCAGAGCTCCCCCACGGAACCAGTTCATTCCACAGTGATCCCTGGATTAATAACAATCCTTTATTCATTGCCTTAACATCCATTTCTCACTTCTGGAAGTCCGTACTAGAATTTCTGGAATCACCATCCAGATGTAGTGCAGCCTTGAAACCCTTGATCAATTACTGCTTCTGTGAAAACCAAACTAAGACACTGGATTATGTACAGAGCAAAAAGCTAAGACCTCATTTTAAAAAATGGGCTGGAAATTTACATATTAATGTATAAATATGTCTACTATGTGTTGTTTGGCTACAAAGGCATGATATTATGTATCATACATGTGTGAAAATATGTGTGCCCCAAACTGTTAGCGTTTTTCCTGTCTGGAAGTATAGCTTAGTGGTTTCGTTTAGCTTTTTCTATTTCTTCTTGCATTTTTTTGTTTGTTTGCTTGTTTGTTTGTTTTACATTTAACATATGCTAACCTTGTAGCCTGGAAAACTGACAGGAGAGACAATGAAGAAAAGGGTTCAGTAAAGGAAAGACATTCTTTCAGATTTTTCTCATTTAAAAAATGGTTCTTTTCTAGATTTGGGTGGCCTAGAAAACGTACCTTTAGAGGTTTTCTGTGGAAGCTTAACACAATGAGGAAAACCATGTTTGCTCCGTCAGGACAATGAGCTGGGTTGGGCAAACCAGATCATTGCTAAGGGCAAAACAGCATCTAATAATACACATTGGCAGCAGAGCAAAGTAGATCAATGAGTGAAAATATGGTCTACTTAGGGAAGGACAAGGTTTAGATTGAACATATTAATTGAAAAAGGTGAAAACTATGTTTGTAAATTCATGAAAATGACAATATGTCGATGAACAATGGGTAATAAAAGAGTTTACATGCCAGGAAAATTATGTAGAATGTCTATTCTGGACTATAAGGGACACATTCTTTAAGATGTTTTTTCCATTTTTATTTCTTCTCTCCTTTATACCGATTATTTATTGGTCTCCATTTTAGTCCCTCAACTGCATTTATTTATTCTAGAAAATAGTACATTGTGCATGAAAGGAATCTCCAGGGGCTGGGGATTTAGCTCAGCGGCACAGCGCCTGCCTGGCAAGTGCAAGGTTGTGAGTTCTCTTCCCAGTACTGGAAAAAAAAAGCAAGGAAAAGAAAAAAGAAAGTAATCTCCATTGCGATGAATATATTTCTTTTCGTCTTTCTGGCCTGGTTAGCTCCATAGATCTGGGCATGTGCCAGTGAGCCTTGTGCTATAGATTCAAACCCCATCCTAATTAGCTGTACATAGAGAGACTAAGTCCGTGGATACACACCACTAGTCTCAGCCAAACATTGAAGCGTTTGTTGCCCGGAAAGAGGACTGAAACAGATTGTGCAGCTAAACTGACAGTGTTCATTATCGCTGCTGAATAAAAATTGTTAAACCTCTCTTGCTACACTGCCGTATTAATTACCTACTGCTTCTCCAGTATTCTTTACGTCTAGGACGGCACCAAGAGTCACAGCAGTAGAAGCAAGAAAATTGGAAGTGCTGTCTCTCCACTCTCCACCTCCTGTATCTAACCCATCAGCACAAACTTTTTGATTTTCACCTGTTGAATGTATGTTAAATCTATCTACTTGCTTCCGTCTCTAATATCACTAATGTCAACCAGCCTACCATGAATGTTTGCTGGGACACTATAAGAACTTCTATAGACCTCTGCCTTCAATCCCATCACCCTCAGTCATTCTCAAACTGTAGCTTATTTTTCTTAAAATACAAATACAGGTTCACTGTCTTTTGTAAAGGCTGATAGACAGGGACTGAATTCTCAAAGCAGCAAGAAAGCCTGCATGATCCAGCTTCTCACCATTCCAAGCTTATTACCTTTGTCTGCTGGGTGGGACTCCTTCCCCGTCTCCGTCAGATTACATTACTAATAATCAAACTTTGATGAACGGATGGGTGATAACCCTACCATTCTCACTTTTCTTCCTGCTTTTTCAGAGTGCTAAAAACATTCAGGGTCTTCAGAAACAGAGGTTTCTTTTTTCAGTTTCTGCAATTGTCTTCATACAGTCAGGGTGTTTGTGTCTACTTTTGCTTTGTCTCAAAGCCCAAAACCCTCCTTCCCTTTGCCTATTTAATTTCTGGTCTTTATTGTTTAGACCAAATCAGTGTCTTCTATTCTGTGCATCCTTAGAACACTTATCAAAACTTTTATTAAACATTTGTGTATTTTATCATTGAGTTCCCCTCGCTGCATTGTAATCTGTAGGAATCCAAAGAAACATGGATATTACCTACTGCTTTCTTCAATTTGTAAGATGATCTCAAATATTCATTAAGCAACAGTGAATATTTCTCCATAAGAAGCCATGTCCAAAGATTTCCCCATAGTTTCACTCTTTAGACATTTTATTATTTTTTAAATAGTCTGTCACACTTTCATTCTTGAAATTAAAGACACTGATATATGTTACTCTGCGTTCTGGCACTTCCTGTTTGTTTGGACACTCTCGGTTGCCTTTTGTAAGATGTATTCATCTCAGTTTAACCTTCGACATTTTCCAAGGTCTGTTCATTTTTGATAAGTCAGTCCTGTTCTGTCCACCACAAGAACTACGTCTCAATGAATGACGTCCCAACTCACCGCATTCCCCTGGCCTGGTTCAGGTACATAGGTTGTAGATGCACAATGATCTTATACTGTACAGTCTGAATCAGAGATCAGCTTCCTTTTCATTCCCACAACGAATTGTTTCTCCTAAATCCAGAATTCTTATATATTCTCTCTCCAGGTTCATCTTGCCACTTTTATGTTTTCATTTCTCCGGTTGACTCTGTTCAACTTTATTCAAAATCTATATGCTCCTCTTTGCCGCCATTTTTCTTGTGTCCTACATTTAATCATGATTGTCTTCTCTGTTATATTTCATCCTTTTAACTCCATTCTGCTCCCACAGAGATTTAGACTCAAATGTCGATGGATCTGGACAGTGCAATAACATTTTATCTCAGGTCGTTGCCCTTATGCCACCATCATCCCATCAAATTAGTCTTCCTAAAGTTGCACTCCCTGACAAGAATGCGGCCCCAAAATATTGGCCCCTGCTCAGGGATACTTAGCTGTACAGACTTTGTACAGTGACTAAGGTAGAAATGCCAAAATCCATATGCACAGTTTTCTTAAAGGTTGATAATACATTTTGCCCAATTGCTATACATTGTGATTTTACTGGAAATCATCCTATTCCTAGAAGATAGTCACCCTTTATAAACGCTTCTGAATTTTATTTCACTATTCTACTTCACTTGTGATCAGAGGTGGGGAGAGGCCTTTTCATTCCTGAACATTCATGTCAAGTGCAATGTTTTAACGTGAAAGCCTTGAAATGCATACCACTTTTTAGCATCTATTTTATGGAATAGATAATTTGCTTTATAGTATAGCTATTTGGTCCTTGTCTTATTTCTTAATAGAAATTGTAAGCTCCTTAAGAACAAATATTATTTCCTATTAATTTATGTTCCCTCCAAGTCAGTTTCAGGGATTGGCATGTACTAGGTGCTCAATTAATATCTGTTGAATTAAACTCAATGTTAGAAAGCCAAACAAATAGAAATGTACATATATACATATATGAACAATGAAAAAAAACAGTGACATTTGTACATCAGAATGTATAGAGCAAAAGATTTACTGTTCTTCATGTATCATTTATTTTATTCCTGTTGATAAAATTTTATTGTATTCAAATTTTTCAATAAAAGAGTAAGATGGTGTTTACAAATGCTCTGTGAGATAGACAAATACTAAAATACCCATTCTATGGATCAGGCAACCGATTTTGTTACTGACCTATATAATGTAATATGATCCATAACAAAGGCAAAACCCAAAGCAGTAGCTTTTAATAGTTGTCAGCAGAATGTACTTTCCTCTATTTCAGTATTATTTGTTTTCAGCTATAAAATGAATGACTGTACTAGTGGTATCCCACCATTTTTGTTTTTATCTAAAGACATAACATGTGCAGAACACTTGCTGGATATTCTGAAAGATGGGAAGACTGGGTAAAGACTGAGTGCAAGAAGAATAAATGCCAAAACCAGAATCTATCAGTTAGTTGAAACTAGATAAAGATAATACACCAAAATTGTGTGTATTTGTATACCTGTGTATACATAGGTGCATACAATTAGTTATATGTATACATATACTTGCAGCACCAGTTTGAGAATCCTGGGCATAAATTATTTCTCCTAACCTTCTTATGATTAGAAAAATCTTACTGCCTCTGAGGTCATACAAATCTCTCAAAAAAAATCATGTATCCTTAATTCATGTAGTCACTGAAAAGAGCTAGAATATGAAGAAATTATACACCCATCAGAATTTATTCATTTTCATTTTATTTTAAAACACATGTGACATACCAGCATAAAATAAAGTTCATGTCACCTCGACTGTTTCAGCTATTCCGGTCATGTTTGTACGGAGCAGTCTCCACATGACTGGGCCTGATTTCGAACCTCTGTGACACTTGGCAATTGTGATCTAAAGTTCCATTGGAAATCGCATAAAGAAGATATGGTCTTTCAATTTCAACAGCCTTCTACATTCACCCTTAGCACTGAATGCTGGCTCAGGAGTAGAATTGGAAATAACGTAGTTGTGACACTAAATGTTCTTGTAACAAAAAATACATAAAATATTTTTCTGATGTATTCGCCCTGGGTACCTGGTGGGACTAAAATGTGTAGGTGCAAACACATGGATGTTGCCAAACAAATGCCGGGACTCTGCTGAAAGGAAAACCTATTTCTGTCGTTTTCCTCCTAAGAAACTTTGGAGAGAATTGTTGTGGGTGTTTCTACTTGGCTATACATATCAGAAATAGAATTCATAAGTGTTAATTCTATGCTGAGATTGAGTAAAGAAAATTTTTATAAAGATCAAATTTAAATAAAGGGACTAGAAAAGAATGTTCATATTTACAACAATTAGACTATGAAGAATGCCATGCCTCTTAAAAATTTCCTAGTATTATTACAGCTGTTCTCTCAAATACATTTTTTCTAACAATTATAACATTGGAAAATACCAATTTTGCAACTTAATAGGGTAACAGCGGTGCTGAAAGGAAAACTGTGATCTAAGAAATGTTGGGTAGCAGGGAAAATGATTCAGACTTTAAAGTTAGTTTTAATAATTAAATTTAGCTTGCCAGATTTACTAAAGTTATTTTTGTTGGATTTCTTTCTGATTTTGATTTCTTTTTCTTTTTTTCTTTTAATTGTTGCTTGGGTCTTCAGTGTGGAGGAGAAGGCTGATGAGTTCTTTGTATTAGTGAAGCCTTACAATTCAGTCACGCTGAATTGTGCTTCCTTTTTACTTCTGGATTCACTCATTCAAGCTCCCATTCATTCAACAGATCTGTTCAACTAGCTATGATGAGCTAGCTGTAGTGCTGAAAGCAGGGAATGCAATTTGAACTAGGTGTAAGACATTGCCCATTCTTAAAATACAGTGGCTTTTGCATTTTCATGTTTCAGAGAATCCAGTCCAATATTCTGGATAGGAAACGGACAGTAATAAATCTTGAGTAAAAAAGTATGAGCATACTTTCAGTAGCTCTGACTAATTTTCAGTAAATATCACAAATATACCCATACACCCATTATCTCTGAATGTTCATTTCACTTTTGGTTTGTCTTGCAAAATTTCAGAGCATCACATTCAAAATATGGTAATAATTTCCCACAAAGTATATTAGCTCAGTAACCCAGCTTTTGTATGAAATTGCCACAAAGCACATTAGCTCAGTAACCCAGCTATAGTATGAAATTGCCATAGTGACTAAGCTACAGTGGCCGTGGGTAGAAAGGAGTTAATAAATAGCTTTGGAGAAAGAATGCTTTGAATGCTATAAGCCTCTGCGAAGGTCAGCTCTTCAGAGAGTCTTCATTTCTCTCAGGTTTGATATTTTGCAGAATTATTCACAAAAGCTACAAAGAAGCTAAAAATTCTTAAGATACAATATAAGCAAACCACCTCTTTGTGAGGTTAACTCTGATCTAAAACTTTAATTTAATTTAAAAGAGAATTATCCTTACCAAAAGCTTAATGAAACCTGCCGTGCTGTGCAGTCAATCGAGGAAGAAACAATATTTGAAAAGCCTTTGATTAAATATGCCCATTTCTGAAGGAGCTATTAGAAGCCTGACTTTCTTTATCCTTAAGTAAAATAATACTTATCTGATTAGCTTTTACAAGCAAGCCTTCCAGAACTGAGTTGTAACTGTAAAGGAAGAGTAACCTAGAAATATAATTATCCAATTTGGAGGGCCACCTATATTTTGTTAAAACTATATTCTGCCCTCAATCTGCAGAAATTGCTCTGGATTCAATGATTTTGTGAAGTGACAACTTTCATAAGAGTTTGTAGTCAATGTTTAATTTTTGTTCAATCAATTACTAAATTGTAATAAAATATTTTCTGTACAAATGTGTTGATGGATTTTTAAAAGTGATCATGCACATTAGTATCTATCCATTCACTAATTTAACAAAAAACAACAAATGAATAGCTTCTATATGCCAGTCTTTGCTCCAAATGCTGAGAGTATAATAATGTAAACATACAAAATACCCACCCTTCTGTAGCTTATATTCAAGAGCAAATAAAAAATACCACCATCACTGGCACCATCACAATCACAAAGAAACACAAACTAACTAAATTATATGTTAAATAGTGATGAATGTGGAGAAAAATAATAACAATAAAGTTAGTGAGAACAAAAGTTTTGGAATTACAGGATATTGTAAGATGGTTTGCCCTTGATGAGTTGGAGAATATTTCAAACCACCAAAAAATGACATTTATCTTTAATTCCATTTTAATTTTTCCCTTTTTCTTCAACTGAGAGAACAAAAAAATAAAAACCAACAATTTCACATTTCTAGAATGTTTAGAAATCAAATAACTTGTGCATGATTAAAGAATGCTGGAATTATGGGAAAATTTAAAATATATAATTTTTATATTCAAATTCATATGAGTTGTGTTTGTTATTACACACACCTCTCTTCTATTTTATTTATTTTTTTATTTTTTTATTTTTTGGTTTTTTTGGTTTTTCTCCGGTACCGGGAACCGAACTCAAGACCTTGCGCTTGCCAGGCAGGCGCTTTGCCGCTGAGCTAAATCCCCAGCCCCACCTCTCTTCTATTTTAAAAGATGAATAAAAGTGGATATTTTCTGATCAGCTTCCCTTTTGTGGGAGCTAAAATATAAAGTGAGATTTATTTTAGGTTACTCAAAGTTTGTGATGTGTCAATTACATTTAGAGAAAAAGGCTCTTATAAGACAGAAATGGAATGACCGCCTACCTATAATTTGAAGATTAAACTTTTGATTTAATGCTTAAAAATTTACCTTACACATAGAATGTTTGGATATTGATAATTCAATATTGGTTTCTCGCAAATTAGCTCTCTTCGAGCTCTTTACTACACAGTGCTTACCAGGGTAAAATGAACTTGGTCTGACCAACACTTTCTGAGCTTCCCCATCTTCCTGTATCTCTCTAAAGTGCACATGAATGTGAAAAAAAATGATTCATAACATACACATACACGGACACTTACTTTTATTTTAAAGCTTTTCTTCAATCTTTATTTTCAAATAAAAGATTCGTACTTCTTGACTTCATTAGCTCTCTAGAAACTAATGACTCAGCAAATTTTACGTTTTTTGTTTTTCTCTTCCCATCCTTTTAGTGTTACTGCTTTTCTACCCTTTATTCTCCTGAGTCTACAACTTTGTTCATGACATTCTCCTTTCCAAAGCAAATTATCTTCCTGCACAGAAAGGACTCGGCACACTTTTACTCGTGTCACTTCCTCATGAACTTGCCCTTTATCACCTGGGCCCACCACAACTTTATGTCATGGTTATTGGAGCCTGATCCCTCCTCACTAACGTAGCTTTAATTGTTTTGTCATGCTGTGATTCAATACTGATTTTTGCTAATTTAAACCTCTGCAAATGCTGGATATATTGTCTGTGGCTTACCACGAGAGTCAAACGATGTACTGAAATGGGTAGGCCTTGAGAAAAGCAGCTATTTTTGCAGAGAAAAACACAGTCTAGCATCCCGACGTTTTACTGCCCTGCAAAATTCATTTTATGTGTTTTCTCTTCCATAATATCTCCTCACCTGGGTTTCATTTTCCTCGTGTTTCAAAATATACCATACAAGCACCCAAATTCTGATATTAACTTCTTTTTAGCTATCTCTTCTCTCAGCTTATGCATTTCTTATTCAAGCTTGTCCTAATAACTTAAATAATATTATAGGGAGTGTTTTCCAACTAAATGGTTGTTGAATTAAATTGCATTGAATCCAACACAAAGATCCAGTTGGTGAGAGCATTAACTTCATGCTAAGCCCAAGAAAGCAGAATCAGTGTTAATTAAATTTTTCTACCTAATATCAGCTTGTGATGGGGCTGAGTTTAAAAACTGCTTTTTACCAGTACAGGAAAAGTGAGAGAGTCAATAAGTTATTTTAATTAATTTGAGAACAAAGCTATCAAATGGTAAGAATAAAAGAAAAGAAGTTCGTAATGTCCCAGAGAAAAGATATACATGCTAGAACCCCACAGAGTTCTGTAGGCTTCCCTGAAATCACAATAAAGACTCGGGAGGCCCCATCTTGGATTAATATGTGTTTCTACGTTTCTTATTGTCTTTACTCCAAGCACATAGCCCAACAGAAAAGCAGCATTTGCATTTAACAAACACCCTAGGGGAACTTCTGTGTGTTATCATTTGAGACCAATTTGTCCTAAAGCTACTGGGCATAATACTTAATAACAAGTAAGTGGTGAAAGTCCAGAGACACTGACCTGTAGGGCTGTATGATGCCCGTTCATCCAGGATGAGTCGGTAACACTTAGAGCCTCACCATGATGGAGGACACTGCCTCCCATGTGTGTTCCTGAAAGATGGAGAAAATAGTTTTCTGGTGTTTTAGGGTCCCAGATTTTGGACATAAGAAACAGATGAGGTTCCTTGAGCAAGTTTGTCTCACTCCCTGCAACATGGAACAAGAGGATAGACACGATGGAATGCCATATAAAGGCCCCAGGTGGGGACCGCTGAAATATATAGTCCAAACCAAAAGAAACAACCAGTCCCCACAGACACACTGGCAGTTATCTTGTCAGTGAGGTTTGCATCTCTTGTCATAGATCCTATAAACTACATGATACAAAACAGCATGAAAAGGACCCCATCCTTACCACCTCCAAAGTGTTTCTGTCCGTATAATGTGTATCTCTAGGAATTAGCTACCCTAGGCTTTCAGGAGCAGACAGCTTTCGCTCTTCCTCTCTCCCCATCTCCTGAAAGCAAGGATGAAGGAAAGGATGGCTGAAGAAAAGCAGATAAAGTTTAAACACCACCACAGTGGAAGCTACAGGGGCCTCACTGAGTCTGACTTGAAAAAAGGAAGAGAACATAAAGTAACACACAAATATACATTTTTAATCTTATAATAGAATCAGACTGTTTTAATAGTCCATGGCTTAAAAAAAAGCTAGTAGAATCTACCTACAATATGAAAAGTGATCTTCATAACCAGCCAAATTAAGGGTAACACAGGAAAATAGCTAATAATTACAGGGTAAATAAAATCACATAATGTTTGCATTTGAATTAGATGCAGCTTTTTACAAAGTAGAGCAAAAATTATAAAAGTAAAGAAATACAAAGTGGCTTCCACATCAGTCTTAAAGGCTGACTCATGCTCTATAAAAGCTACGCTTGAAGACAATAACATGATTGACCGACACCATATCTTTATGGATGACAACAGTGTTCAAGTGAGTCTAAATCTCCAATTACACCAAGTTCTTACATCCACTCCTTCTGGAGTATAGCCTGGTTTACTTCTCATTGACTAATTAGAAGTGAACATCGGGAAATGAGGATGCCTGAAAACATGCTGAATTCTGCTGAGCTTTCAGTGCTGTAATGTGAAGGGTGAATTAGATCCTCTGAAACACTTCTATGTGATGCTCTGGAAGTACAGCATCTTAAAGATGTTCCCGCTTGGATTGTTCCATTCCCTCAACTGAGTAACACTATTGTGAGAGGTAATGGATGATTTTAAACGAGCCCTCCGGCAAGTCTAGTGACTCCAATGTATTACTTGGCGCCAATGGTTGTCTTTAATAACTGAGTATTCACTTAGTGAAACACAGAAAATCCGAGAATGTGATTACGTCTTCAATTTGGGTAAAACAAAACTCCAGCTATTGTTTCCCTATTAAAATTCTCATAGTTACAGGAAATCTTGAAAAGGTTCAACATAGGATTCTGAGTTGTCATCATGAAAGTATAATCTTCTAGCTGCCAGAAGAGGCTGTTGGAATTCTACCCATTATTATAACTTTACTTTTCCTACAGCTTTATTGAAGAATAATTGACAAATACAAATTTTGTATATTTAAAGTGTACACTGTAATGTTTTTTCACACATACAATATGAAAAGTTATCACTATACAGCTAATTAACATATTTATCACCTTATATAGTCCTTTTTTATGGGGTTAGACTTATGATCTGTTTTCTTATTAAATTTCAAGTGTACAATACACTATTTCTAATTATAATCACTATATTCTCTATTAGCTTTCCAGAATTGATCTACCTAGCACAACTGAAACTTTATAACCAGATGTTTCTTTTTTATCTTAAAAATAAAAGAACAAAAACATATTAGCAAACAGACCCCCATTTACAAAATACCACAAGAACAGTACAAGCAATACTAAATTACAGACAAGGTGACAGGAAATTAATACTGGTGGTTGTATTACATATTGATATCTTCAAAGTGGTTGTTCAGCAAAACAAATATAGACATGAAAAACTGATTAAATGCTTAATCATTTACTGTTCCTAAAGTGGCAGAAGTCAGGAGTACAGCTATGTCAGCTATCCTGTATATACATGTATACATAACTTTCCCCTTCTTTCTTTTCTCTTTTCCCTCATTCCAGTTGCTCTTTACCTTTGAGATTTTTCCTTTCATTTTGCAATGTCTATCATACCTCCTAATTTCCAGATGTTTCTATTCCTATTTGTATTTCTATCATAAAAATCTTTTGTCTTAGACATAGGTTTTTAAGAAATTCAGACACATATGAGATGAAAGTAAATAAAATATTGAAATAAAATGTATATATGCATGATTTTTCTTGTTACAGGGAAGAATAAATTTTCATTTTGAGAAGAAACAAAAACTTTGACAGCGGCTTCTGAAAAGATCCATTATTTAATATTAGATCAGAAAGGGTTTATTATATATTGTAGAGAGCCTATATAATTCTAATGGCTAACCACATAATTCTTTGGGCACAGATTCTTTCTTCATAATCATTACTGGGAAAATCTGAAAGCAAATGTACTACCATAACTGGCAATTACAAATGCCAAATTATTAAGTGCATTAATGATTCCAGGCTACTGGAGTTCCACTTAATGCACTGGGGTAGCAATTTACTAAATGGACTCAAGTGGCTTGAAAGATCTAATGCGCCCCACAGAGGTACACATTTGATCGCTTTATTACCACTTGAATCATCTGTGTATTCAGAAAGAGCAGGATTGTGAAAGTGAAGAATTGTCATTACGGAATGAAAAAGAGAAAAATCTACCATAATATAAGCAATTTAGAAATTACATTTTCTTGGGAAACCAGAGATTTTAAAATGCTTTTTCTTAAAATAATAAATTTATTACATTTGATGTGACAGATTATGTTTGACAGATTTAGGCCTTTTTGAATACTTAAGATTCAAAGTAAAAACTATCTTACAATCTTCCAGTAAGTACTAAACATTGTAATGTGAAGTTGTTCAAAGTAAATAGAAAACAAAACAAAATAAATCTCATGAATAGCAAGCTAAATATTCAGGAATATGCAACTAATAAGCACAAAATATTTAATCTTATAGATCTAATGTTGTTACCTTATGTCAAGGATATGAAATACCGAGATAAAATATAGCACATTTTATATATTTAAAGAAATTTTGATTAATCGGTTTGTTTTAATATTTCAACTCATACTTCCAAAACAGCACTGTATCCCATCTCCCCACAATTTGATTTATTGGAAAATATATTTGCTATAAGAATTATTGATTCTGAGTCTTATGACCAGTTATCTTTATGCTGATGTACTTTAGAATGTAGTTATAATTTATAAACGAATCATAAGAAAAATTTAAGTCAAGTCTCTCACATGAATATTTCTCAGTTATAATTATAAAAGTTGATTTTATGTTGAGATCCAAAATTAGTTGGAGATATTTTTTGTAGATTCTCCATTACATAGTCTAGGAAATATTCTTAGGTTGCTTTGTGTGTGTGTGTGTGTGTGTGTGTGTGTGTGTGTGTGTGTGTTTGAACCACTGATTACAAAACCAGATTGTCTTACATACAGCAGGATAGGATTAAGGACATACAAAAGCAGAAGAGACCCTGAGTTTTACATGTATCTATGAAGAGGAGTTTTATGTTATTGGAGACTAGAAATTTTCCTGGTCCCAAGGCTTTGATAAGCAGCAGGACTCTAAGAACATGCGAGTATTCCCCATTCAGTTCCTCAACTGCTGTCTGTCTATTCTATGTGATGGCTCTGTTAACAGTTTTCCCCTACATTCATGCAAGAGATATTTACTGAATGTTTTTCTTTCCCAGACTCTGTTCTTGGAATACAGAAAACACCAGTGAATACAACCACTAAATATCTAGACTTTCTGAATGTTTACCCTCACTGTGGAAAAGTGGATAAGTAAGCATAATTATAAAAATAAACGATGCACCATTTCAGAGGATGATGTGTCTTATGGCAGGGGATTACAAGGCAGAGCAAGTATACTTCAGAGTTCTAATTGTCAGTTTTGAAATGAAAAGGAGAGATTATAACTTTAAAACATTTCTGTTGTTGAAGGTGAAATCTGAACAGACACTTAAGGAGAAGTCAGCTTTATGGGAAAGAACAATCCACAAGGAAGAAACAGAACAGAGGCTTGAGATGAGAGCTTGCTTGGGACGTTTCCAGAACCTAAGGCAACCTGTGTGGTGAGCAGGCACTGGTTGGAGACGTTAGATGAGGGCAAAGAGATCCAGACAGAAAGTAGAAGAGGTGGAGTGTTCTGTTCACGCTGAGTGAACAACACCCAGATCTGACTAGGTGTGAAGAGGGTACAGTCTGCCATGTTTACCTGGACCTATTAAGAGCAGACTGTAGAATCAAAAAAATGGAAGTTAAAGAACCAAATCAAAAAACTGCTACAGAAATTCAAGTTAAAGAGGAATCAGAATCCCTGGAAGCAGTGTTAAGGTTGAATTTGGAATCATTTTCCAGACTGAAGGAGTATTTCCTGGCAGGTTGGATGTGTGGCTCAAGAGCAAGCTGCTACTTGAAGAAAGCTGCTCGCCTGGCAGGACGGAGTTGCTGGCAACTGAGTTAAGACAGGATAGAAGTGGAGCAGTTTTTAGGCTTCTAGTAGTTTACATTCAGAAGTTTTGCTGCTTTGTCTCTTCCTTCCTCCCTCCATCCCCTACTCCCTGCCTTCCTGTCTTCTCTTCTCTTCTCCTTCCCTCCCTTCACACTTCTCTCCTTCCCTCTTCCTTCTTTCTTTCATTCTCTTTCTTTCCTTCTTTCTTTTTCTGTACCTTTCTTTTCTTTATCTCTCTCCTTTCTTCTCTCTTTCATTTCTTCTTTTCTCATATTTTGACTTTTACATGTGTCTTTTAAAGATGAAAAGTGTAAGACCAAATTTGAGGAGATAACTCTGTGCTGTAGATCTAAATGTAAAACTTCTCATTTATTCACCTAACCACAAAGAAGGTTCCTTTCTGAGTTCAGTCAAGGTTCATGTATGCATATTTAATATTAAATATATCTGCATTTCTCTTGCTTATCATGGTGCTTTGAAGCACCCATAATATGTGAATTAAATGCTTAAGTGCAAAAAATTGAATGAGGCAAACGAATGTCTGGGCCTCCAGGTTTTCTATCTTTTTGAGAGAGCATAAGATGGTCCTTTAAAATTGTAGTAAAGATGACAGAGATATGAATATTATAGATATACAAAGTACTATTAGTCTTGTTTATGGACATTTCTTGAGTCTATCCACTGAATTATGACCTGATTGTTTTCCTGTGCTATTCAGCACAAAAGTACCAGCACTGTGTATTCTTGCCATTGTTCCAAAGAGTTCATGTGACTGGCACAGATTCTTCCACAGAATGTACTGCAGGGAGCCACAGAACACAGGCTGTCATGCAGTGGTCCTCTCTCTGCGCACAGTTTTGCTTTTTGCAGGTTCAATTTCCTGTGACCAATTGTGACGCAAAATGTTAAATGAGAAAAAATACGGAGACAGAAATTTATAACCTTTCAGTTATCTTAATTATAGTTACACTCATTCCATTGTTATACTTGTTCTATTTATTTATTTATTGCTAATCTTTTGCTGTACCTAATTTTGAAATTCAACTTTATCATAGGTATGTATGTAGAGACAATAATATTGTAGTACATACCTACAGTGTGGTACTATCTGAAGTTTCAGGTATCCATGGAACGTTCTGAAATGTGTTTCCCATGGATAAGGGGGATTGTTATGTGTGTTTGCTTATACATATACATGCACCATTATACATATATATATTTTTCTTTGCTAATAAAACCTAATTTTTGGTTCCATTCTCACAACCCCAGAATCAAGAATGTAATATATTCCAGTTATATGTTGCTATAATAACAATAATAAACTATGTTTTACTCAATTTTTCTGTGTTGATCTGTGCTAAGTGATTTACACTTAATGAGTCCTTTCATCATATTATTATTCAAATATTACAAATCTTGTGTGTGCTTGCTATACACTCATTATGAAAAGATTTTAACATATATGAGCAGAGAAGGACAATATTTAGCAACAAACCCAGAGTTTCATCCTAGGCTAGTATCAGGCCTACAGACCTGTACACTTGCATTCTGCCTCCTCGGATCCCTCCAAGGTTTATTTGACTTTATAAACAAAGAAATAGGCAGCAATGAGAATCTAAAATATACCTACATCTCACACCTTATTATAACTGAGAGAGAAGAAATAATCTAAAAAGGAAAAAAATGAAACCCAATAAGATATCTAAAAAGAGAACAGAGACAAATGCCAGAAAAATATGAAAAAATTTTAAAAGGAAAAAGAGGATAAGAATTGAAAGTGATATGTCATGGCGCCTTTGCTTATACCCCATAAAGCAGCAACAACACTGACATTATGGATTCTTCTTGAAAACTGGGTCAGAACACTAAGACTCCCCCCCTTTCATTAATGCAAATCTCTTCCCCAAGAGCTGAACAGTAGCGACGGTGGGGGTACCGGGAATGGGGCAGTTTAAGAGGATTCTACTCTTGGGGATGAGGCAAACTGCGCAACTAATGTATCTGAGCAGGATCACTTAGGACTTGTCACACCAACTTTTTGCAATACAAAGTTGGTGTTCATGTTCAGTGTTTTGCTCCAGATGATTTTAAATCCTCATTTTCCTCACATTTGGGCAAGAAAACAAGAAATCCTGATGCCTGTCCCTTTATTGCACCAGCAAGTTCAGATCACAGAATCCTTAAGCTGAGAAAATCCTCACCTGAGCCTCACCTCCAGTGCCAATAAGAGCAAAAGTGGTCATTCTTTCCTGCAATAGCCATTTTGGGAGGAATTCAGGAACCTCCTCTGATTATCAACAAAGCCTCAGTGTGTTAGCAGTGAATTTCTTCATACTCATTTGATATGAGTGGTTACATCAATCTTGACATCCCAACCAGTTTTCAATGAAGGTCCATCTTTCCTTCACTGGATGAACACAGACAGTATGATTAACATATGTGTCTTGCATATATGAATGATTTTTCCTTTAATTTTGGATTAATTAGAAATTTGTTATGATTATCTATGTTGTTTTCTCACCCCATTAACATGACCATGACAATATTTTGTTTATATTTGACAATTGCATTCTATCTTGATAAGAGTTATTACTATTCTGTTGCCAATTTCAGATTTTTTTATACTGTTATGAGAGCATGTTCTACAGAGATACACAATGTGCTAAACAATAGAAAACTAGCAATATAAACTGCCAAATATATGCCCTTCTTTTCACAGCTATTAACATTTCAACAGTTTGCTCCCAAGGAAATCATAACACATAACATTGGTAAAATTATTTTCTGTAGGCTTTCTTCTCAGCCTCCTGATAAAAGATACAAAACAAAGCATTTTGAGATGCCTCAGTAGAACCCAGGTTGTTTTAGCTTTGTTTTACAGTATTGTTTATTTTTAACCCCAGTAGTCTAACAAAAACTTTGACAAAAACTCCTGTTGTCCTTTTAACATCTTCAAGCAAGAACAATAAAAATGATTCCATGCATTTCAACATTCCAGATTTCTAAGGAGAAAAGAGTACATATAGAAATACTACATAGATTCACTTTCATGGCTTTTGAAAATATCACAACAAATAACTTACACCCAATATTGCATACTAGCTAAATGACTAATAAGCATTATATACAAATTATGAATGCAAATTAACTTTAAATGCAAATTTATAATATAATTATTTATTTAATTTTTAAATATTTTTGTCTAGAATTTGAGGGAAAAAAACGCTGAAGTATCTGTTCTAACAAAAGCCTTGAACTAGTAAAAATAAATTAAATTAAGAAAGCTAAAGTGCTATGTATTTTAAAATATCACTTTGGAATCATTTTTTAAAAGAGAAAAAATGATATAGGACTTCAAAACAAGATAATAGGAAATTAACAATGTTTATTTATTGTATTTCAGAGTGTTATCTTCAAAATAGTTGTTCAGATTATGATACAGGCATATAAAATTGATTAAACAATATAGGCATAAATCATTCCTTTCCATGAACTAACAGAAGTAGTATAATTATATTAGCTATTGTGTATGTGTATATATATATATTTTTTCTCTTTCATTTCCCTTCCTTCTTTTCTCTTTTCTCCTATCCCAGTTCTTCCTCTTTGAACAATTTTCTTCCCTTTCAAAATATCTATTGTACATTTTGGATCTTATTTATTCTTTCAATTTTTTACACTAGGGAGACAATATGATGTTTACACATGCAAGTCTTACTTATTTCACTTACGAGTATGGTCTCTAGATGCATCCACTTCCGTATAAGCACCTCATGTTTATCCTTCTTTATAGCTGATTAGTATTCCATTATATAAAAAAACACATTTTTTATCCACTCCTCAATTAATGGGTATTTGGGTTGCTTCCAAGATTTCGCTATTGTAGATTGTGCTGCTAATAAACATAGGTGTACATATATCGCTGTGGTATGATGCTTTCAATTCTGAGA
Organism: Chinchilla lanigera; assembly: GCF_000276665.1. Lineage (NCBI taxonomy): Eukaryota > Metazoa > Chordata > Mammalia > Rodentia > Chinchillidae > Chinchilla > Chinchilla lanigera. The sequence continues at coordinate 15,476,294 of NW_004955409.1, forward strand.
AAATACCCAGAAGGAGAATAGCTTGATCAAATGGGACCGCTAATCCTAGTTTTCTGAGGAATCCTTATCCTGATTTTCAGAGTGGTTGTACCAGTCCACACTCCCACAACAATGGAGAAACATTCCTTTTTCCCCAAAGCACTGACAAAATTTGTTATTGGTCAATTTCTTGATGATAGCCATTCTTTCTGGGGTGAGATGAAATCTTAATGTTGTTTTAATTTACATTTCTCAAATAACCAATAATGTTGAACATTTTTTCATATATTTATTTTGCCATTTGCATTTCATCTGAGAAGTGTGTATTCATCTCAGATGCCTACTTTAGGATTGGATATTTAAATTTGGGGGTGCCTGCTTTTTTTCAGTTTTTTCAATTGAAATCATTTTGTAATTTCTCACATTTCACATATGGGGTATGATCAAAAACTATGGTAACTATTTAGTTATGTTTTAGTGGTTGCCTTAATGATCTGAATTGATTCACAAGGTTTGCCACTCTTGGTTATTTGAGTTTGAGGAAAGCAGAAGTCACAAGGTGCCAGATCTGGTGAAAGAGGTAGATGAGGATGCACCATAATATTTTTACAAGCTTGCCTTTCCATCACTGAGTAGCTCATCACACTTGGTAAAGACAGTCACAAAAGAGGATTTCCAGAACTGCTTCAGAAAATGACAAGAATAGTGGGATAAATGTGTTTGAAGTTAGCAGGAATATACTGATGACAATGTGTCCTTTATTGCTTTCAAGTTTTTTGTGTGCCAGGAATTAAATATAGGACCTTGTGCTTTCCAAGAAAGCACATGATGTGTCTTTTATTATAATAAATATTTTTAGTTTAAGTGAATATTCAATGCACATTTCAATCATACCTTTTATGTGACTATAATGGTTAACATATTTAAGGAAGTGAATCATCCCTGTTTCAGGAGATATTTTTTATTGACTCAAAAAACTGATTGAGTACATTTTTTAAAAAAAGTTTATTTTCAAACTCTTCATTTATGATGCTATGGTATAATAAAATCATCTTTCCTAATAATTATCTCCTATGATAAACTACTCTAACACTAGTGAGACGATACATTGCTTACACATTGTCTCACTAGTGTAAGATCCTGAAAGAGTGAATAAAAAATTAGGAGGTATGATAGACATTGTGAAACAAAAGAAAAATGCTCAAAAGGAAAGGGCAACTAGGGTGTGGGAAATGAGAAGGGAAGGAAGGGGTAATTATGTATGTATGTATATACAGGATAGCTAACATAGTTGTACTACTGACTTCTATTGCTTTACTGAAAGGAACAGTTAGTGATTACTTGTTTGGATCTATCTTGCATGTCTCTATTTGTTTTCCTGAGAAACCACTTTGAAGATATCAATAAGTAATACAACAACCATTGTTAATTTCCCACCACTTTGTCTGTAATCCAGTATTACTTGTATTGTTCTTATGCTATTTTGTAAATGGATGTCTGTTAGTATGTTTTCCTTTTTTAATCTTTAAACTAAATTTAAAAAATAAAAAAATAAAATAGGTACAGGAAAAAAAACTTTAACTCCATCTTTTCATCAATGGTTTCAATGAAATTTTAAAAATACCTTTGGATTTTGTCTCTGTTCCTTGGAACAAAGCTCCTAAACCTCCTGCACTTTCCGAATGATGAATGTGTTGGTATAATAAATAGCTTTATTTGAGGTGCTCTTTGCTAGCTTCAAGATGAGTGTTGATCACCAGAAAAACTAAGTCTTGATTAGAAGTTTGGAGACTGTCCACAACCACCGAGAACAGAATAGGAACTGGAAGATAAATCAATCAAAAATGATCAAGATTTAATCAGTCATGCCTGAATAACACTACCAAAGTAAAACAATGTCTGAATAGAGGAGTTTGGAGAGCTCAGGGTGGGCACACACGTCCACACACAGGAAGGTGGGATGCCTTAATTCCATGAGACAGAAGCTCTGGTGGTTGGATCTTTCTAGACCTCTTTATATCTACCTTTTAACCTGGCTATTCATTTTTACCCTTCATAAATCAGCAACACTAAGCAAACTGTCTTCCTGAGTTCTGCAAGGTATTCTACCAAATTATCAAAACTGAAGTGAAAGGTTTAGGAACCTGCAACACAGTAGTCAAGTTAGCTAAAACTATGGTGCACATAGTTTTATAACCTTGGGCACACAGAACTATGACTGGTGACTGATTTGAGGATGATCTTTGGGACTGACCCCTTAAGTCCATGAAATCGGATATTATCTGTATGTTGGTAATGTTATCATTGATTCTAATTATAATATAGCCAACTGGTGTACAGAAAATAGAAGTCGTTGTTGATGTGAAAAAACCCCACACAACTGGTGTCAGAAAGTTTCTGAGTAAAAACAGATCACAGTTCCACAGAATATAGTATAATATTATTATGAATTTTATTATTAATAGTATAATATTAAGAATTTTATTATATTATCAATCATATATTTGCATTAAGTATAATTTCACTGATGTTAATAAAAACATAATTTTAATTCAATAAATATTTATTGAGAATTTGTGATGTTCTAGCCTTAATATGTCACTGGGTATAAGACCTTCAACATTTTTTTGTACCACAGATTTACTTATGACTGTCTCAATTTTGTTTTATTTAAATACTTTGCTTAGATTAGACCTAAAGAGCAATTCAGCATTTTTCCGCATGTCTCTTCAAGATTATTATCTTAGCATTCAACCACTGATGTGGGAAATCTAAGATCACACAGAGAGATTTCCAGTAGTTGCTCCTGTTTGCAGCCTCTGGTAAAACCAAACTAATAAGCATCAAATACCTTATATATAGATGATGAATGTATAAAGAGGTGATTTCAGCCCATGTCACCATCGGACTGCAACCTTATCAGAATCTTTGAGCAAAACCCATCCAGCTAAGCCAAGTCATCCCTTGGAACCATAAGATATAAAAATAATTTTTATGATGTTATTATGGTGCACATTTAGAGTGGTTTGTTGGTAGCAATAAATAACAAGAAGGAAAATTTACATAGTTTGGCTTATTCCAGGAATGTATGTTGATATACCATTAAAAATATCAGGGAACCTTATACATTAATGGGAAAAAAAGTAAGCTCAAATGATTAGCTCATTAGGTACAATAGTCTAAACTACAAACACGTAGCTATAGTTACAGAAACACGATTTCTGTGATAATTTTTAAGAAATCTGATGCAGTATAAAAGAGACACTTTATTACTGTCACAAAATTCTATGTGGTCCTAAGATTGCAAAACTAAATATGTCAAGTTTGAGGGTTTATTTGAGAAATGCAGATAATTAAACCAGAATAAAAATAGGTATGAACTTAAGACAGTGGTACAAGCATGCAAAATTCATCAATAAAAAAGAAAATTTTAAGCAGCATGCTTGTATCTGGTAATCAGAACGACTGATCTGAAAACAACAAGATGCAGTACGAGAACCATTGCTGAACTGCTCCCATCTTGTATGGTGCAGCTCTGCATCATTTCCAATTTTTTTTATTACTTGTTACTGTCTTTGATAGATCAATCTTATATTCTTGCGTTTGGTGAACTGAGCAACTTTGGTGAAGGTAACAGTATATAATGTAGCAACAATTGTTAATTCCTACCATTTTGTGTTGAGGTCATGTGTTGCTTTTTTTTTTACAACTAATAAAAATATTTTATTTCAAAAGTTAATTTATGATGGTTTTGAATTTATCCCTTTTTCTCTAAAAAAAGTCCCCCACAAGATAAACGATGATTGGGGAATATTAAATTGTATTTCTTAAGGATAAGTGCTCTTTTTATATGTCTATGTGTTTTATGTTTTTAAATTTATTTTTGAGTCTGCCAATTAACACAGCTAAAGACTTTGTCAGTGTTCTCTGTCAAGGTAACACACAAGGGCAATTATGGTGTCTCCGTGCAGTTGAGTGCTAGGCCTTCTATTACAGAGCATTCTGAGGAATATGTGATAAAAAAGAACTTGTGTCTCTCATTGCTCTGACTAGGGTATCTTACCTTCATGAAGGTTAAAAGAGCTTAGGTTGTAGACAATTAATAGTAATGAAAATGCTTCCTGTGCATATTAATGCAACTATGTCTTTAAAAAATTCTGCATAATGTATCTTATATCAGTTCTATTTCAACACATACTGATTACCTCAATAAGTATGAGAAAAATTCTTTAACATACATTAGCTTTACATGTGTGTTAGTTATTTTAAGCATTTTGTTTTTAAAATTATATGTTAGCAATGTCTATATCTATATCTATCTCATCTATGTCTATACTGTATCTATATCATTATGAAAGAGCAGGTTTCCTGAAAGACTTAAATGGAGGCAAAATTGAGTCATTTACAGAAAGCCTGAAACATTGTGCAAGAAAAAATCAACTGCCGTGTTAATCAGTTTGTGCATGAAAGTTGAGGATTGGTTGGCTGCAATGGGATGCTAGGCTACCTTACTGTTGGACTGTTCAGGTCTTTAAGTGATTATTGCTCCTTCTCTTTACTTTGTGGTGGTAAAATCAAACTAGAACAGTGAATTCATTCAAGATGGAATCCAGTAGTGTGGTCCAGTATCCCTCTCATAAGGCTTTCTAATCCGTTTTCATAGTGTTACCGCAACATCACAGAAAACTGCTGTGCGAACAAAGATTATATTTTGAACAGCAGAAATCTCAAAATATCAACATAAAGCTTAAAATAATTAGGTAAGCACTTAATCTTTTTGTACTGATTAGTACGAGCTGGAGAATCCAGATGAAAGTTACCACTTGTATTCTCTGGCAGGGCTTTATACAAAAGATAGAGTCTGAGTATGTTAAAAAATGAGAGATGAGAAAGAAGAAAAGCTTGTTAGAGAAAAACAAACATAAATGGAAGATGGGGTTAGATTGCAATAACAGAGGATAAAACTAGGAGCCTGAGTATACTTTATGTGAAGAAAAACACCAACGGGACAGAAAAGAGATGGGGGTAACACAATTAAAACAAAATAAATGTGTTTGAAACAAGTAGGAGACTATTATATTGAGATATTGAAGAAAGCAATCTGAGATGATAGCTCGAAGGAAAACAGCTAGAAAGCCCTGGAGGTTATCTGTTGAGAGCAGAACAGATATTTGTTTGTGAGAAATCTCTAGGGACAGATAAAAGTAGGAAAACAAAAGAAGATGATGAAGAGTAGAAGGGAATGTGAACAGCTCGCTGGGGAAACTACCACCGTCACACGGTCTAAAAATAAGAAGTTATTTTGTTTCATATTATTTGAAATACAGAATACACTTTGGGAAATAGTGGAGTCATAGGGTTTTGAGTTCCCAATATTTATTAAGGAACAGGATGGTATCTGTGAATAAATTTCCAACTTAAATTTCTTTAAGATATCAAGATGATTGTAAGAGTAACACATCACATTTTATTGAATTAAAGCTTTTGTCATGGCTTAAAACGCATTGCTGCAAAGACTAATGCTTTGACATGTGGAAAGCTTTTAACTGAAGGAATGGGACTCTGAAGCAAGAGCTGTCTGATTTTCTCATCCCTTTCCTTCTCCAATTCCTCCCTCCTGAGTGCACACCATAAACGTTAGAATTATTCTTCCCCAAAGTAGATCTTGGAAATTAAAACCACTTTCTTTCAAAAAACCTAGAAAATGTACTATCACTTGCTTCTTCCTTTGTACATAAGAGCTGGCTCTAAGGAAATTCTCTAACTTACTGTGTTGGATAGCAAATCATAAGCCCCTGAACCCAGAGAAAGATAAATTGCAGTCATTTGTAAGAAAACGGATGCATCTTGAGACTACAATGCTAAGTGAAGTAAATCTGATGCAGAAGGTTAAGTGTTGTGTGCTTTCACTAATATGAAAACATCTAATATATAAATAATCTGAAGAGCAAAAAAATGATAGTTGATGGGAAGATATATTTTAGGGAGATGGGCAGGAGTTTAGGGGATGTGGAGAAAGGAAAGAATGGTGGGGAAGAGAGGTAAAAAGGTCCGAGACATGATATGTACACGTACTAACTGCCTACAATGAGCATATTTATTATTTATGACAAACATATATACTAATAAAAATGATTTAAAATCAAACCCTTGTACCTGGAGAAGAGAATGCTCCATGAAGACTGTGGAAAATCTGAACAGACAGCCTGATGACTTGCACTCTTCTGTCCATGACTAGTAGGACAGACCCTTCTCTCTATCTACATTTCTACACAGCCATCCAGTCTATGCCTAAAAATTGTTTTCCGTGTTTTGGATGTTCATTTCTCAAGCTGCCCATGCCATGTAAAACATTAGGTAAACAAACTCGGTGTGCTTTCCTGTTACCTATTTTCTACCAATTTTATCTCAAATCCGAGCAGCAACCTCAAGAAGACTGAGGGAACTTTTCCTTCCTCATAATATTAATGTTGATGCAATTTTTTATTAAATTGCTTATCTTTTGAAAGTGTATTTATATGACCACTTCTTTCTCCTTTAAAAATCAGAACACAGTTTTATACCTTTTAATTTCTTAAAGAGGTATATGTTTCTTTGGAGTAATTAAATATATTTATCTGAAAAAAAGGGTTCACGAAATAGGTGGAAAGAAGCAAATATTCTTTGAATTAATATTTGAGTGAGAAAATGCTGGCTTCAAAGGTTTCTTTGATGTCTCAATATTATATTTGCATCAGTGAGCACAAGCCAGAGTTTCCAGAATTGCTAGCTGAGTTTCTAGCTTGTGATTTCCTCTATTTGTCATTAAAACAGCCAAGAAAGTGTCGGAAAAGTTAAAAGACAAATAAACAAACAAACAAAAAAATCTGTGAAGGCTCTTTTATTTCAAGTGAAGGCACCTGTTAGGATATAATTATACAATGCTCATGTGAAACATGATTAAGACAGAGCCCTAACACTTGTCCTGCATGCCAATTTCTAGACTGGGGAGGGAACACTGACTTCACTGCAGAGACATACTTGACAAGACCGGACCTTATGCAATCCTCTGGAAGCATCTACCAAGTGAGTTGTGAGGGCTGGAAAGAAAGGACCCCAACATGCTTAAAATACCTCACATCACTCCTTTTCCCCATGTCACTTGGGATTATATATCCAAGGACACCAGACAGTAATATGAAAAGGACAAGGTTTCAAACAGCTGTGATATGTGTAGTCACAACCCAAGGGGAGTTTTCATTGATTCTCTCCTCATAATTTACCGTAGGCTATAGACCTGAAAAATTGAATATGAAAGTTTAAAATCTATATAATTAACCTTTGGCAGGTCTAATTTCCAGAAGAAAGAACTTTTCCTTTAAGTGAACTAAATAAAAGCACCACAAGTATTTGAATAAAATGGACCCTTTGTCAGTTAGTGATTGAACCCTACAGCGAACTGCATGAGTGGGTGGTTGAAGAAAACAGGGTTTGGAGCTAAAAGATCTGGATTTAAAATTAAGAACTTCCCTCTGCTAACTAAACACTAGCCTGTGAAATTAATTTAAAAGATTTAGTCTTCAATTTCATCAACTGAAAGGAAGGTATAATTATATCAATTTTATAGAGTTCCTTTGATGTTATAAAAATAATGCATATAGTTTACTCAACACTAAACCTGGTGCATAATGTATTATTACATCTAATTTCCAGTGATTAGCAAGATAATTGCAGACAAACATTAGCAATATGAACAATAAGTCAATAAGTGTACTTTGATGAAATTATTGACAATGTTTTTGAAATAAAAACCCAGAATGTAGAGAAATGTTGACCTTTCAGAACTGCCAAAGAAAATGCATGAATATTTAGAAAAAAATGAAACATTTTCTTTTCATATGTAAATAAAAGAAATTTCAATCATGAGTTTTAAAAACTGCAGGTTGAAATTGACTGCAAAACAACTGGAATAGTCAATGAAAGAAATAAAAAAAATTGATGCTGTATAAGGTTTGATTCATGAAACAAAACAGCCTTGCAAAATGTGGAAGGCATTATTAGGAAAGGGGAAAATATCAGAGAGAATTTGATATGCTGAATGACTGTGAGGCAAAGCATGGAAATATACATGGTGAAGGAAGGAAGCACTTTAAAAATATCCAAGTCCAGTAATGCAGTGTCTAGAATGTAAAGGACTAAGGATGGGGATATAGCTCAGTGGCACAGCACCTGCCTGGCAAGCACAGGTCCTGAGTTCAATTCCCAGTACCAAAAAAAAAAAAAAGAATGTAAAGGACTGAAAGAAGAAAGAGATAATTGTCACAGGTAAAATAATGAGAAAACAATTCTGAGATGCGATCTAAACAAAATTTAATGCACTTTCAAAAAGCATTATCGAACAGTAACTACAAGGAAAATATTATTAGTCTTTCCTCTGCACAAAATAAGAAATGGGAGTAGTATTATATGAGTCAGATTCGTGCAGTGATCACATATGTATTCCAGGTTGCTCCTCCATCCAAGTTACAAAAAGCTTTAATACAAATGCATTTGTAGTGTTGCTAAAAACTTTAGGGTCCACACACATCACTTCTGTATAGAAGCACGAGTCCTGAAAAGAAATTTTTCTCATTTGTCCTCATACCAACTTCTCTGTCCCCAAGGACATCAGGTTTTCTGAAGTACACCTTCAACTTCATCTTTAGTAAAAGATGGAAATAAATAAAAATGTTCTTACAATGTTCTTTGCAAATTACTGGAGTTAGAAAATCAAAATATTTTACAGTGCTAATAACAAAATCCCACTAGGAACATACCCTGTTACGAATGGGTGTGTCCCTACAAAAGTGTTGCTGCTGATCCCCCTGAATGTGGAGTGCTTGCTTCGTTCTCATAATTATTTTAATGAGTATATTAAAAACTAGAATTAATGCTAAACATTTTATATTTTATGAATACCTATACACATGGGGCTATTTGAAGAATGAATATTAATATCTGCAGAAATTTTTAAATGAGATATATTAAAATATGAACCATTTATTCATAATGCTAAAGCAAAAAGAAAACTGTACTTCCTAGTCAAAAGTCAAATAGGAAGTTGGCAAAGACAGACTTAAAAATGAAATTATACACCACACAATTGTGCAATAAGGGCCAAATAAGTAAATTATTTGCTTAATTAATCCTGCACTCAGTATGTGTGAGAAATTATACAGAATTACCTGATTCTTCTCGCTGTATCTTTTACACACCACCGAGTAGCAAATGGATAAAATCTCATGGGTACACAAATGTGTCATTTAATTTTTTCGTATTTTAAAGCAAGAGAAACAATAATAAAATAATAAAGACAAAAATAAAACAACACAGAAACAATAAAAATGATACAAAATTTCAAAACAAGATGATAGGATAGTCTGTTATATTATGCATTGTTCTCTCCTATGAAGTTGCTCTAGGATTAGAGGTCCCACTTAATCCAGCTAGTCCCCTTCTGGATATTTTTCCAGAACAGTTGAAAACATCACACTACAGCGATACATGTGCACCCCTGTGTATAGCAGTGCAATTTCTCATAGCTAAATCTTGGAAACAACCCAAATGCCCATCAACTAGGGAATGAATAAAAAGGATGTGGTACTTTTGTACAATGGAGCATTACTCAGTTATAAAAAAGATAAACTTGCAGCTTTTAAAGGTAAATGGATGAAACGAAAGACCATACTCATTAGTGAAATAAATCAGACCTGTATGTATAAGCCCTGTATTGTCCCCTTAGTATAAGAATTTGGAAGAGTAAGTGTAACCCATAGCTACAATAGATATTGTGAAAGGGAAAGAAATTGTTTAAAAATTTTTATTGGCAGTTAATTCTAGACTTCTAGAAAGACAAATGCAGTACAGAGATTTCCCATGTACCCCTCATTTTGCTTTTTGTAATATTAGCACTTTGCAAAACAGTGGTATAATTGTTAAGAAGGAACTCCTGAATGAAAAAAAAGGCCCTGAATTGGACAGAACAAAACTGTTAAAGTAATTTTCTCCCCAGAGAGAAATTACTCTTCCCTTTGAAATCTTTAAATATTTTCTGAAAATTTTTCTTAGAATTCAGGCATATTCTATGAAGCTGTTACGTACTCACCCTGCTGATTCTCAGCTGCAACCAGAGTCAGACTTTCAGCCACCGTTTCTGGTTGCTTAGCTAGCTCCCTCCTGTCCAAAGGATGCCCTATAAATGCCCTTTGAGGTGTCCTTCTTTCTGTAAAGAGTTTAGAAAACTATGATATGTGGTGATAAGTAATTTTCTGAACATTTTTTCTAAATAACATGAAACGGACTCATTTTCTAGGTCTCATGTTCTATAAACACCATTTTCTAGATTTATCTGCCTGAGAACTAAGGACAAGGTAAAAATAGCAATGGTTCATATCCTTCCTTACTCTTGCTATGGCGAAATAGCCCCAAACTTCTAAGGTCGTCAAATGACTGGGTGATAAATCTTTTCTGGAGTCTTACAGTTTCTCAGTCTTTGCAATGTAATACTAAGAATGAATATTGCTGACTAATCAACCATTAGCAATAATTTAGTAATAAATGAAATTTATTAATATTATGAGCATATATAACACTTGTTTAGTATGATAATAACTATGTGAGTTGTGAGAAAACTCTGAAGGTCAACCTACAGAGATCTTCCTAAGACCTTTTTATTGGGAATGAATTTTCTAATTTCTTCCAACTGCAAAATAAACAGGAATAGAATTTATAGTAAAGATTATTCCATTTGGGCAATTGTAATTTTTAGATGTAAAATTATGACTCTTAATTGTAAAATGAACATCTGGAAATTTTTTCAACTCATTAATTAATGAGAGGACAAACAGCAATATTCATAGGAGAATTTAAATTAATAAGATTTATGTTCTTCGCAGAAAAAAAGTTTTTATTGCTGTGCATGTAACTTGTTTGCATTGTAATCATTTTTCATAGAATTTCAACTTCTACACCTATAAAGCTCTAAAATAGCTTAGTTAATAGAAAGTCATTTAGGGGCTGGGGATTTAGCTCAGTGGCACAGCGCCTACCTGGCAAGCCCAAGGTCGTGAGTTCAATTCCTGGTACCAGAAAAAAAACAAAAACCAAATAAATAAATAAATAAATAAATAAAAAGTAATTCCAAGCTGTACACCACCAGACAATCAGATAATTATTGTATGATTGCAAAGACAGCATGTAATTCTCCTCTGAAGGAAAATAAAGCAATCTTTTCTTCATTTCAGTCTTAAAATCTTTTTGACACATGAGAGAAATAAGTGATACCATAGCAAAAGATATTAAAGCAGTTAGAAAAAATAGTCCTGTTTATTTCACTAAATGATGCATCTTAAATTTGGTAAATTTTTATGTTATGTTTAATACTATCAAATAACCAATAAACAATACTGTTTAACTCAGAAAATAAAATAATTCAGAAATGATGGAATATTACTCAGCTATAAAAAAAGATAAACTCGAGGCCTTTATAGGTAAATGGTCACAACTAGAGACCATACTTATAAGTGAAATAAATCAGACCTGCATGTGCAAGCACCGCATTGTCTCACTAGTGTAAAACCTGAAAGAGTTAATTTAAACTAGGAGGTATGATAGACACTGTGAAATGATAGGAAAATGCTCAAGGGTAAAGGGCAACCGGGATGTGGGAAAAGAGAAGGGAAAGAAGGAGAAATTTTGTATGTAGGTATATACAGGATAGTTAACATAGTTGTTCTACTGTCTTCTATTTCTTTGCTGAAAGAAACTGTCAATGAGTCCTTGATTGATCAATATTGCATGTTTCTATCTGTTTTCATGAGAAACCACTTTGAAGATATCATTATGTAATACAACAAACATTGTTAATTTCCTACCACTTTGTTTGTAACTGTATTGTCTGTACCGTGCTTTTGCTATTTTGTAAAAGGTTGTCTGTCTGTTAATGTTTTCTTCCTTTTATTTTTAAAATAAAAAATAATAATTCAGAAAATAATTTCAACTCTTAAATGCTTATGGTCATAAGAAAGGCTTTTGTCCTCCAAATTTATTGAAGACAAATATGATAAGATAATCAGTTAAATAGATTTATGTCTAAAAATATATTTAAATAAAAGTTACTGGGAAATGAAATGGAAATACAAGTTCAAATATAAAAGGGGTGGTATAAAATATTAGCTACAAAACACTGTCATAAATAATTTAAACACATGACAATGGGTATAATTTTCAATTTTTATTGAATTAAGAGCATATTTACTATATTTAAAATCTGAGTTTAATTTTTCAAGTTCAGTATTACTAGTATGAGCAAGCCAGTAAGACTTTGTTTACAAGTAACTGGTCTATTCTAGGTCCTTCGTTTACAGACTCCTATTTTAAATGCTTGAACTGTTTTTTTTTAAACAGTGGATCTCTGAAATGCCACTTTCTAGATGAATAAAATCTCTCTAGAATCACCTTTCCGTAGACTTTCACTTCATCACCAGGACAGTCTCAGGGTCAAACCTATGGCAAGAAAACTTATATAGTTTCCTAACCTTTCTAGTAAAAGAAAGAAGGGGAAAGGATTTAGATGCTGACCTAATCCTATTTTATGTAATACTAAGTCCTACTTCTTTTAAATAGTGTGTTATGAACTCTTCTCTCAGTTGAAGAATTTTAAAGACATTCCTCCTTAAATTCCTTCCTTATAACAAGAAATTACCCCATCAAGTCCTTTCTTCAGCCAGCAAAACAACTTTCTTCTACCAAGCACAAATGGCTGAGAAGTAATATGATTTCTCTTTAAGGAAAATGAGGTGTGTCATCTTAATTGAATACCAGATGCAGAAATCAGTTCTTAAGGATGATAAGATATTGTTTACTCATCTCAGATGTATAGTCCAGCTCTCCTGTGATCACAGGTCTTTATTACCTGAGTAGAAGTTCATTAAAGAAATATGGATTAATTACAATACTGGAGTGTTATATTTTTTCTTAAGTGAGACATAATTAAAAGAAAATTAAGCATGACTTAATTCAGCTTTTGCAGTTGTGAGGATGAAAATGTTGAATTTTACTTTTATCCAAAAAAATCACTAATTGGTAACCTCAGAAATATATAAAGAGATTCCAATTTTGTATTTGCTGTTGAATATCAGTTGCCCTTGAATTAGCATTTCCGTCTTCTCCAGGCACGCAGACAGCTCTTCAATGCTTTTGAAGTCCAAAGGTTACCCAGTGTATACTAAGAAAGAGAAAACATAAACTTATTTAGAAGTGAATTAACCCTTAAATATGTAACACTTATTTCTGAATAAATTTTATATATGTATATATATATATATGAGAGGGAAATACAAGAAACATTTAAAGTACAAAATACATTTTTTCATGTGAATACTTTTGCACAAAACTAAAAATATAAAATTTAAGTGATTTAACTGTTAATCATTTACTGTGCACAAGTAATTTTGTGTAAAGCTCAAAGAATAAAAAAGTCAAAGAAATATTCCTACATATTATACCCTTCTCTGAAATTGTCCCTTTTCTCCTGCCATCCCAGTGCTATTTATTGCAAGGTACTTTCCAGGGCATCAGGGCTATTTATTTCTCAAATTCTGCTGTCATTTTGACACATTTTAATTAGGATTTAGCATTAGTGATCTACACTTCTCTTTGTGTGAAATTACTGTACGTTTATATTTAACATCATATCATGGGGAAATTGTTAAACACAATAAAAGAGCAAAATTATTGACAAAGAAATACTAAGCTATCTACCTAAAACTACTTTTAGCAGTTTGTGTTTTTCAGAAATCTATCATGTGTCCTTTTTTACTACCAGCTATTCAATTTACCACTGTACTGTAAGTTAGATAATTTAGCGTATCTATCAACTTTTATTTAATGTTCGTTTAGCGTTTCTTTCCTTCTTCTGTTGGGAGGCGTTGTACTGGAATCTGAATTTAGGGCCGTGGACTGAACTACACTTCCGTCTCTTCTTTTTATTTTTTTATTTTGAGGTAAATTTTTACTAAGTTGCTTGGGATGGGCTCGAACTTGAATCCCGCTACTTCAGGCTCCCAGACTCCTTTGAGATAAATTTATATATAGTGAAATACATAAATCATAAGAGTGCACCTACTGCACATATACACTAATAAATTCACAAATGTATATAATCTTAAAATTTATGAAAACATAGAACTTTCCCATACCCTTAAAGAGTTCCCTCCTACACTTCCCAATAGAACCCTGACCCTCCCCCTTCCAGAAATAATGTTTCCATTTGCTTTAAATCTTGAAGTAAAGATATGATATAGATAGATATAACTTCTCAGAAGAGATACATGCACATATTTGAGATTATGTATATTCTTGCCTAAGTATTTCATTGGATGAATATAACAGGTTGTTAATTAATTATCTTAATGTTGGATATTGCTCATATTGTTTGAATAAATTCCACCTAACAATGATTTATTTTTTTATTATGTTATAGGGACCAGTATGATGAAATTTATTTAGGACTACGCCATCAATATTAATGAGATTATTCTATAAGTGTAAGCTTCCTAAACACTGAGATATCAGTATCCACAACTAAAAAGAAAATCCCTGCCCACCATGAGGTTACAACTTGGTGGAAGGTAACAGAGGTTAAATATACTGAATAAATAAAATGTAAAGAGTTTACAAGGTGATAAATATTCAAGAACAAATAGATAAAGAAAAATAATAGTGAGAAGGAAAAATAATGATTGAAGGTGAAATAGTGGGTGATAGGGCTGCAGTTTTGTATAGGAAAAGTCAAGAAAGGACTCAGCACTTTCTAGCAAAACTCAAAGGAAATTTATTATAGAATATGTTCATCGGGGTGAATTTCCTTGTTTGTCTACTCCTGCAGGTTTTGGTCATTTGTGTGTTTATCTGAGAAATATTATTCAGCTCCCCAACTGATATTTATCAAGTTCTTTTCTAACCTTTGCATCTAGAGAAAATATAATATTCTTTAAGTTCCTGAAAAATCATAGAGAGAAAATAATGGGAGGAATCTACATTTCTTGATAATATGCCTCAAAATGATTATAACTATTAAAAATCACCCAAAGCTTCCAATCTATTTTTAGACATAAAAGTTATAGAACAAGTAAGTATTGCTTTATCCATTTCAATAAAACTTTTCATTTCCATGAAATTGTTATGTAATTCTCAGCTTAAGTCTGTTTTTCATTTAAAATATGTTCACAGATGCATGCTGAAAAGCAATTTGGTATAAATTCCCTTTTATAACTGAATAGTAGTGAATGCTACTAGCAAATCCATCATGCCTCGTTGAATACATTAATCCACTTAGCAAGCTCAAGAGGTAATTTTAAGGAAATACATTTTATTAAAAATATTCTACCAATTGCATAGCATTTTTGAAGTTCTATGAGAATAGTGCATTTGTTTCCTTCTATATTTCTGATTTTTGTTATTAATAGTAAAGTTAAATACAACTGGAAGAGTTATTTAAATTTTTTGCATAAATTTTTACTTGCTTGTAGTTTTGTTAGTAAAGTCAAATTTGACTGAAATTCTAATTATATGTGTGAATCTTCATAACCTTCTGTTTTCTTTTTAATATGCTGAGCATTCTGAAATCAAATACTACAAAATTTTTAGGCACATGAGTAGACATTTACCTAATATAATTTTACATGAACTTACGAATTGAAATTAGTTTTTGTAAGTGTTGTATATATTTTTTTTCTAGTCTGTCAAAGGTGAGGGTCACAATTTTGAAGAAGTATTTTGTTTTCTTAAAAATTTAAACAGATTTTTAAAATCATCTCCTCCTTATACTCAAACTTAGAAAATTTTTAAATAAAGTAGTACAATTTGGGTTTTTCATTGTATCTATTTAAAAGCTACAAATTAGGTTCAATCAGATCTATACTGCTTAATGAAAGAACACACCACCTATGATGCCACATTGCCAAACTATTGATTTATAGATAATAGACAAAGAACCTATTAAACATTTAAGTCTCTTCTAAATTCCTCAAGATTCATTTGCAGTCAATACTTTTTCTTAACAAAAAGTATGGAAAATTAAGTACATACACAGTATTTCCTAGATCTTGGGAAGAAAAAGCCCTGAACTGAGTGAGCTCCCAGGAAACATTCCTAGCAACAAGAATAATGTGTTTGTCATAATTGAAGAAGTTTCAAAAACTGATGAATGAGAAGCTATGTGCTGAAAAGAAAGTCACTGTGACACTTTTTGCTCCAGAGCATCTCAGTCTCACTTAGTATCTGCTTGCTCTTTTCCCGTTTCAATCTGGGTCTGTACATTAAGTGTAAAAGGGAATTTAAGACATACAATTTTATAGTTGTCCTCCTAAGGTTATTTCTCCATGCTAGAATGGAAGGTTGCATAAGCCAGTCTATATAGCAATGTGTATCTATATCTATATCAATATTTATATCTACATCTATCCATATCTTCTATAATCCAATTTAAAAGCAAAATAAACTCAAGATATATCCTGCATTCTAACTTCAATACCCTCACTATACTGACCACGTCTTGAAAGAATGTATGGACTTGGTCTTGAGAACATTTAAAATTAACTACTGATGTAAAAAGAACTTGTGTTATACTTTATCATTTTAATGTGGCTTTGCCCCAATTACAACCCATGTTCATCACTATTCATTATATAAATATGACATTGGAGCAGTTAATATAAATTCAATCTATATATGGGAAGTAAGTGACATTAAAACATTTCAGGCCACTTTTTCCTAAAGCAGTAATCCTTCTGTTAAAAGTTTAATTACCTATTGTTCCTTCAGGAATAGTTGTTCAGTGAAAAATCACTCCACTGTCCAAAGATTGGCTTTTCAAAACATTTCAGAATATTACATTGGGTGTGTATGAGAAAATCAACTTGAACAATAGTGAGTGCAACGGACAAAAACAAAGTGAGTGATGCTTTCCAGCGCATCTTTACAAATGAGACAAACATAAAGGTACAATAATTACACTTTTAGAATTCTACTGGGTATATAATTTATGATCGCCATCTAAGGAGAGCCATTTAATTTTCTAATTTGAATTTCTCTTTGCTCTTGAGGCCCCAATTCTGGCAAATAAAAGAAAACTGAAATTTGTAACTTTGAGTAAACAGCAATTTAAGGTTTAAAATGTAGTCAATTATCAATAAATATTCATGGAAAAGTTTGCCATTGACCCTCTCTCCTTTCAGGAGGGTTATTATTTTTCCACTCCAGAATTATCAATGAAGATCTTGTTCCTTACATACTCATTGGCCTCTGCTTATATAATAGCTCTATTTTGGTATCAGTGGGTGAATTGTGAAGAAACACAAAATGCAGCACTTTTGAAAAGGAGGTGGCGCTCAGTTTCACCTAGTCATCATCAGAAATGTTATAAGATCTTTTGATATTATTAGAGAACACAATTGTTACCAATTTTATGATTTTCAAATACTAGGGCAATCTTTCTGAGAAATAACGATTTATGCAAAACATATAAAATGTGCCTGGAAGTGTCTGGTGGTCCCCAAGAAGTGATTTAACCACATCTGGCACTTAGTTACCGTTCCAAGCATTTACATAATATTTGCAAAATTAATAAAAGTGTTATGATACTTGAATCATTCACCACTGAAAAGATTAGCTCCTTTGTAGCAATATGAATATAATCATCCTTCACACAAACTGTGCACTATGTTTCTTGAACTTCATTCATTGATCTCACCAGCAGTCATCTGTTGTAGTTGTCAATTAATTAAAATTAAACAGTTCAGAAGGGTTGCACTCACTTGTCCTCATATATAGCTGCTATTTCCTGGAAGAAGCTGTCCATTGTTTTTTAAAGAGAGATCATTTTTAGAAATACAATTCAGATTGTCATTTAATCATGATAAATTGAAATCTATAAACATGTTTCAATTTCTTCCAAAGATCATGAAACAAAAAAAGCAAAGAAATAATAAAATTTCATCTGCTGGTACAAAAAAGACAGAAGAGTGGAGAAAAATTAACGAAGGTGACGTAATTTTTGAAAGGTGGAAAGTAGAGTGGAGGTAGTGCTTGACAAAAAGAGAGAAGAGCAAAAGCAAGTATCCACAGAGAGAAAAAAACTGAAAAAGGCTGAAAATTCTCTGCAGAAAATGATGGAAGGAGACAGGAGTGAGGGAAAAGGCTGAACACTTTCAGGATGGCTAAAGGCATTATAAGGAGGGCTTTAATTCACTGTATTGGTCATTTTTCCATTTCTACCACAGAAAAGGCACCAGAGACTCAGAAGCATGAGCCATTGACATATTTTTCTGCAAATAATAAAGTGTGGGAAAATATTACAATTAGCCCATGGAATATATTAACCTATATTGAATTCTGATTGCAATCAAAATGTATGTCATACATTCTAGGGATCAAGTAATGATAGTTTCTACTAAGAATTCAGGAATTTCCTCTCCTTTGAAATCTTCTGCAGGCCCTTTTTAGAAGAGGACCTTAGCTTTTTTATTTTAAAAAGAAAAAATTAACAAAATAACAACAACAAAGTCAAAAACAAAACAACATAAAGACTATCAAAACGATACAGAATTTCTAAACAAGATGGTAGGAAATTAACAATGGTTGTTATACTACATAATGTTATCTTCAACGAAGTTGCTCAGATTGCAAGATGAGGAAGGACCTTAGCTTTGAGAGAACTCATCGACCCTTAAAAACGTGGCATTAAATACATAAACGGTATCGAAGGACTTCACAGAATAAAGGGAAAGGGTCATCTTCCATGTGGCAGATTTCAGGATGAATAGTAAGCTCGAGGGAAAAAAATGCATTAGTAGAATGGAGAATTCAAAGAGTAGCCCTCTGTGGGGAAAATGTTATTGCTAAATTATCTGGTGTAAAGGATAAATTGGAAATAGCATTGAAAGCAAATGTATCAGAAAATTTCTGGCTATCTACAGTAGAAAAGTTGTCAAGCAGTGACTTTAAATTATATAGAGTTACATGTCTCAATAGGACCAGGCAGGCTAAGATAACTGAAAAGTCCTAGTGGGTGGGGAGGGCTTATACACAGTGAAACTTTGTAATGAACTACTGAAATCCAACAAGCCAGCTCTCACACACTTGTATGGGTTTCAATATTCCTTTCAAAGTCTCACTGTAAGTGTGAAAGAAAGTGGACTACCGACAGATATTAAAGAGAACATCCAGTATAGAACACAGGGCAAGGGAAAAGACAGGAGACAACACTGAAGCAAATAAAATCTCGAATAATCTCAGCAACATCAGAAAATGAATATTTTTACACATGATATCCTGGCATATTACTTCGCTAGAATCACTGGAACAAGCTATCAGAGGCTGAGTGGCTTAAAATAAGGAAATTTATTGTCTTGGTTCTGGATGACAGAAGCTCAAGAGGATTGCTTTTTTTTTTTTCTGGAGGTTGCAAGAGTTTATGCTTCTCTTCAGGTTACTTGCTAGCAATTTTAGTCATTCATTGGCTAGAAATTTAATCATTCCTTATTTTCTCCTGGAAAAAAATAGGTATTTTCTACCTATTTTTCTCTCTGTTCTCTGCCTCAGTTTTCACAAGCATTTTTTCTGTTTGTGTGTGTGTGTGTATGTTTGTGTGTGGGAGTGTATGTTTTTGTGTGCAGGGGTATGTGTTTGTGTGTGTGTATGTATGGTACATATGTGTGCCACATTATCTTTTTTATATGGATACAAGTCATATAGGACTGCATGCTTAACTAATTTGACATGTAATGACTGTTTCCAAATATGATCAGATTCTGTGGTAGTGACAGGACTAAGTATGAATTTTGTAAAGCCACAGCTCCCCCATTATGAATGACATTCTAACAGTATAAATTTTAATCTCATTGTTGCCTCATGGTTCTACAACATTTAAATATTTCATTCATTGCTTTAGGTAGGAAGATGAAGAATCAAGAAGTTTGCTTGAGATAGGAAGACAAAAAGGCCTAATCGGTATAGAAATCAAATCATATGCTAAGAAAAAATGTATTAGAAGATAAACTGCAACTCTCACTGACATATTATTGCAGAGGACTAAGTAATATTACATACTTTGAGAAGGTGTAAATTTGTTTTCTAGTCTCTACATTAAAGGAAATAGAACAGAACTTTAACGTGATTTAGAGTACTCTATCCTCAGTGGTTTCAACAGGACTGTAAAAATTCATACAGACAGTTTGAGAAGAATTAGCATCAGATATGGAAGAAATTAAACAAATGAAAAAATGGTTAAGTAATATCATTTCCAGGGGGGGAAATCATATAAGAAACAAAATGTACTCATAATGTACTTCTTAAATGTTACTTATAAAACCGTAATTGTTTAAGACAAAATATTAATTTAGCTTAACTTTTCACTGTAACTTCAGGAAATGATGTCTGAGAAAATGGGGCTTCCACAATGTTGTATGACAGTAAGAGTTCTAAATATTCACTTTCCATATGATAGATAAGTACCTGTAATTAATAATCTGACAAATGGATGAATATGAAAATAGAGAAAAATCTGAAGTTAGTTATTTGGAGGAAAAGTGTTTAAAGAAGCAGCAGGAGTAGACTTTCATGAGAAAGACTAAAACAAGAGAGTCACCTAATTTCTGTGTAACACCCATGATTTTATGTTGGATATAAATGAATGGCTCTGAACAAAAGAAAACTTCATTTAGAAAGCATCCTAGTTAAAATATTATGTTTCCTGGATAGCTGACCTTTCTAAGCATAGCATCCATAGTTCAAATAGGTGTCTTGTCCGGCATTCCTTTCTCTGATCCCCTGTTCCTGCAGTTTTGTTTAGATATAGGATGTGATGTGACACTGTGTTGTCAACTTGATTTGCTGTGAGTTGTCCGAGGGTGCTAGCAAAGCAAACTTCTATGCGTGTGAGGGTGAATTGTAGTGATCTTGGGGTTTATAGCTAGTCTCTGTTCCTTTAGCTTCAGAGACCATTCCCTTGTTCTGTGTCCTCGTAGACAACAAGGCAGCAGCCTTGCTCCACCACACTGCTCAGTGAGGTGCTCCTACCTTGGCGCTAACTGGTCATGGACTGCCACCTCTGAAGCTATGAGCCAGAGAAACTTTTCCTCCTTTACGTTGCAGATATCTGGTATTTCATTCAGCAATTGAAAACCTGACTAATACAGGGGAAGATGTAGCTTTCCCGTGAGGTTAGTATCTTCAAATATCAGATTTTACCTATTTTGAAATAGGTGAAACATTTCACTATTATGCTGAGATTAGCAAAATTGGGCTATTAAGGTGAGTATTTTTTTTTTTTTTTTTTTGGTGTCAGGAATAGAATTCAGGACCTTGCACTTGCCAGGCAGGTGCTGTGCAGCTGAGCTATATCCCCAGCCCTTAAGACTAGTCTTGTCAGAGATGACAACCCAGTGTTTCAAACCACTGAACTCTGGCATGTGAAATCCAAGGGATTTGGCATGGGGAGAAAAAGAAGGATCAGCATTCATTGCTTCATCATATATCAGGCCATCCTCTGTAGAATCCTAAAATGTTCATTTCTATCACTAACCAGAAGAAATGACATAATTATTCCACAGGAAATAAAGGTAAATATAGCATTGTCTTAACACATCTGTTAAACAAAACACCTTTCAATGAGGTTCTTCTGCATGGGGTTCTGGTTCACAGTACAAGATAAATAGTCAAAAGATAATATGCTGTTAACATCTAACTAACTAACATAAAGTCCCAGAGAGTAGTTGCAATTTATTTATTTTATTTCATATAATAAAAAGGTTTCCAATTTGCTCCATGGTCTCTTAATTTATTCTGGCACACCATATGCACAGAGCTTCCATTTGTGTGCTCTATCTCAATATATCCATAAAGTAACAGTTATAATATTGTAGTTTTGATTATACTATAACTCACAATCTGAGACTAATCAAATGAAAAAGCTGTGCTTATTGTTGGCATAGTTTGCTGCAGTATTCCTCCTAGCACCACTCAAGAATAATATCATGGACTTATTTATTTAAATATTAGAATAGTTCATAGTCATAGATTTTTCTCTATCTTTCCTTTGTGATCAAAACCTGACATGAAAAATAGCTGCTCCAAGGGTCCTGAAACCGCTCTTTAACTCAGAGAAGCTATTTTTGACTATGAAGAACCCAAAATACACAACTTTCACTGGAATAATATGTTGTTTCAAGAATATTTTATCTTGTCTTTATTTAGACAAGAATGAATAAAACAAAGTTATTCTATTTTCTTTATACTTAAGTCTACATTGAGTCTTCCAGAAAATGTACTACGCAGTTGACATGGTTTTACTTTCAAAGCTGTCTTTTATGAAATTGTACCTTTGGGTCTGAAATCAAATATATTTAAAGAAAGATCATTCATTCACTCATTCATTCATTCTCGCATGTATTGAATAGGTATCTGTTTATACTTACTATCTGCTAAAAACAAATTATATGTAGATAATATTTGTGAAAATGTGAGTAATCTACATTATTTCATTAACTCCTTGAATGTAATTTTATAAATGCCCATTGGTTGCTAAGCACGTTGTGAGCCTCTGGGTATAACTCCATGAATTTTGAGTATGATGGAGGTAATTATGATAATTTATTTAGTGGTGAGGCAAGATACTAACTAGGGTACTAGCAAAGGGTATAGAAACAGTAACAGAGTTGTAGGAATTAGCAAAACCTTCCTTGGTAATCTTGGAATTGAAATATTGGTAGGAAGTAACCCAGCTATACACACACACACACACACACACACACACACACACACACACATACATACTATAAGTGTGATGACATGGAATGAAAGACAATGCTAAAGGACAATTTAGAATTCTGAAGAGATAAATCAAGTTCAGGAAAGCTGGAGCATTAAATTCATGAGTGTAGGGTTAGATAAGCAGCTGATATTGTGGGCAGGTGTCAGGAAAATTTAATAAATTCAGCATTTACACTGAGGAACCTAAAACAAAAACATTTCCTTTGAAATGCTTTAAACTGAACACGCATACAGCATATGAAACTGGCATGTTATTTGTTACAAGCCTGTCACATGCTATACGGCAAAGTGACATTCATAAGTTTCTGATTACTGCGACTTTGTGCCCTACGTGTGAACCCTAGAGATTTAGCTACACTCGTCAGCTTAAGGACTTCTCAGTTTCTGTGTTAGGCCATTCATCCTCTTGCTTCTCCAAGCGAAAAGCCCAGTAAGAGCTGGCTGCTCCTGTCTTGTGTAGAGGAAGAATTTGTCAAGACTATATTTTTAAAAATACTCCATTTAAAGGTACATGCACATAAGAATGAAATCTTACTTTGCTTAATTTCCATTTTTAGAATGTTCCACAGGACCAATTTTTTAAAAGTACTGGTTTTTGGAAAATTTTAAAAATATACAAAAGAAAAAGAGTGAAAAAAATCTCATATATTTATTCTTAGCTTTAACAACGATCATCTAATGATCAAGCTTATATCTGTATGCAACAACACATTTGCCTTCCTCTATTATTTTATTTTTATTTTTTAAAAATTTATTTAAATGTAATTTATATGCATTAAGGTTTACTTGATAGAACTGTACAAATCAATAATTTCTGTTAAACTTACACTTTCATAGCCACATCACACTCAGTTTACTTATGGAATACCTTTGACTATTATGAATAATGTTCTTATGAACATTTACATACACTTTTAAGGAGAAAATAAATGACAAAATAATAACAAAAAGACAAAAACAATAAAAAGATACACAATTTCAAAACAAGATGATAGGAAATTAACAATGGTTGTGATATTACATAATGTTATCTCCAATGAAGTTGCTCAGATTGTCAGATGTAAGAATGCAAGACTGACCAAAAAAGTAAAGAGAATAAAAAAACATTAGAAATAATACAGAACTCCACTAAACAAGATAGTAGGAATTCAACAATCATTGTTATATTGCATATTGTTGTCTTCAAATTAGTTGCTCATATTACCAAATATAAGCATGCAAAATTGGTCAAAAAAATTTAAGCATCAACTATTTATTTCAATAAAGCAATGGACATCAGCAGTACAATTATCCTAGCTATGCTTGTATATACATGTATATTTTTCCCTTCCTTTCTTTTTTTGTTCTCTTCTCCATTCCTTCATCCCAGTTGTTTCTTCCCTTTGAGCAATTTCCTTTCAAAATATCTATTATACCTTTCTGGTTTTATTTACTCTTTCAGGTTCTTAAACTAGGGAGACAATACGATGTTTCCACAAAGAAAGGCCCAGGTCCTGATGTATTCACAACCGAATTCTACAAGAAATTTAGAGAAAATTCAATGCCAATTCTTCTCAAACTCTTTAATGTAATCGAAAGGGAGCGAAATCTCCACAACTCATTCCTGGAGGCAAGTATTACCCTGATACCAAAACCAGAGAAAGACCCAACCAAAAAAGAGAGCTACAGACCAATTTTCCTAATGAACACAGATGCAAAATTTCTGAGTATAATACTAGCAAGCAGAATGCAGTAAATTATCAAGGAGATTACACAGTATGATTCATCCCAGGAATGCAGCGATGATTCAATATATGCAAATCAATTAATGTAATACACCATATCAGTAGATCCAAAGGAAAAAAAAAATCACATGATCATCTCAATAGATACAGAAAAAGGTGCTGATAAAGTCCAACATTCATTCATGATATATACATTTTTTATAAGAGAATGGTTTCACTTCTTTCTAGGTTTTACGCTACAGCTAGGTTTTATGCTATTTCACTTACAAGAACCTATCCAATTGTTTTCAGATTGTATTACTTTACATCCATCAGCAATGTATGAAGGTTCTAGTTTCTGCATGTCTTTGCCAACATTTGGTATTATCTACCTTTTTATTATAACCATTATTTTGAACATATGGAGGCACATTATTATGTTTTAATTTATATTTTCCTAATATTTAGTACATTTTGAAACCTCTGTTTTGCTTATTTTAAAAGTAGTTGCTTGTTTTATTTTCCAAATACACAATTAAAACAAATTTTTGCTTGGACATGTTCCTATAGATAACTTTTAAAATTCAAATTATTAAAATACTGGTAAATCCAATTCATAACTCTTTTCCTTTATGGTCTGTAATTTTATGTCCTATCTAAGACATCTTTTTTACTCAAGGTTCATGGAAATTTTCTCCTGTTTTCATCTTAAAGTCTTATAGTTGAGATCTTACATTAGGGCTAGTATCCATTTTTAGTCAATTTTCATTAATGTAAGATTAAATCTGTCTTAATTTTTTGATCGTGTGTATGTCTGTGTGTCTGTATGTATTTACATGCATTTATACAACATCCAGGCACCACTTATTCAATAAGTACCCTTGCCCTAGGGGTTAGCTCAGTTGGAGAGTGACTGCCTAGCACACAAAGACACTGGCTTTGAAAATCAGCAGTATAAAAACAAACAACACAAAACAGAAAGATGTTCTTTCACTTTAAATTGCTTCAAAACTTTTTACAAAAAGAGAATTTGTTCTAAGTTTCCATTTCTATCCCATTGCCATCTAATATATGACTATTTTTGTTATTACCATTAAGTGTTCATTATTGTAGAGTTATAGGAAGTTTGAAACTAGAGAGTATGAGTACTTAAATTTTGTCCTTTTAAAAATTGTTTTGGCTATTCTAGATCTTGTGAAACTAGATGCAGCTCTTTGGAGCAGCATATAAATAGGCTGTTGTGATTTAGACAAAGATTTCATTGAATCAGCAGATCAATTTGGGGAGAATTGCCATCTTGACAATATTGAATGTTGTAACCCATACACATGGAAAATTTATTTAGAACATTAATTTTTATCAGCTTGCAGTATAGTTTTCAGTGTACAAAGATTATAATTAGCAACTTTCTTCCTAATAATTTATTCTTTTTGATAGTATTATGAATGGAATTGGATTCTTATTTTCATCTGTAGATTATTTTTCACTGATATATAAAATTCTGAGTTTTTGCATATTCAGCTTGTATCAAATAATCCGGTTAAATTTACTTATTAATTCTAATTTATTGGGGGACTCTGGGATTTTGTTTTGTTTTTGTCTTTTTGAGATTTGGTCTCAATATGCAGTTCAGGCTGGCCATGAGCTCACTTTTTAGCCCAGGCTGGTCTTGAACTTGCAACAATCCTCCTGCCTCAGCCTCCCAAGTTCTGGGATTACAAGCTTGTGCCACTACGCCTGGCTCCTCCTTGGGACTTTGATCACATAAGATTATGCCATTTGAAACTAAAGATAGTTTTACTACTTTACTTCTTTTCCAATTTGGATACTTTCATTGTTTTGTTGTTATTAGAGTGTTCTGTGTTATCACCTCAGCTAGACCCTGTATATCACTACATACAAAGTGATAATTAGTTAATATTACTTATAGAACTCACAACTGATATATTTTAGAGTTGAAAAAATTTAATTCTCAGTTAGACTGAGCCACACCTTAAAATGAAACTGAAATTCTAAAATTTTACAATACTTTTCTTTAAGTTGCCATTAGAACGGAGCTCTTATTAATTAATATCCATCAGTCATACTGTCACAAATTTCTTTCATTGAGGTGTGACACTGAAGCAAGATAATTTGATATATTTAATTCAGTATACTTAGTGTAGGGCCTAAATGGTGCTTAGAAAGTAATGTTAACCCTGCTTAATATTGAGGTAAAATTAAAAGATATATTTACTTAATGAATTTCAAGTTATTTTTAAGTTGGTACAAATAAATTAGAAAATAATTAGACTTTATATTAGATTTTATATAAATGTATGATTTTTAAAGGAAAGTAAAAAAGATGAAGCACTATATATTTACTTCACTATTTCACACTTTCAAAAATTGCTTCATGTGACAGATCATTTTTCATTGATACCAATTCTTTGGGAATTGAGAAGTCTATATCTGCATATAAATAGTGGTCAAACAAATATGTATGTTTTAATATAGCTTGAACAAGACCTTTGAATAACGAGCTCAAGTTTATTTCTTACCAAAGTATTTGGGAGTGAACATGTAGCTTCACTTTTTATGTATATATTAATTTCATTAATATTTGGAGAATAGGAATAATGTTTCAAGAAAGGACATTTACTTCATTTATGATTTGTTATTTTTACCTATGCATTGGTTGATATGATTGATTCTTCACTTCTCATTGCATTTTAGCTAACACCAATTTATTAAAAATGTGCAACATTATGTAACATTGTTACCACTGTTCTCTGTGGATCTGACCTATTGGGTTCACATTAGATTTCAGACTTACATACAGAGAAATTGAAGAAATAAATTCATTGATATTTGAAATATGCAATTTTCCTTAAAATTGTTGTTTCTCTTGTATGAAGGGAGATATTTAAATTAGAGGTTACATTTAAACATAATACTTCTTTAAAAAGTGCTGGAATGAGGATGTTAAAGAGATCATTCCTTGCAAAGATCTGCACAGCTTGCAAAGATCAGGAATGTTGAAATTCATAAATTTCTAACAGATTGCCAACTAGTATTTGAACTAATTTTGTTTATTTGTACAAAGTATGGGAACTAATTAAAAGGGAAAACTTTTATACATTTAATCATTCTAAAATGTCCATGTTTTTCCAGGGAAACTGCTATTATGTAGAATTATGTTGATATCATGACTGAGCATCTTCAACCCAAATGGCAACTGAAATGATCAGGGCTTTCTAACAGAATTGCAAATATACCCAAGGTTTTTTTTCTTTGATTCATCATTGGTACAACCAGCAAGAAGAACCAACATAGTGGTAATGGCCGTACTCCCAAAATTGCTATACATACTTAATGCAATCCCAATCAAAATACCATTAGCATACCTCACAAAACTGGAGCAAACATTCCTAAAGTTAATTTGGAACCAAAAGAAACCTAGAATAGCAAAAACCATTCTGGGAAACAAAGGCAAAGCCTCATCACAATCCCTGACTTGAAATGATACTACAAAGCTACTGTGTTAAAGTCAGCATGGTACTAGCAAAAAGTCCAATCCGAGGATCAATGGAACAGATTAGAGGATTCAGACACAACTACAAACACACTCAGCCATCTTATCTTTGACAGAGGGCCAAACCTGTTTTCTGGAAGAAAGATACCTCTTTAATAAATAGTGCTGAAAAAACTGGCTTTCCACATACCAAAGATTAAAATTAAACCCATATTTTTAAGTATACACTAAACTAAAACTGAAATGGATCAAAGATCTAGCTATTAAAACAGAAGCACGGAACACTGGAAGAGAGAACATGTAGAACTCTTGATGACATAGGTGTAGGCAAAGACTTCATGCACAAAACCCGAGCTGCACTGGAAATAATACAAAGAATCAAACTGGGATCTCAACTTATTAAAAAGCTTTTGTACAGCATAAAAGAAAAAAAAATCACCAGAGTGAAAATGCAACCCACACAGTGGGAAAACTTCTTAGCCAATTGTTCTTCAGACAAAGGGCGAATATTTAGGGCATATCAAAAACTAAAAAAAATCAGACCTCCCAAATTTAGTGACCCAATCCAAAAATGAGCATCTGATATGAATACAGACTTCTCAGAAAAAGTACAAATGGTAAATAAATATCTGAAAAAATGTTTGACATCACTGGTCATTCGAGAGATGCAAATTAAAGCAACACAAGTTTCATCTCACTCCAGAAAAAATGGCTAGCATCAAGATATCAACCTACACCCAAGGTTTCAATTCCCATCGTTTCCCATTTGGCCATTCCTCTTCCTCTTCTTCTTCTCCTTCCCCTTCCAATTCTCCTCCTCTTCCTCTTCCTTTTTCAAAACAGCAATACAACATGGCCTTCTATTTTTTAACATGGATTGAGTATAAAAGAACTTTTCCTGATTTGTCTGATATTTGGGTTTTTTTAAAATTAATTTTATTGGTACATTTGATATACAAACTGATAACATTAACTATTCAGAATGTACCTATAGATGATATATCTTAACTTTTCTTGCTTTCCCATTCTCTTCCCCCTCTTCAACATCACTTCCCTTCCTTATTTACAAGAGCTTTGTTTCCACTTTTTCCTTCTATTTTCTTTTTTCTTTTCCCTTCTTACGTTCACCATCCTCCTTCCTTAGTTCCAACAAAATGCATAAGATATTATGAAAAGGAAGAAAATACTCAAATGGGAAGGGGAACCAGGTTGGTCAGTCTTTCACAGTGTGTTTTTCACAGTTTTAGATTGGTATGGAAAGCTTGAAATATTTAACACAATGGTTTTCATAAAATGCAATTATGTGATAGCATACTGGCTTCTAAACAAGTCAATAATCCTATTTTATGTGAATGCTTACATTTGAAATCTTTTATCCTGAAAGGCATATCACTTAATCAAAAGAGACATTGTTACCTAAAAGTAGTTATAATCGTACCTTGCTTCTTAAAATAGTTGACTGCGTACATAAATCTTTCTCAGAAATCCATTAGTCTTTTCTATTGCTTAGGTAGATAGTAATAGAATCTCACAGGGCATAAATATCACAGTGTTTTTGATGATTTTGACTGATAGTATGGAAAAGATTGAAATTTAAAAGTGAAAGTGGTTTTATTTCCTAAAGGAATGGAAATGTCATTTATGTCCCTTATTCAATTTTATCTATGTTAAATATGAATCAAATAGATATTATATAGGATGGTAGCCTATAATGATAAAAGCAAATATGTGTAATCCCCATGAGTCATAATAAAGGAGAAATTTCTCATACCATGTGTAGATATGTCACTTCAGAATTTTGAAACATTTATAAAACTAACACATATGCTTACCAGAAATACAAGATGTTTTACAGAATACATATATTTACAGCATACATATGTTAAATCCATTTAAATGTGAAATTGTTAACACATAGAAGAGGGGAAAATGGACTTATTAGACAAAGATAATTTTTTTTTTATCTTTATGGGACAGGGTTTCCTTATCCAGTTTAGGCTTGCCTTGCACTCACTTTGTAGCCTAGGTTTGTCTCAGATTCTCAAAGATCCTCCTGCCTCAGCCTCCGGAGTGCTGGGATTACACGCATGTGCCACCATACTCAGCTGAATGTAAAATTTGAAGGGCAAAACTGAAATTTTTTTAAAACTAACATTCCTTTAAAGTATGTATTGAAGATCTTGTCTTTGTTTTCAAGATAGTGTATTTACTACTTATACACCTTACAAATATATAATACTGTGTTATTGGAGGTTGAACTGTGTTCCCTCAAATTTGAAATTCTAATCTTCAGAATCTCATAAAGTAACATTATTTGGAAACAAGGCCTGAAATCAAACTAGCATATACCTTGAACTTGGACCTCAAGACTCCACAACTGTGAGAAATTAATTTTTGTTAAGTCACCCAGTGTGTGGTATGTTATGGCAAACTTGCCACATTCAAACAAATACAAAGCCCTTGATCCAATCCAAAACCGTGGAGTTAATTCGATCTATTTTTCCTTTCATTATTTGTAACTCCCTCCTCTGACAGTGGTGAATCAGGACCTTATTATCTCTAACACATTTACATATTTGATAAATTCCTCTCTGAAATCAATCGCTTGTGTCTTCCCCAAGACCTTCCATTGCAAGAAGTCCCTCTTGTTTTGGTTGTAATCAAGTGCACTCTTGTCTTAGGATGCCTTCCTCTCCCTGTTGGGCTCTGATACCACATCTTGGGTCATCACTGCTGGGATAAGACTCTGACACTCCACATAATACCACTTTGCTGCGGTGCCCTCTTTGCACTCCTCTGGCTCTATTCCAGAACACCAGGAAGGTGGACACCTTCTCACCTCACTCTATGACACCCGGGCTTCCTGGGCCCTTGTCATTATTGTCCAAGCTGTCATGGATGCCTCCCTGGCACCGCCTCAGCTAGACAGCTTTGGGACATAATTGGTCAATAAACAAAAATAATGAAAGAGAGAGAGAGAGAGAGAGAGAGAGAGAGAGAGAGAGAGAGAGAACTAAAAGCCTGTTTTGCAAGAGTCGTTAACTTTTATTCATATGTATTAAAGCAGGAGCTGCATACAAAGGGACCCATCAAATCAATGATTCCACTAATTTTTTCTTTCTAATAGACTCTTAAGAAGGTGAAAATTGTAAAGTGCATAATTAATTTTATGCTATCAATACATTTGTTGAAGTGTAGACGACAGTTGTAGTTGATTCTCCCACGCTAGGCTGTGGGGGTAGGGGGTTTCAAGACATTAAAGTGCTGATCTAAGAAAAAGATATTGCCACAAGGTGGCAGTTAAACATGCGAGCTTTCTGAGTGCTGTTTGGACAGGTTTTAAATGGGAAATTGCAAGGCAAATTCTTCAGAGAGCGTTCTCTAGGAGTTAGGGTAAAGTAAGACAATTGAGGAAGGCTAGGAAACTTTCCAGAGAAGGATGTCAGAGAGAGGAAGTCTTCCTATGAAGGTGAGGTCACTCAGCAGTAGCAGCGTGAGGGTATTTCTGGGTCAAAGACTGATGAGGTTAGTAGCAGCCTGGCATGTTATAATCATGAGGCTCAATCTTGTCCATTGGCAAAAGATGATAGTAGAGATTTGTTTGGGGGCACAATGCAGGCAGAATCTAAATAACTAAAAAAATTCTGATCTCTTTTTAAAATAACTGAATAATTAAAAACATAAAATTGTGACTCTGATGCCAACAAAATTTTGAGCTAACAGTTCTCAGCCATAAGTAATGTTGGAACAAAAATCAACACACAGTGGCCATTTTTAGTTTATTAAGCTGATGGTTGCATACTCTGATGGACAGCAAATTAGTTGGGGTCTTCTAGAGAAGCAGGATCAATAGGGTATACACACATACCATTCTGGTTTATATCTAGATGTACACCCAAAGCCTCATGTGCTAATAGGCAAGGCCTTTAAAAGGTAACTGAATCATGGGAATTTTATAGCTAAATATGATAGAAGGTCAAGCCATGTCAGAAGAGTTACCAGGAGCATCATCTGAAAAGTTATATGTCCCTCCTAGGCTCCCTTCTTCTCTCTTTGCTTCCTGACTCACTTGAAGTAAGCAACTTTCCTCTGTCCTAGTCCGAGAGCCTTCCCCTAAGCCCCTCCTGCCTTGCAGGTGGCCAGCTATGCTCTGAAAACCTGAGCCAACACAAAGCATCTCCTTTAAATTGTTTCTCTCCCTCCTCTCCCTCTCCCTCTCCCTCTCCCTCTCCCTCTCCCTCTCCCTCTCCCTCTCCCTCTCCCTCTCCCGCCCCCTCTCTCTCTCTCTCTCTCTCTCTCTCTCTCTCTCTGCCTTCTCCTCTCTTGGTATCCACAGAGGATTCCAGTCTCAGGACCCTTTGCAGATAACAAAACCCTCAGATGCTCAAGTTCTTTGTATAAAATGGAGTAGTATTTACATATAGCCTATGTTCAGCTTCAGGTATATTTTAATTCCTCTGTAAATTGTTTATAGCACTAATTCAATGTAAATGCTATGCAAATAAGTGAAACAATGCATTATTCTGTGAATAATAATGAGGAAAAAAGATGATAAGTGCTCACTACAAGTGGAATTTTTCTGAATATTTTTGATCCATGGTTTTTTGAACATGTGGATACATTACCATGGAAACAGAGGGCTATCTATTTATCTATCATCTATCTACCCATCTATCATCTGTTTATCTATCTATATCTATCTATGTGTGGAGTGGAATTGGCTTCCTTTAGTTGAGATGATCAGATTCCAATAATTTAAATCAAGTTAATACAGTGGTTTCATCAGAAAATAATGACAGAATTTCAAAAAAATCTCTTCAGATGGTGTCAGACAAATGAACTGATAAAAAATGTGTTTACTTGACACCAGTAGTCAGAGGAAAAATTGCTTTTTCTTATAATAAAACAGTAAGTGCAGGGGCATAACATGAAGAAATTCAGAAAAATGCATGATAGGTTTTGTGACTGATGAAAAAATTAAAAACGAGAAAAAGGGGGCTGGGGATTTAGCTCAACGGCAAAGCGCCTGCCTGGCAAGCGCACGGTCGTGAGTTCAGTTCCTGGTACCGGAGAAAAACCAAAAACTAAAAATAAAAAAAAATTTAAAAATAAAAAATAAAATAAAAACGAGAAAAAGTGATATTTTTACTGATTCATAAAATTATCCCCTATTTTAAAAGATGTAAAATGTTAAACTGACAGTATATTAGTCAATAAAAATTAGAGAGAGAGTCAGCTGATCTTTTTACTGAGGAGATTCTCTATTCTACTGCTTGTTAAATTTATTATGTCTCAGGAGATATAATAATACAAGATACTTGATCCATGAACAACTATATATTTAAACAACTTTGTGTTAAAGATGAAATGATAATTATGTTAAAAATTGCAGCAAATATTAAGAGAACAGGATGTTTTAGAAACACATTTACAAAGAATTAATTCAAATGTATGCATTTGGTATTCAGATGTTATTGAAACATTTTTAAGCCATATTCTTTGGCTAATACACACATATTTTTGTGCCACAAAGATGATAAAAATATGCTTATAGTATATAACTTTGAGTTGGAAAATGAGATTTTTATATAACTGTCATTCAAAAAAAATATGTTTCTGAATGTTCCAAAGCCATTCCATTAAAAATGGATATTGTGAGATAGGAAAAAAGATAACTTTTCCTTTTCTTTTTTTTTTTAACACTGTGGATCAAGGGGTCTCACATATGCTAGGCAAGCTCTCTACCCCTTAGCTACATCCACAGGCAGAAATTTACCTGAAATGAAAACCCGTGACCAGAAAGCCTTGTCTCAAACAACGTGTCTCTTCACTTTTCCCAAGAACGTACTTTTCTTCACATTGTCTTACCTTTTGACACCTGAGATAATTTGAATTAGTTTTAAACATTGGTTTCTTTGTTTCCTGCCTTCAGGGTCACTTGCTTCCTAGCTAGTCATCCTGCCTCTACAAACTTTAAACAACAGAGGTCAGTTCTCACAGTTCTTTGCGCCTGAAGCTGGTCCTCCTTACCTAGGAAATCAATGACTGATGCTTAAATGTGAAGTTTAAGGATGTTTGTAGTTTGTGCTCATCCTCACTTCTGATTCATCCTCCCTTTTTCCTCTCATCTGTCCTCTATTCTGGAATGCTGGCTTAGCAGTCCTTCTTGGATCTCACTACCCCCAACAACTCTTGGGTAGGTCTTAAGATGAGGCTGAGCTACCCTATGGTCCAGCTTAAGTACATAATCCATTGTTAATTCCTACCATTTTGTTTTGAGGTCATATATTATTTTGTTGTTTTTGTGTTGTTTTGTTTTTGCCTTCATTGTTGTTGTTTTGTTAGGTTTTTCTTCTCTTTAAAATAAAAAAAAGTGATTTTTTAAAAAAAGAAATGCTCGAAAGATAAACCTATACCCAGGTTATTCTCTCTCAAAGCATCTGTTTTTCTGCCTCTAAGTTTGAGTAAAATGTAGGTCTTTGAGTCCAGAAAGCCCAGAGAAATCATAGGAGGTTCATCAGTGTTCCACTTAAAGCCTCTCACACTTCAACAAAAGTGAAAAGAGATATAACACAGCAGTCCACATTGGCAGGGCTAGGGGTTAGCTGTGATATGCAGTCAGCAGGCAATTCTTCCTAATTATTCTACTCACAAGCCCTTCATAATTTATTTTATTGTATGAGCAGAGCCAATTATTGTTGTAAGATGTTCTTGTTATTTGTATTCTACTAAGAAGACAACACGTGAACAAAGAATGTATACTGTATTATTGATTTTAAAATATCCTCTGATTTCAGGGATGTCAAAATTAGTACCCTTTTCCCCTCTTAGGATCATGGGGTTAGAGTTGAGACTCACAATCCTTTCTGAAGAAATTCACTTCCATGACTTCCAACTAACCTTGACCTTTTCATATCATGGTTGGAATTACAGACATCAGTCACTTAACAGTCTTTTCTCATCACCTATTTCTGCATCTGCCAAATATA
>NW_004955409.1:15511426-15539237 GCF_000276665.1 Chinchilla lanigera
ATTATATATATAAAAAAAAATCTTTCCCAACAGTTCATCCCTTCACTTTTTAAGACTCATGAAACAAAATTTTGAAGAAAACTCTCTGAGTCTCTCTTTCATCATGAAAACAAAATACCCAACACCCACAAATGAAAGGATGAGAGGTTTACTTTGACTCACATTTTCATCCCATGGTCAGCTCAGCTGGCTCCAAAGCAGGAGTACAGCAGAGGGGCCTGGGCGGAGGACAGCCACTCATCCCATGAGAGCTGGGAAGTGGAGAGGGAAGGGGAGACACTGGAGGGAGGTACACTCTTTTGGTTATTTCCCCCAGTGACTAGGGGCTTTAAAACAAACCCTATCTGCTGACAGCACATCTAACTCTGAACTCTTCAGCAGAATAATCTGCTGAGAAATAAAGTGTCCCCATGATCCAACCACAGTCTGAAAGCCTAGCCTCTGAACATGTAAGTCTTTGGCGGGACATTCTAGATCTAAATTATAGCAACAGCTT
This sequence comes from Chinchilla lanigera, assembly GCF_000276665.1. Classification (NCBI taxonomy): domain Eukaryota; kingdom Metazoa; phylum Chordata; class Mammalia; order Rodentia; family Chinchillidae; genus Chinchilla; species Chinchilla lanigera. Next base: position 15,511,923 of record NW_004955409.1, read on the forward strand.
TCTATGATCTTCATGTACATTTTCCTCATTGTCATGGAGAGATAATTCATTTAAAAATATTTGCCTTATTTTGCTCATATTTGTTATAAAAATTTTCACTGTGATTATGTTCATGTTTTCAACTCTGTGTGGTTAGTGTCTATACGATTTACTAAAACAAAGGCCCTGCAGCTGCTGGGTAGCTGAGACACTAATCTTTCTCTACCAATATTCAAAAGTTAGAGAGTAGGAAGCCATCTTTTTCTTTCAGTCAAACCCAAAGATTTTAAAATTTTTTGAACATTCTTGTACATCCAGTATCTTTTCATTAAGTACAAAATTAATCTTAATTCATCTAAAAGCAACAAGCCTTTGTGACAAAAGATCTGGATAGATTTTTTTAATCCTAATAATAAATTAATTTAAGTTAATTAATTTAAAATTTTTCATGCAACAATGCCAGAATAATTTTTGAATTTTTTTCTTTTAAAGATCTTTGCAAGGGAAATGAAATGATCACTACAAATTTTTTACCATTAATAGCTATTAGTTCATTGAAAAGTTTATGCCTATATTGTTTCACCAATTTTTCATGCCTATATCTTGTAATCTGAGCAACTACTTTAGAACTAACAATACACAATATACTAACCAGTTACTCTCCTGCAATCTTGTTTTGAAATTTCATACCATTTTTCTACTGTTTATTTTTCTTTTTTCAAGAAAAGTGTTTATCAAGAATGACAAGAATCATTCTATGGCTCTTTTAATTTGTTCCACGCATTCTATGTCCTCAATATTGCTAGAGAATTATTAGTGTCTCTAACTAGTTAAACATTCTTATATGAGTCTTACACTTTTACTATGTCAAAATTGCAATTACTTTATTTATATAAGAAACAGTGATGTTGGGTGTAGTATTTTTGTCCTCCAATTTGATAGACATCAAAATATTTTCATTAAGAATCCATTTGAAGTTTGTTGCTTAGTATATGATAAGGCTACAGATTGTAAGTAGTTTTCTTTATGTATTGATTTTTATAGTCTTCAATCTTTTTAACCCTAAGCGGAAAGACATAAGAATCACTTCAGTGAATGGTAAGATAAAATACGGTTTTACAAAGAAGGAAAAGGAAAAAATTTATGCTGTTTAGAAGGGTTCCAGTATAATTGAGTATTATGGGGTGAAATGATGAAGAACATATTTAGAATAAGTAATAGCATATATTTCTTCAGTGGGAAATTTATTGCGCCATAGAGTAATTTCTCCTGGGAATTTCCATGGAAAAATCGAGTATATTTGTTGTATTGATTTTATTTCAACTTAAGTAAGTGACTCACTGAATTCTATATTAAGAAAGAAGCAATCCACAGAAAAGGTGTGATAAATCTAAAATTTGACTGCATCTATATAAGACTAACGTGATTCACTAGAAAATATAGTAGACTATAATAAGAATTTCACTTAGGATTATTTGCATACATTCTACCTTTTATCCAACAACTACCTGAATAGACATTCCAAAGCCAATATAGGTAGTTCTGTATTCATTTTTTTTATAAATATACTTATATAGACTTCAAAAATTATGCTTCTAGTAAAACCATAAGAAAATTTTACCAATAGGCTTCCTCAGATATTTGACTTAAATAATACCATCATTTTATTTTGATGTGTCACTATCACCCCTTAATGATATGGCCCACATCATTAAGCGGTGATAGCCTTACTAAAATATAGCTACCTCATGACTTCCTCTCAATTCGGAAAAGTAAACTTTCTTAGCTGGACAAGGTAGCACACCCACTTGCAATCTCAGTATTCTGGTATGCTGAGGCAGAAGGATTCCTATTTTGATCCCAGCCTGAGCAATTTAGTGAAACTGTCTCAAACCAAAAGTGAAAAAGAAACTGGGAATACAGCTCAGTACAAAGGCCCTGCTTCAGTTCTCCACAGCACAAAACAAAAAGAAATAAAACAATAACAAAATATTCTCTTTTAGTTTTTGTATGTGTCTGAGAGTGTCTATAGATTTTAGAAACACATTTCTTATAAAAACTACTCCGAAAATGGAATGAGACTACTGCTGAGACTGTAGAGAAAGAAGCTGTTTTATGTACGTTCTAAGTTACTGCTAACCATATGCTTCCAAAGAGAAAATCCTGTGGTCACAGCTGGAGCTCATCCACTGGGTGGCAGCCCCCCAAATGGAAAGTGGAATATTTTTTTATTTCCTCTGCGTGAAGTCTCTCTATAATTCTCACATGAGAGTTTTTTTTTTTTTCCTTAACTGACACTTAGTACATGCAGCATTTTTATGAAGCAAATTTCTACCATTTTACTTTAAATAAAATTTGAAGAGAACAATATTGAAAAGCAAGACACAATATATGCATGAACTCCTGTCACTAACATCGCTTTCTTTTTTTCCTCCTAATATTTTAATTTTAAACTAACACTATTTTATTCCTCAATAGAAAAGTAATTTTTACTGAAAAATATGGTTATATGTTTTGCAGTGTTAGAGACTGAACCCATGGCCTATCTCACATCTTTCAGACAAGTACTGTACCACTGAGGAACATCCCCAGGCTCTTGTAGCATTTTATTTTAAGATAGGTTCTCACTAAGTTGTCCAGACTGGCTTCAACTTGCTATCCTCCTGCCTAACCTTCCAGAAAGTAGACAGGATTACAGATGTGTACCACAATGCCTGGCCTAGGTTATTATTTTTAAAGGTAAAAGGGGTAAAGAGGAAAGACTTCAGTAATTTTGTTAATAAAGCATATATGTTCCATTATTGAGTTTTGTTCTCCTTATTGTATTATAAAGATTTTTAAACAATTTTTCTTTTTACAGTCTAGGGTAGTGATTGGCTACTTTTTAGAGACCAATGTGCAAACTGCAACCCACAACCCACTTGTTTATTGCAAAGTGCCAACACTGCAATTAAACCTGAACACTGAAGTTTTGGTTTAGAAAGAAACAACTCATGCATTAACACCTTCTGTCTTGAAAGAAAAACAACATGCATGTCATACCTTCACCACCACTGGTCTAAGGAGTTTCTATGTACACATAGAAAATACCTATTACTTACATTTTACTAGACTTCACATGGTTAATTTTTTACAAGAATCACATCTTCCTGAAAGCCTACAATGATCTAATTTAATATAACACATAACCACAGGCATTATTGACCTATTAGAAAGAAACATATGTTAAATGTTATACTCTGTTAAAATAGATTTGTTTCAAATATCTAAATATGTCTTGGTTGTATAATAGAATTATTTAGTTGTCAGATCTGCAACATGATCAGATAATGATGAGACACTTCTCAGCTTACAAACATGTACTAATATGTACTAATAAAAAAATTCAAAATGAGAGGCTTAATTTTCCATGTTGAAAAATAAGGGGAGATACTTCCCTATCTTCCTTTTTCTTAGGTTGTCTACCTTAGAAAACTTGTCATTGTGAAGTTACTTCTCCTCTCTTTGAAATGTATGTAAATCCTGGTAAAAACCACATAAGCCTGTGTCAGCTTGAGGACCCAGGATTTCTTAGGCAAGTGCTGGGAATCTCTCTTTGAAATGCAGGCAGTCGAGTGAACAGCACCTCTGTCTCTCAGTCTCTGTGTGTGTGTCACAGGGAATAAGTCCGTGGAGAAATTCACTCTGGGGGCATCTTGTTCCCAGTTGCAAGACCACCTCTTGTCATAAAGATATGAGAAGCTTATGTTTCCTTTGGTTAGGACCAATTAGATAGCACAGGTGCGTACCCCAGCTGCAACATGAACAAAGGGCAAACTCTGTTGGATGAGTGGTGTTATTCAATGCCCTCATTGAGACTCAGTGTTTAACCCAGGAATGTGTACCTTATGTGTTTGTGCCTACTTAGCTGTATAGCTAAAGGATGAGATTTCTATCTTAGCCGTCTGTCAGTGCATTGCCTGCCATGGATATCAGATCCTCATTTACTGCTTCTTTAACAATAAAACTTTTCTGTCTGTCTCTACTACCTTTGTGGAGAAGTTTATTGAATTTAGAGAAGATTTTGTTTTTTAGTGACATTTTGCCAACACCTACAGCTCACGGACACCCCCACTGCCTGGTGTATTTGAACAACAGCAAGTTCAATTTGCATCCATTCTTATTTCTGTAAGGCATATTTAAAACATCCCTTTTCCAACCAGCTGCATAGAAACACTCCCAGTGTCAAAATGTCATATGGTTGCACTTTATCACACCCTTACTGAATTTCTTCTACTACAGCAAGCTTCAGATGCATGCTTCTTGTGCAGAAACTGCTTTTGTAAATGCTGAGCATATGTTCCTTTCAGCAAAAAAATTTGCATGTTTAACATCATTGCACTTGACAAGAAGGGCATTAGAAAAGAGTGTGTGATCCAGGGTATTGTATATTCTTAAGTCATCTGGGCAAGAAAGAGCTTAGAGTTTGAGATTACTCCAAATGAAAGGAGTAGCACCTTTTTAGAGTCAGACACAGGCATTGTTCATTGGCACAGAGACCAATATGTGCAGGAAGAAAGAGGCAAGTCATGGCAGTTAATGAAGTAGCTGGGTGCAAAGGCCAAGGAAACACACCATGGAAGAAGAAAGATGGCAAGAAGCTGTAGGTGGAAGTTTTGGATGCAGTCTTTCTAAATTTTAATCCACATTCCACCATGTATTTTATGACGCTATTGCTACTACTTTTGTTAAATGCTATAAAGCAGATATCTGATTCAGCACCCACCAAAATAAAATTTATATCTGGCATCCAAAAAAGTTGCCATGCATATGCAGAAGTAGTCAAATAGAACTTATAATTAGGAGAGAAACTCAAAACTCAATAAACTGAAGTTCACTCAGAAATGACCCAGATGATAGAATCAGAGGACAAGGACAGTGGAACGGTTATGGCAGCTATATTCCATATGCCCCAAAACAATTTGAAACTGTTAGGAGAGACATGAAAAATAAGAAAAAGATTCAAGTGCAGTTTTTGAAGATAAAATGTATAATATCTCATGAAAAATACATTGCTGAATTTAATCGCATATTAACCTTGCAGATGAAAAGATCAGTGAACCTGAAGACACAGAAATAAAACTTGTCTAAAATGGAACACACAGAAAAACAAGACTGAGAAATGATCAGAAGGGATGAGATCACCCTGAACTCGGGACACATGTTCAAGGTATGCTCCTTGGGGTTTCAACCTGAGATCCAACTCCAGAGACAGAGTTCTAGAGACAGAGAAATGGGTCCAGGATCTCAGACAGCCAGAAATATGCCCCTATGTTATAAAATGCACCATTAGGAAGCCCAGAGGCAAGAAAGCACATTTTTATCCTGGTAGCCTGAGAAGAACTGAATGAACTTGGATGTGCATTCTCTAGCCCAGTCCAACCTGGAGAGGATGATAGTCCAGCACCTTGACAGCAGTCTCCTGAAACACTGTGAAGACAAACTGCCCAGCAAAGAGCCCCGATGCTCTCTAACGGATGCACACACTCATCAATATTTGTGATTTCAGCAGTGATTTTAAAATTTACCAGCAGTGAATGACCAAAATTTAAATCACATAAATGCTGTAATTTGTAGTAGCATCAAAATGTTTGGATATTTAGGGATAAATTTGGCAGAAGATGATTAAAATTTGTGCTCTGAAAAGTACAAAATTTGCTGAGATTTTATAGGAGATGTAAAGCAATGGAAAGAACACAGTTCATGGATCTGAAGGCTCTGCTTCCTCTGATGCCCTCTCGGGCACTGAGTCCTCAGCCCTAAGGGGCCACTCTCTCGCTGGGCAGGGATGTGCAGCTTCTTGCCATTTGTAAACCATTCTCTTCCTTCTTTCCTAACACACCAACTCACAGCTTTGAATCTCCTATTTCAGACTTTCTAAACCTCCTGACTTGGTTATCGTTAGCAATCAGCCCCTGACTTGAGGCTTTCCACATCTGGATCCCTCACATAGTCCTATGATTCTTCAGAACTGTATATCAATCATTGTGTTAACAATTTAGCTTTCAGTTCCTAGAAACTGCTTTTGTAGTTGTCATGTGTTCTGTGACACTCATCCCCCTGGAAATACCGTGTCGTTTTAAAAAAAGTATAGCCTTTCCATCATCTCATTTGCAAATATTTCCATCTCAGTACCATTTCTTCTCTTTACAGATCACTTTCTCTGTGCTCTAGCTCTTAGTCATTCAATCTCTCACCAATTTTCATTTCACATCAATCATGTTGTTATGGTTTGTGTCTGGGTGTCCCCCCATAGCCTCATGTGGTCATGGGGCAGGCTTTTAGAGTTTGATTGATTATGGGTGTGAGAGCTACACCCACCCTAGGGTGGATAGTTTGCATATGTAAGGGACAGGAAGAGGCTGCTTGTGGCGATTCCTAGGTTTTGTTTTTTGGTGCTTGCTGCTTTTGCTGTGTTCTGTGGACATGAGCTGTAGCCCTCTCCCATGCGCCACTCTGCCTTATAATCTGCCAAGTATGGACTGAAACCTCCACAAAGTGTAAGCTAAATAAACCTTTCCTTCCTTAATTTTGGGCGTCAGGTATTTTGTCCCAGCAACAAGAAAAAAGTAACCAAGACACATGTTCACCATCCTACATGCACACTTCACTCTTTTCACCCACCTTATTTCCTTTGTCTCCTAGTCACTGTGTGGTAGTATGGGACATTCTCTTTAGCTTGAGAACTTTGGCTTTTGTCCCCAGCCTGTTGCTTCAGAAACTTTGCAATGATTTTAGTTGATCACATCTTGGGATGTCCTTCCCATACAAACAATATTTTTCTACAGATGCCAGCCCTCTACGGCACTCTGTGGGTGGTATATGGGAGCACAGGGTATTTTCCTGCTATAGAGGAAGAGTATTTGACAACACCTAGCTGATACCATTGGACTCATTTAGGGCATCAGAGACCATGTTTGAGTCTGTGTTCAGGTATATCTAGCTAAGGACTTCCACCAGCCATTCTTACTGTACTTTTGGGATTTAATATGTGATAATGATTATAAAGAATTCAGTTGATATCTCAATTTCCTTTTTCAGGGTCAGAAATATTTCTTTAATATGAAATGATCTTGAATAATGCTCTTCCTCCATTCATAGTTTTTACTACAAACTTTACAACACTTAGTATATTGACAAATGCCTGTATTCCCAGCACTCTGGGAGGCTGAGGCACGAGGATCAGAAGTCGGAGCCTAGCTTGGGCAATTTAGGCACTTAGTGAGATCTTGTGTCAAAATAAAAATAAAAAAGTATTAGGGTACAGCTCAGTGTGAAAGGTCTCAGTTCAATCATGATTCCTAAAGTAAAACCTGTGTAATTTTTATATTCTAAATTTGTACTTTGGAGGTTGATTTGCAAAGATTTTTGTGTGTATATGAAATTTCTGCTCTTAAGAAGCATGGGTTTAACTTTGTAATATAGTAGTTTCCAAAACTTTATTTTCACTAAGGGATTTAATTTATTATTTACTGGGCTAGTCATGTCAGTTTTAAACACAAAATTAGTTCCAACAGTTGAAAACTTACAAGTCGGAGGATTATCAACATGCAGTGAACACGACAGAAGATTATATGGAAAGACTGTCACACTGAAGCAAAAATTCAAGAAAAATTAACCAGAGGTGGGAAGATTCTCTGTTTCTTTCTTTTGGTAGACAGACATGACAGCCTACATTTTCTTTGTAGGAAATATTCAATCATCTTTTCCATATTCAATTTTTATATTAAGATATTTCTATAACCAGACACAAAACTGATGCACTAGAGTTTGTTTTGGTTTCTTCAAGTGGTGGGTATAAGTACAAGAACTTTGTTGCCTGAATTTTCTGAGCTAGAGTTATCTCTGCTTTTACTTTCATAGAACTCATGAAAGTAATTTTTCTGTTCTAGGCACTCTGCAAATGCCTTCTCTCTATGATTTCCTGCCTGGAAATGTCTACTGAACTTGCACTGTACCATTCTGTTCATTCTCTCTGAGACATGTTTGTGCTGTTGGGCAGATTCCCGGGTGTTGTTGTAACAGAAAATGCCCCCCTCCCAGCCAGTATACTTCAGTTTCTTGGTTGCCCAGGTAGCAATTCCTGTTCTGGTTCTAGTTGTTTCTGTCTCTTAGAAACAGCTTGTCAGTATAATGCATAACTGGTCACTATGACGCACATTGTATAAACCAATCCCCAACTGACAAGCTATTTTGCCTCTGTACTTCCTGTTTGCTTATCTCACATGAACCCTGGATCACCAGAGATCAGGGCCTAATATTTTGGACATGATTCTGTCAGTGCCCACCAATGTAAATAAATCTGCCTCCAAATCCTGGGTGTCATTTCAGTGTTTTTACTTGCCGTTGCAATGTGATAGAGCTATAGCAAAGTGTGAGATTATAACTCAATTTCTTCTGACAGAAAGATTAAAGTTCACATTGATTACCATCTGAAAAGAATCCTTTCATGTACAAAAACATCAACTCTATGTTACTTGCTGTGTAACACCTCTACACACTCCTTTGGACTGTAGCAACCTGCAGTGTGACACTTGTATCGCTCTCTTACTGGCTTGCTTCCTTTTACATGGGGTAAATGTATCCTTTTAGACTTCATAACTCCCTGACATTATCAAGACCACAGAAGAATATCCACCTGAATCCTCTCCCTTACTCGGACATAGGATGGTTTTAACTTATTCTAATTACCAAAGACCTACATTCCTGTTGAATACTACTGCAATAGTTAAATCAGCATCAGAGCCACCCTGTTAAAGCAAGGATTCCTGCGTCAGACTCCTTGAGATTTTCATCCAGTACATCTGTGGTGGGGTCTGAAACTTGTCTTGTAGCAAGTGCTCTGATGATACTGATGTTTCTGATTGGGGATCATACTTGAAGAATCACTGCTCCAGAATCACGCCTAAAGTCAGCTTAAATAACGTTAACAGGATCTATTCTGCCTGATAAAAGTGAGTTTCAAAATTAAAACAGACCATCTCATCTCACCATACAGGTATAGTTCTAAGGTGTTAAATCTTTCTCCAATCTAATCTTGGTCTTGGGTGTACTGTTGGTCTTTCAGTGCTCTTACAGGGGCACTGACCATGGGATGCAATGTCTTTGAGAGGTTGGAGAATTTTTATTCTCTGTAATCATTCAGAACTTTGTTTCTCAGCAATAAGAAAGTCTCATAGTGCTTAAAGTATTTTCTAAATGCAACAGAAGTTCATAAAAGGAATATCTGAATTTAGATATAGTAGCAACTGTGACGCAAACTGTTTAAAGTTCAGCAATGAAATACCCTAAGAATAAGAACAAAAAGAACACTGGTATTTGTTAATGTTACTTTAACCAGGTAAAGAATTACAGCTTCAAATACTATGAGGCTAGAAGATATGAATCGATTCAAAATACAATGAATATTTCAAAATGGTAGAATGAAAATGACTCCCCTTTCTCTGGTATCTCAAGGGTTAAAAAAATGAAATTTTAAAAAAAATTTAAGCAAAGCCACAAATTGCTAGTGTAATGGTACTCATTCTTACTATAAACCTACATAGCTGTATTCTTTTAATCCATGAATTTTGAGTTAAAGTACAAATCTTGCCTTTTCAGTTGTAAGAGAAGAAACCCTCAAGTACTGTATTGTGGAAATTAAGAATGACAGAGTAAAATGGTGACTTTCAAACTTGTCTACGCACTGAAATAAGCTAGGAAAATTAGGAAAGAATCTCCATCGCCTCACAGCAGTCCACAACAATAACACCAGAATTTTTATAAATGGGACCAAGACATCTTTTAAAAAAAAAAAAAAAAAACTCTTCAGGTGATTCTAATATGTGCTAATGTGGTTAACAGCATGAACATGGTCTTCTTTTTCTTTTCTTTTCTTTTTTAACAAATTTACTTAAAACTCCTTGGGATGTTTATAGTAAAACAAAGAACTTTAGGAGGCATAATTATTTACACAATGATTCATTTGTAGGTAGTTACATTAACAAAGGTAATGAAGAAATTGCTAGTTTTAGGACTCCTTTCCATGTTTTTCTTGAAATACCTCTCATACAGAATTCCATTTTTCATATTTTTAATCTTAGTCCAAAAATAGTAAGTGGAGAATTGCAGAAATAACTCATAAAATTTAAATTGTGCACCATTTCCAGTCAGTAGCATGATGAAATGCTCCACTCTCTGGCTTTGTCTTGGTAGGGCTATGAATCATCCCTTTGTCCAGCATTTTCATGCGTATGTATGACTCATGCTTTAGTCCTTGGAAGTTTAACTAGGAGATAAACTATTCCAGCATCACAAGCAAGTAAGAAGGTCAACAGTAGCTGTTATGGCTTATATCTAGAAATCCCTCAAAGCCTTATGTGTGCCATGAGTGGGACTTTTGGGAGGTGGCTGGATCAGGACTGTGTGAATCTAGATTAGTGGTGTGATAGACAGATTAGTCCACTGGCTGGTTTGCCATAGCTCTGAGTCTGGGTAATGTAGCATCCAAGGCTTGTTGCCTGGATGGAGTAAAAGGGAAGGAGGAAGGAAGGCTGCTGCTGCTCACTGCCTCTTGCCTGTGCTGCCATAAACTATTTCTCCTCTACCATGTTCCTCTGCCATGCCGCCCTGCCTTGGAGCCAACCCACTGCAGACTGAAACCTCTACAAACTGTGAGTTAAAATAAACCTTTCCTCCTTTAACATGTGGGTGTAAAGTATTTCGTCCCAGCAACAAGAAACTAGCTAAGACAATAGCCTAACACTAGGTTACGACACCTTATATAATTTACCTCACTCTATCTCATCATGCAGACATTGTATAAGATCACAAGAAAAAAGTTGTGCACAATACAATATGCTATTTTAGGTGGAAGAGAAACCACATTCATATAACTGTTACCACTGTATGCACTACAACAATTTATTTTATTGTTATTGTTTTTAACCTTGTATTGTGTTTAATGTATAAATCAAGCTTTTTATATTCATGTTTGCATAGAAAAATATAAACATAGGATTTGTCATTATCTGTAGCCTGAGGCACCTACTGGAGTATACTTGCTCAAAACTTCTTTTAATCCCCCCAAAGTGACTCATTTCTCTGCAAAGAGTTGTCACCTTTATTTTGGGCTTATTGGCTTTTTAAGAGATTAAAAGCTGACATATTTAAAAACACTTAGCTGGCCAATCAGTTCCAAATATCAAGCACCTATATAATTTTTAAAAGCAATTTCTAGAATGACACATTTTTCCTTAAGATGTCTTTACAACAGAAAATTACTATGTGGGTGCTAGAAATGTATTTTTTCACTAAGTCCTATTGCACAATCATTTTTTAATCATTTGTAAAAGTTACTTTATTCTGTAGAAATGATGAGAAAGTTGCCACCATGTCAATGACGGCTTTTGAAAATAACTGAAGCTGACTTTATAATCCCAAAACATTTCTCTGCTCCTACAAGTCATTAAAAACATCATTTTACACACTACACAACAAAGATTTACTAAAGTTTTGTATAGGCACCAAGTATTGCAGAATATTAAAAGTTAAACTAGACACAATGTTTTCCTTTCAGTGAAAGAAAAATATCCCAGAAGTGTTTTTTACTTATAAGATCCTATAGAATTAAAGGAAATTGTTTTCCACCAGACTATGAGTGGAATCATTTTTTTCTGTAAAACCATCATTGTTTTTAGTGCCCCTTTGTTGAGGAACAAGACAGGCCTTCAGAATGCATTACTTGAATGTCACTGTAGTTTGGGTATTTTCTTATGCAGAAGGTTGATATTCATCTGCCTTAGGCAAAGTGATCAAATAGGTGATAGCATCCTCCATATAGAATCCTCCTCCAGTTTGAAAATTCTGCATGGTAATCCACTGTTCAAGGGTTGTAAATTAAGGATCACAGCCTAGAATGCCTATGAAGTTAGAATCAGAGTCAGTAAATTAAATGCGCATGGGTCACGGTAATGGTAGGACTGGGGCAAACTCAACTCACATGTTGCTGTGTGAGAATATAACTGTCATGTTGCCAGGTCTTTTACTGCTTATGAATCAGTAGTAATTCAGAGATCCCAGGAGAAACTTATTAATTTTTAAAATAAATTTTACCTCAGTCAAAAATCATAGAAGGGCTACATTAAGGTGAATCTTAAATCTATAATATTCTCCTTAAAAGAACTAAGATTCCATTAAGAGCCAGAGTAGTAGCGCATACAGGAAATGATAGGAACTTGGAACTGAGATATAGTCATAGATATGAAAAAGCACAAACAGTTTAGAGGGTATATTTGGTGATAAAATTCAATTGGTGACAATCTGCAAATATGTGATGAGTTAAGATTATCCTCTGGTTGTCTTTATATAGCCACATGAGAGAGGTATATATCATATTCCTTAGTTAACTTTTAGGCATATATTAAAACTCATTTAATTTTTGTAATCCTCAATTTTAAACTTTTGGGCAGGATGGACAATTTTGGCAGTCTGGTAAAGCCTGCGGTCCTCTCCCCAGAATAATCATGTTTTAAATGGATAAAATACATTTAAAAGAAATTTGGAAAGAAAAAGCTTGCATTGACCTGGAAGTAACAACATGCAATAAAAATATAGCTGCACTTCATTCCTTATCAATTAACCAGCAAGGTGAATCAGATGTCTATGGACACTAATTACAGAGTGGTGACCACAGAATTTTTGAAATTGTAACAATGGTGATTTGATATGAAAACATGATTTTTATTAGTTATGAGTGGTCACAGGTACTAGTTTTATTACGTGAGCTTATTTTCTAAATTTCAATGAAAGAAATAATAAATTCCTATGAACTATCACTGAAATAAAAGTTAATTTTGTTCATTAAGGTACTGCCTGCCTGAATTTAATTGAAATACTATTCCCAGATTAAAAAAAAAAAAACCTAAACAACATTTCCTTCCTGAAATAGTAAGTAACCCAAAGTAATAATGCTTAAATACCCAAAGTTATATAACAGACATGCTAACAGGTCATGAAATACCTATGGTCATTAAGACCATAGTAATCTATCTTTGTCTAATGAATGTACATTTAATTTTGTTAGTGAAAAAGGGATATGCTGTAACAGTGAGATAACATTTAGGTATAGAGACTACCTGCCTTATAGTTAGTTAAGACTGAGACTTGAAATTTCACCTCAAATAACTGAAAGTACAGGCAAGAAAGTTTGTTGTACAATCATATATGTAAATCTGAATTTACATAATTTATTCACTGATTTAATATTTATGTTTCCAATTAACATGGCCTGAAGTGGTAGCTATCCTGAAGCTTTTCATTCTTATTCATGATGTTTAAGTCTTTAAAAACCTATTTCTTTCATTTATTCATAGATTTCATCATTCATGCATTTTGTGTTTTGAGCCAGAGTCTGTGCTGGTCTCAAACCTGCAATCCCCCTACATTTGCCTCACATGTGATAGGATTACAAACTTAGCCCCTTCTTAGCCATTTTTTGAAAAACACATACTCACTGACCCCTAGGAAGACAAGTGTTTAGACAAATGTTACATGTCATTATAAGAAAACATTTATTTTATTGTGTTCTTTTTAATACTTTTATTCTCCTATTTCATGTGATGTTTCAAATTTCTCAGTTCATTTATAATTTTTCCTCTGATTTATTAATTTCTTTCTTTCCAAAGATAATCTGGTTTTAGGAACTTAATGAGTTCATTCATAGCAAACCAAGGGGCAGTGCACACACATTTGTAACATATGCATATGTGAAAGATATGTAATCAAGCTTCTATCAAATTTCTAGCAGTAATACTGGCACAATTTGAATGATCCTAGATTCCTGATTTGAGGACATTGGTGGCTGCCCCTAAGCATAAGAAATCGGAGGCTAGTGATCTCTATTGCTGATTTTTCCGTAGGAGGCAAGGTGCATTTTAAGAAGGGTGGCAATAGGAACATAGGTAGACACAAAATATGTGGTTTGAAAAATCATCTCTTAAGTGAATTTAGGAGAATATTTCCCTGCCTGAATGTTGTTTAGCACTGGCTTAAGTGCCATGTATATTGAAATAAACTGGATGCGTTGTCTTAATATAAAAATAACATAACATATAATATTGTTATACAAGTAGAAATACTGGAGGGGTTTTTCCAATGATGCTTGTTTTAATGGAAAAAATAAGAAGGTTAAGTAATTGAGAGCAAGTTTTGGAATATTTTGATTTCAAAAACTTTCATTTGATTCTTTCGGACAAAATTGAATGTCACTACACTGCTCATCTGCGAGTATAGACTGTACGTTTCATAGCTTAAGATGAGATGGCAGAGAAGTCCTGGTAACCTCAAAAGCAAGCCTTTTCCCATTAGGCACAGCAAGATTTTGCATTGTAGGAAACTTTTGGTATGATGAACAACGTTTACAGAACTCTTTCTATGATGAACAATGTTTACAGAACTCTTTGTATAACATAATATGAAACAATATATTAGTTTTTCTATATATTGGCAAATTCTTCAAAATATTGGAATGCAATAAATTCAGTCCTTAACTTTCAGACCTCTAAATAACTGACCCAAAGAATAAAGATAGCTATGTATTTATTTCATTACACTATAAAACTTTCCAACAATTATTTCAGGAAGTATATATTAGACATTGTGTATACATTAAGTGCAATAAATCCAGTCCTTAACTTTTAGGTCTCTGAACAGCTGACCCAGGAGAATAAAGATAGCTATGCATTTGTTTCATTACATAATAAAACTTTCCAACAATTATCTCAGAAAGTATATATTAGATCTTGCGTGTACATTAAGTGCTGTACTAAATGCTTTGAGATTAGTGCTGTTATGAAGCCAGAAAAGTCTGTATAGTTCCTGAGAGACTATTGAAATTAAAAGTCATATATTTACTGAGTAAGTGATGGAGTGCTAGATCAAATATAAGATATATCTCTTTAATTTTGATAAAACTTCCAATATGACAGTATTAAAAACAGTAATATTCACAGCCATAGTATACAGCAGCATCAGCAGCAATAAATATATAATAGTCTTTTATTTTGTTTTTGTTTTGTTTTGTTTTGTTTTTATAATAGTTTTTTAGTAGAAGCAAGTACAAGAGTCTGAGAAATGCTATGTAAAAAACATAGCATTGTTCCAGGCACTACTGCCATAAACCTTATAATGTTTGAAAGGAGTGGAAACTGCCAATCATGCAAGGCTGATATGGCAAGTGTGCTGAATGTCAGCCCCAAGATATATATATCTCCTCTGCCCTTCTTTACTTCACTATATTTTCCTTCCTCCCTTCCATGGTCCTCTTTTCCCCATTCAGATTTATCCCAAATTACATCTGCTCTCCTCACAAAATGTTGACCACCTGAATAGAAATTGGTGTGAGTTTCTACTTGCTTTATATTTACAGTACTGGGCTATCAACACTTTCAGAGAGGTTATTTTCATCAAAGCACTCTTTTTCATAGTGGAATTTTAGCCTCTCCTTCTTAACGTCCTTCCCTTCTCATGAGTCCAAAATAGAATCACAGTTACAGTGGGACATAGTACAATATTTTTATTTTAATCACTCTTCCCATTATACAAATTTTCTTGTTTTTGTAGAATATATTTTGTCTATAATCTTCCAATTAGAAAAAAAGTTCTGATTCTACATACTTCCTGTAATGCCATCCTCAATATTTTCCCAAAGTCTGAAATGTCCTGACATGTGCTTTCTTAAATGTATTTCGTGCAGTGATGAATAAAAGTATATCTCAGATGGTATAAACATAATTTATTTTGTCACATGCTTACATTACCCAAGAAAGAAAAGTTGTACGTGAAGTAATTCATGTGTCAGAGGATGGACGAGTAACCCAAGGGACAATGAAAGGGTCATTAGTTTAATTTAGAATGGCATTGGGTGTGTCACTGTGTTCCAACTCATTCTGTTCCTTTTGTTAAATAGCTGATATAATTCAGAGATCTTGCCCTTAGGAATTTATTAGTTCTCATTTGTCATTCTATTTATGACTATATAAGCTGTATGTTTATATTAAGTAGTAGCTCAGATATAATAATGACTGATTATATTTATCAATTTCAGGTAAAGGGGTCTCATATCAATGTTATGGCTTGTGTCTAGATGTCCCCCCCCCAAAGCCTCATGCAGTCATTGGGGGGTTGCTAATTTTAGCTTTTCAGAATTGATAGATCTAGAGTGTGTGATCCTAAGGTCTAGGGTGTGATTAGTAATCAGTCCACTTATTGGGTTGGCTTGGTTCTGGGTTGGATTAAGGGTGTGATTGCTCTACCCTCCCTAGCCTGGGTAGCCTGCATACAATATAAGGGACAGAAAGAGGCTTGTCTCCCTCCCTTGTTGTTTTTACTGCCTTCCACCGACCATGAGCTGTTACAGCTTTGCCATGTGACATCCTGCCTTGGAGCCAGTCAGTTACTGCCCAAAACTTCTACAAAATGTAAGCCAAATAAACCTTTCCTCCCCTAACTGGGCAATGGGTATTTTGTCTCAGCAATGAGAAAAGTAACTAAGACAATCAATTATTTCATAAATATTCTATTGGGTTTTTAAATGAATTTATGGTAAATTTTATAAAATATGGAACGTTTCCTGTTACTAACTAAAGTATCTCATAACACTAAGTTCTGTTGCATTTTTTGTGTATGTTTTTTTGAACTATATGCTCTTGTGTCAATTATTCTTGGAAATAAATCAAGGAAATGTCTATACTTCATTTTTCAAATCCAATTTAAAGAGTCTATCATGTCCAGTGACTGGTCTGTCATGTAGTTAAGAGTATTGAAAATTTAGGCAGATGTTTAAGCCTTCAAGCCATTTCCTCCATATTTCTCTAGAGTAGGGGTAACTGCTTCACATATAAATTCTAAACTACTAGTCATAGGTGAATCATCACACTTGACATTTCTAATTTTAATTTCATTTTCAATCACTGATATTGTTAGATGGTGCTCATTCTAGGGACAAGTGATCCTATGTTAGAAAAATCATGTTTTTCACTCTGGCTTTTCTTGTGTCTTAACAATCTTTTTTCTAATATAGGAAGGTGATGTACATTTATGGCTGTATTTTCTAAAAATATATTTATTTTAGTGAAAAATTCATGCTGACAAGTACCTTTCAGCATATCCACAATTCTTTCAGTTATAATAAACTATTATTTGAACTAATAGGTATATGTTATTAGGTACACATTTGAAACAAACCATGCCCTAACACAATATTAATAAAATAACTGCATTTCTGGGACTGCAATTCTATTTATGTAGAAAAAAAGATTCTATCGCTTAATATTTAAGTTTTAAGAGTTATTAGTTATTTTTTGTAGATGTTTCATTGGTTAATCTCATAATAACTAAACCTGCTTAAGTAATAATATATTTCAGATTATGAAAATTTTTTGTCAGATCACTCCAAAGAACAACTTTTAAAGTCAACCAACTTCCATCTGCACACAGAAATCTTGTCAAAAATAAATATGTCATATAATGCCATATCATTGAATAATTCAACTGCTATGAGAAATATAAAAACTATTATCCTCTAATTTTAACTGATAAAATATTACACTTATTTCTACTTTGCAAATTGTATTTGGTCCAAAATCATTTTTTTCATGCTATGCTTCTTCATTTTATTTATTTTAAAGAGAATAAAAAATGTTTTTAAAAAATTAGAAATTACATAGAATTTCAAAAAAAAGATGATAGGATTTCAACAATGGTTGTTATATTGTATATTGTTGTCTTCAAGGTAGTTCAGATTACCGGATAAAAGCATGTAAAACTGGTCAAAAAATTAAGCATTAACTTCTACTTTCAATAAACTAATAGAAATTAATAGTACAATCTTCTTAGCTATCTTAGCTATTCAATATCTTAAATATCTTAGCTATACAATAGAACTTAGTGTTATATAAACAAAATAAATTATGTTTATACCATCTGAGATATACTTTTATTCATCAATGTGCCAAATACATTTAAGAAAACACGTCAGGGCATTTTAGACTTTGGGAAAATATTGAGGATGACATTACATGAAGTATGTAGAATTAGAATTTTTTTTCTAATTGGAAGATTATAGACAAAATATATTCTACAAAAACAAGAAAACTTGCATAATCCAGCATATCACACTGTATTTAGTCATCTTGTCTCCATATGCATCACTAATCTGTGGCTGTTTACCATTTTCCTTATCTTTTATATTTTTTTTATTTTTTGAATAATATCAGTCAGTTAATTTGTAGAATGTTCCTCAATTTGAGTTTGTCTAATTTTTTTCATGATCAGACTGAAATACTAGATTTTTGAAAGAATACTACAGAAATGACAAACCTTCTCAAAGTTGCCTTTAATAGTTAAACAATGCAGAAAAACACAAATAATTATTGATACCATTACCCTTGACGATTTGGTTATGGTAGTGTCTTCTGGTAGTGTCTTCCTCTGCTATATAATGAAGACAGTTTCCTTTTATTAACTCTCACTTAGAAATGAGTCCAACCCAAAACCAAGCTCTCCCTTCTCATAGAACTAATATCTACCTGTAATATTTGAAATTACCAGTGATCTATCTTTCTCCCCATTTATTGACTTGTTAATGTCAGTATGGAATTATAGGTATTTATTTCATATTTTTGGGTTATAATTGAGTATTACAAATTTTCATTTTATTCCTGATTTGATTACTGGGATACATTTTAACCATTAAAATTTTAAGAAAAAAACAACTCTTAAAGGCATAGGTGTAGTAAAGGATTTTCTAAACAGAACCTCAGTCAACCAAGAAATGGCAGGAAGAACCACCAAATGGGACTGTAGCCAACTGAAAGCTTCTGTACAACAAAAGAATCAGTCAGTAGAATGAAGAGACAACCTACAGAATGGGAAAAAAATTTTTCCAGCCACAACTCAGAGGACTAATATCTAAAATATACAAAGAAGTTAAAAAATTTAAACCACCTAAACTTAAAGACCCAATCAAGAAATGAACTAGAGAAATGAACAGACACCTCACAGAGGAAAAAATATAAGTGGTCAAAAACTACATGAAAAAATGCTCGTTAGAGAAATACAAATTAAAATAACATTAAGATTCTATCTTACTCTGGAAAAAATGACAATCATTAGAAAAGCAAACAACAAATGCTGGTGAGGCTGTGGTGAGAAAGGAACCCTTCTACATTGTTGGTGGGAAAGCAAACAAGTACATCCATTATGGAAATCAGTATGGAGATTTATCAAAGAATTTAAACTAGACATTCCATATGCCCAGCTATTCCCCTGCTAAGTATCTGCCCCAAAGAGCTTAAGTCGTCATACTACAGGGAAACATGCATATGAATGTTTATAGCAGCACAATTTGTAATAGCTAAATCATAGAAGCAGCCTGTACACCCATCAACAGATGATTGGATAAATAAAGTGCAGTATCTATATATTCTATATATGGAATCCTACTCAGCTATAAAGAATGACCAATTTGAGGCATTTGTGGGAAAACAGATACATCTGGAAAATATAATGTTCAGTAATATAAATCAGACACACAAGCTTAAATACTGTATGGTATCTTTCATTTGAGTGGGGCAAAGTACAAAAAAGTGATAGAGGATGTATAGAAAGAGACAAGGGAAAAGATCTTGTCTAATAAGGAAGTGATCCAAGGGAACAAGAAGTTGGGAAAGGAAGGGATGGAGAAATGGGAGGAGTAAAGATGTTCCATGTACAGAATCCTAAGAAGTCCAATCAATGTAAACACTACATGCCGTAATAGAAGCTAAGATAAATAATATCACAAGTATGCAAAACTTGACAGAAGATCCAGCAGGGGAGGGGATTAGAAAAAAAAAGCTGCATATATGTAACACGTAACTATCCCCAAGATCTTTGTAAACTACATGAATTCCAAATATAAACTGATAAAATAAAATTAAATTTAACATATTTGATTTTAAATTTAAAAATAAAAATAGAAAATCACAGAACAGTAGTTCTGTGAATTAGCATAAGGTGATCATCCTAGTAAATACCACTGAGAACAAAACGGAAATTTTCCAGCTCCCCCAGAAGTCTCTCCATAACACTCAGCCCAATCATTGTCCCTTCTTTCTGAGATAATCACTATCTCCTAGCTTTTATAGAAATCCACTTCCTGCTTTTCTTAATAGTTTTCTGATCTGACTGTGCTTCGCTAAAGATGAGTCTTTTCCATATTTTACTTGATATATTTGAAAAAGTTTTAATATATTCCAAATATCTTTTCTTTCATCTTATTTTACCTACTGATATTCCAAGATGTTTAAGCAGTAAAGATTCTCAAAACCCAGAGTCATTTTGATGGCAAACACAGAGTATAGCTCTGAATGATTATCAGTCCTACATATTCCTGAAAAATGGTAACAGTACTGTAATGGTTGATACAAAGTGTCAATTTTAGAAATCTAGAAGTTTAACTAAGTAATTCAGTAGTTCTGTATCCTAGAGTGTAGAGGACATGCCCTTACCACTCTAGAATGTTGTTCACTGTGCCAACTTGAAAAGTTAAGAATTTTAACTAAGTGATTCAGCAGGGGACCAGGGTCGTCACTTTATAAACATCCTGAGCCTGTGCAAGAGGAGGGCACAAAGATGGTGTGAGTGCTACATCCATCAGAGGGTGGGTAACCTGCATACAATACAAGGGAAGAAAATAGGCTTAATTTCCCTTTTTTGCTCTTGTTGCTTTTGCTGTCATCCACCGCCATGAACTGTTGCCCCCTGCCATGTGCCACACTGCCTTGGAGCCAGCTGATTACAGAATGAAACCTCCACAAACTGTGATCTAAATAAACCTTTTCTTTCTTTAATTTTCGGTTGGGTATTTTCTCCCAGCAACAAAAGAAAAATAACCAACACAAGTACTTTCAGAGGCTTCATCAGACTCAATTGGTTTGCAAAACTGTAAGCAATAGTTTTCTATAATCAGTCAATAAAGGTTTAATTTTTCCTCTTCAGTAAACAATTTTTCATAACCATTTCCCAGAACCATTCATTGTTTTGGATATGAACACTTTGATATTTTAATCCTATCATACTATCTTCATTTATAACCTGATTACCTAAAATAATTTTATAAGAGGAAGAGGCAAGTGATTTTTTTCTTGGCATTTACAGTTTTCAAAATAGTACATTAACTTCCTGCCATCTGCCAAAGTTAAAATTTTTTGGATTTTTTCATATCAATATGAGCTAAATATCATAAACATTTGATGTTTATAATTCCTTACTATTTCACATACTAATGAGATTTCAGATTATTCCATACATTGGCACTAGGAGTCTCTTCATCCTTTCAACATGAACACAATCGTTATCCAGTATGTTTAAGAAATTATTTGTCAGAATTTATGTAATCCCTACCTTGTATTGCACGACTCTTGCTTTAGGTCACAGAAAATATTACCTAAAGAAGATTTTGTTTCTTTTGTAGGAAAATATAATTTATATCTCCAATCTCAATTTTTGGAATACTGGATTAGTCATGTTTCCATACCTTTAACTATACATACATACATGTATGTATGCATGTATAAATAATACATGTATAAAGATAAAATGCCTGTGAATTCACATATTATGTCCAATTCAAATTCAAACTTACAGGATTTTATTTCTTTTCATTGTATTTGTATCTCCTTTGTGCCATACCAACCCCAAAGTTTTCTCATTTTCACAATATGGCTTAGATAGAATTAGAACAGTACATACATAATCATCTGGTTTAACTTATTTTACAAATGGGATGATTTATTGAAGGTGCTGTCATTGAGTTTTTTGCTTTGCCGTCTAGATGCTAATTTTTCCTTTGCATTTGTTTTGTAATGTGGAGACTTGGCGTGGTTTACAATTCAAATGCTGTCATCATCTTTATAGAATCTTATTGGTGTTTCAAAATAAATACAACTTTAGAGTAAAGAAATATTATTGATTAAGAACGAAGAAATAAAAGCAGTGATATTATGCCCCGTCCCTCCTACGTCCTTTGTAAATTCTTCAATACATGTTATGTCCCTATCTACAGATTCTCCCTATCTATACAAAGTAGGAATTATGTTGGAGACTACAGCAGAATGTGTTTTCAGCACGTGAGTTAATAGAGTTAAAGCTAATAGAACACTAAATAAACATTAATGCTGCTGATGATGATAATAATGATATACACTGCACTGAGTATTTACAATGAGTCTCTACACTGGGTCTACAGACTCTGGAGAAATTGAAAGATATATTTTCTGTTTCATACTTCCTTTGTGTAATGTTTAAGTTTGTCAGTATGATTACTGACATGATTAAATTTGTCAGTATGTTACTTTGTGTAACATTACTTCCTTTGTGTAATGTTTAAGTTTGTCAGTATGATTACTGACATGATTAAATTTGTCAGTATGTTACTTTGTGTAACATTACTTCCTTTGTGTAATGTTTAAGTTTGTCAGTATGATTAGCTTGGATACGACCTAGTAGATTAATGGAACAGACTTCCATGTTTGACTGTGTAGGTCATGAGGTGTTTCTTTCAGGTCTATATCTATTCTCTGTAACTTTCATTTCTAACACTGTTCTCTTGCTCTGCCTTGTGGCTCCTGCAAACGAAGTAAGTAGCTTTGCTCCACAACTTTCTTCTGCCGTGATATTTCTGCCTTAGGTTCTACAGACCATAGAATGAAACTGAGCCAAATGAACTCACTCCTCTTTAACTGTGTCAGGCATTTGGGTACAGTGATGGAAAAGATAATTAACAAATTAGCATCAGAGATGTGAAATAGTTACTGTGAGTATCCCTGACTATGTGATTCCAAAGTGGTTAGAACTGGTGTATAGGAAGAATTTGGAAAGATTTGTGGAGGTGATTCTAGAGAAGCCCTAGGATGCTATAAGAACAGCTTGGTGGGAAATTCTTGTCAAAGCTCAGAAGATCAAATGCTAATTTGAAATTGGACAATAGAGACCAAGCTCAGGAGCTTTCAGGTACAAACAAGGATTTCATTGGTAACGGGACTAGAGATCATATGTGTTACATTGTGATTTAAAAAAAAAATCAGTCTATATTTGCCTGTGAACTGAGATTTTGAAGGGGTCTGAAACTAAAGACTGTAGACTAATTGATCTGGTGAAAAAATTTCAGGGCAACTGAACATTCAGGCTGTGATATAGGTACTTCTTGGTAATATTTACCAGCTTTATAATGAGAATTTGTGGCAAACACTGAGCAAAATTACTTGAAAAACCTAAATTTTGACCTGAAAGAAACCATGTGTATATTTGAGGCTTAATAACATGTGCTTGTGAAAAAGATTAGAACTATTACAAAAACACTGAGTTCTTTGAGCCAGGAGAAAAAAATATCTTGAAGGCATCTCAGAAATTAGCAAGACCACATTCACTACAGACTGGGAATTGAGAAAGTATAAATCTTTCATTAGAGAGAGTCTCTAGAGCCCCTCTCCAGAAGCACTATTTAGGGAGTTGGCTCCTTGAGGCTCATTTCACCAAAGTTAGCTATCCAGGGGATCTAAAGTTGCTAATGATGGTCCATAGGGAGTGGAGACCTGGATACTGCTCCTACTGGCAAAATACATTGGGATCATCCATAGGATGCTGGTTTTACCATTATGCAAAATACAAGAGTTGTGAGGTCATGGAGGTTTCTGCCCACCTTTCAAAGGAAGGTGTAGGAAGCCAGACAAGGAATCCCTGGGAAGGCAGCGTGTGAAGATGTGGGAATGAAGTCAAAGATGTCCTGGAAATCCCAGGAAATCAAATATGCCAAGAACCTGGAATATCAGCTGGGCGAAGCTGTAGAAAGCAAGTTGGACCAGTCCAATAGAGAGGGTGGGGACTGCAACCAGCAAAGCCCTACCAGTAGACTGCTCATAGGTTTTGGAACTCATATCGCAATACTATGTGTTGCAGGTGCCAGACATGGAGCTGCAGGAGTTAATTTTTGTCCTGCCAGGCTTCAGTCTTTCTTTGGTCCTACTCTTTTCTTATCTCACAATTCCTCCCTTTTGGCATGGTATTATTTGCATTGTATGAATTGTACTTTGGGATTATATAACTTGCTTCTTTTTGTTTTATAAGTGTTCACAACTAAGAGGTTTTCTTGAGTCTCAAAGGAGACA
Source organism: Chinchilla lanigera (assembly GCF_000276665.1). NCBI lineage: Eukaryota > Metazoa > Chordata > Mammalia > Rodentia > Chinchillidae > Chinchilla > Chinchilla lanigera. The sequence goes on from NW_004955409.1 coordinate 15,536,126, forward strand.
TTGACTTGAACTTTTTAGTGAATATCATTGTTCAGACATTGGGGAAAAGAATGCTGTGTTTATGGTTGTATGTAGGACTGCTGTTACCATGTTAGGTGGAATTAATTATTAATCTGTTGTCATATTTTGTTGAAGATTAAGAGCAGTTTAAGGAGATGTGGTTGACAAGGACCGGGATGTGACATTAGGCTTCTCGATTTAATTAGCTTGTGGCCTGCATACAGGATTAATAAAAAATACATTTGTGTACATCTGGGTGGGTCATGGAACTATTTCCTTGGGAGTCTCCATCTGTTCCCTTGCTTTTCTTCTTGGCACTGTTCTATTTTTCGGCTTTGAAGCTGCCATTAAATGAGTGGCTTTACTCCACCATATGTTCTACCATGTTTTTGCACAGGAGGCAGAGGACCATAGACTAAAACTCAGAGATAAAGAAACCATTTTCTCCTTTTGGTTATGGGTGTCAGGTATTTGGTCTCAGTGACAAAAAGTTATTACACCTACTATGGTAAGCAAAAGAGAGAAAGAAATGAAAGAAGGAAGGAACGGAAAGGAAGGAAGGAAGGAGGGAAGGAAGGAGGGAAGGAAGGAAGGAGGGAAGGAAGGAAGGAGGGAAGGAATGAAAGAAGAAAGAGATACAGGGAGAGAAAGAGAAGGAGAGAGAGAGCATGAAATGGTAAATTACAATTCAGTTGTATGATAAGTCCTATATATTATAGAAAAAGTGAAGGGCAGAAAATACAAAATGCATGAGACAGGTTTAAATAATAACTTTACTTACCGTATTGCAATTGGGAAAGTGTTATTAACAGGAATAACTCACAGAATGAAACAACCTCAAACTGCTAAGGTTTAATAGTGGTCAATAAAAAATGGAGAAGTAGAGAATATGCCATAATGTAGTGGTCTTTTCTAAAGAGCTATATTCCAGAATTCAAGAGTAAGGACGTTTCTTAATTTTCTCTGATTTCTGGGAGCATAGGATTCAGACCAATTTCAACACTGTCCTTGGTGTATACCACCAAATACAGTAATGCAGTATATACTTACATGTCAAGAAGGTTTCTCAGAATAAAACTGCATCTTTTGTCGAATTTGAGTGAGTAGTGATTAGCTCATAAAAGAGGTGGAAGTAGGAAAGAAAAAAACAGGATCCTCAGAGCTTTATGGAACACTTTCCAGGAATATAAATTTTAGTTTTATGGTCTGTAAACTTATTAGTAGAGTGTGTGCCTCCCAGCCTAATTTCTATTTGAAGCACCCTGAAAATATTTGGTGTTGGGACCATAAATTACTTCTAAAATTTTTAGAAAAATTTAATGATTAAGTATGTGATTCAGAACGGTCATTCCACTGGGAAGCAGGGGAATCTATTGAGTAGTTAAAATTATAATCTATTGAGTAGTTAAAATTACAAGTAGTTAAAATTAGATATTTAAGATAGCTATGTAAGAAATGATGAGGATTAAAACAAAGGAACACATTTCATAGATATTGATAAATGTAGTTTTGAGTTTTTGGGTTTGAAGTGACTAAGCTACTAATTTTGAAAAATCCAGGAAGCAATTTAGAGTATAAGTTTGAAACTGAAAAGAAAAATCTATAATGCAGATACGTCTTTGGTTGTCATGAAATATAGGTGACCATGATTACTGTCATTTTCATTCAATTTAAAACACACACACGCAACACAAAAAATCTTTTCACTTAATTGAGACTCTGTGAAAGTCTTTTTACAACTGTTTCCTCATTCTGAGTCTAAATCCTACAGATGAGTTATGAAATCACCTATAATGGGTCTCTGACATACAGACTCATTTAATATTATGAAAATTCATTTTAAAGTAAATAAATGAGTATTACCAGAAACATGTGTCATTTCAACATGTCCTTAAACTTTTGTGTAAAACCAAATGGCTGTGTTAATTTATTTTCATCTTTGATTTCTCAAGTGATATTCTAGGTACTGAGATTTCTGGTGTTTACCTATAATGGCACGGTAATTTGAATTTTGCTGTATGTGCTTATAAATTCATTTTATGTGTTTGTCATAGAACTGCATAAAATCCTTAGATAACCTATTCTTATTGTAAAAATATGGGTATAAACTTAGATAGTACTCCAGAAGTCTGGGAGGAAAGTTCCAGAGTTAAGGAACAATTATTTCTTACTTTTAATGTTTGAAAAGGCCTAATAAATAGCTTGTTTCTACTTTCTGACATCTGAAGTAATTAAAAAGATGATAGTAGTACAGAATAGAACTCAAAGTATAACTTTGCCATTGATAAAACGCATATTAAATCAACTGTCTTAGCTACATAAGACAAGCCTTCTTCATACAGATGTTCCAGAATTAGGAAAAATTACACCAGCCATGCCAGTAGAACATAAAAGTCCTTATATAGTGACTTTGTAAAGTATATTTTTGCTGGAAACAGCAGTAAATATCTGACTTCTGAGGGTTTATAAATTATAAAGAAAATGAAAGGAGGGGACTAAGCCTCATCAACAAAATTCACCTCCTCAGTCATGATTGGAAGAAAGTCAAAGTGTTGCATTAATTGATGCCTTTCTCAGAAATACAGCCATGAGCATATAAAATGACATTTTGGCCAACAATAAACAACATATAGTCTCCCTGCACCTGCAGTAGACAGGAGGTTCTCTCTCAGAAGCCCCAGGGACTTCTCTGGCTGGGGGGGGGGGTGTAGCCCCTCCCTGCATGTCCTGCACCAAGTGAGCGAGTGCTCCAAGAGCTGCTGCTCCCATGGTTCGAGTCCATGCTTTACATTCTCTGGGACCCCCAGGGGGTTGAAAGCACTGGGAGTCTGTGATTGCTGCTCGTCCACCCTGCATCTGGCTCCTGTATGTGTCCTGAACTGACTGGAGATGCAGAATCAGATGGTTCACAAACTGTTGACCCTGCAGTTTGTGTCTGAGTTTTGCCTGTACCCTGAACTGCCTGGGGACATAGGTCCACTGGACTGGGATTGCCACACCACTGCAACCGGACTCTGGGCCGTGCATGTGCCCTGAACTGCAAGGGGATGCTAGATCAGCCGGTGGCCACTGGTTGACACCAATGCCCATGTCTGAGATAGGGGATAACTAG
>NW_004955409.1:15540282-15541746 GCF_000276665.1 Chinchilla lanigera
TACAGGTCCTAAGACAGAACAGCTTCCAACCAAGACTGATGTACCCTGCCAAACTATCCCTCAAATTAAGTGGAGAACTAAAATATTTTCATGAAAAAAAGAACAATTGAAGAACTTCATGAGTCCCAAGCCAGCATTACAAAGAGTACGAAAAGATATCCTAGACAGAGAAAAATCTGACCCCAATTTCAAGAACAGTAGAACGGAAATGTCAAGAAGAGCAAGCAAGTAAACAGGTAGAAAAAGTAGGACACCAATGCAAGTAAATAACACGACAATGATAAATCAATAGATATCCATTGTAACTATAAATGTAAATGGCCTCAATTATCCAGTCAAAAGAAACAGACTGGCAGAGTGGATTAAAAAACAAAAACCAATGATATGCTGTATACAGGAAACACATTTCACTCAAAGTAAATCCATAGACTGAAAGTCATAGAATGGAAAACAGTCCTCCATGCAACAGGTACCCAGGAAAAGGCAGGTGTAGCCATTCTGTTTGCAGACAATGTAAACTTCAAATGGAAAACAATCAAAAGAGATAAAGAAGGTCACTACATACTAGTCAGGGAAAAACTGCAAGAGGATGAGATAGCAATCATAAACATGTATTCACCAAATATCAGAGCTCCAATCTTAACAAGCATGAAAACCCATATAATTAATAACACTGTTGCAACAGGGGACCTCAACAGCCCACTGACACATAGAGATAGATCAACTGGACAAAAACTCAGCAAGGAAATAACAGATCTGAACAAAACCTGTGAACAAATGGACTTAGAAGACGTATACAGAGTGTTCCACCCCACAACATCAGAATACACATTTTTCTCAGCAGCACATGGGTCTTTCTCTAAAATAGACCACTTCCTAGCAAATAAAGTATACCTTCTGAAATGTAAAACAATTGAAATTATCCTGTGCATATTACCTAACCACAGAACAATGAATTTGAAAATTAATGACAAAAGAAACTCCAAAAACTCCATAAACACTTGGAAATTAAACAACAACCTCCTGAACAACCAATGGGTCACAGAAGAAATGAAAGAGGAAATTTAAAAATACCTACAAATAAAGGAAAATGTAAATACAACTTACTGGAATCTATGGGATGCAATGCAAACAGTTCTCAGAGGGAAATTTATAGCAGTGAATTCACACATAAGGAAAACAGACAGAGAACAAATAAGTAGCCTAACGCTGCAACTTAAACTTTTAGAAAAAGAACAACAAACCTGACCCAAAGCCAAAGCCCAAAGAAGGGAAGAGATTATAAAGATTAAGGCAGAAATTAATGCAATTGAGACAAAGAAAGCCCTCTAAAAAATAAATGAATCAAAGAGCTGGTTCTTTGAAAGAACAAATGAAATTGATAAACCCCTAGCCAACCTTGTCAAGAAAAGGAAGGAAGGAACTCAGATTCAAGCAATAAAGAATGAAAAGGATGAAATTACT
>NW_004955409.1:15544248-15557915 GCF_000276665.1 Chinchilla lanigera
TGTAAAACCTGAAAGAGTTAATTTAAACTAGGAGGTATGATAGACATTGTGAAATGACAGGAAAGTACTCAAGGGTAAAGGGCTACTGGGAGGTGGGAGAAAAGAAGGGAAAGAAGGAAAAATTTTGTGTGTACGTATACACAGGATAGTTAACATAGTTGTTCTACTATCTTCTATTTCTTTGCTAAAAGAAACTGTCAATGAGTTCTTGATAGATCAATACTGCATGTCTCTGTTTTCATGAAAAACCACTTTGGAGATAGCAATATGCAATACAACAAGCATTATTAATTTCCTACCACTTTGTTTGTAACTCTGTATTGCCTATATGGTTCTTTTGCTATTTTGTAAAAGTTGTCTGTCTGCTAATGTTTTCCTCCTTTTATTAAAAAAAAAAAACAGCATATACAATTATGATTTCATAAAATTATATTGCCTAGTAATATGGTAGCCATGTTTGCTTGTGTAAGTAAAGTCTGTGATGTTCTCCCAACAACAAAATTGTCTAATGATGATCTTCTCAGACTGTATTCCCTTGGTCAAAGGGTAAAAAAATGTGTCTCATTCAACTTCAACTCTAGGAAAAAATTAGAATCATTTGGCTTATTGTGAAACAAAGCTAAGTGGTGTAATTCAGAGAGTAATTCAGATCTGTTTTTCTCTAAGTATTGTAGTTTTCCATAAAAGTTATACTGTTTCTTCCTTGTCTGTGAATTTTCTTGGTCTCTCAAATGAATAAACAATGGACATGTAGCCAACTTAGCCCAGTAGTTCTTCACACATTCTCAGACATGCATGAATACAACAGTGAGCACACCTTCAATTCAAGCAGAAAGGTCTGACACGAAAATTTATTGAGGAAATCTACACTCTCGTTCCATTTGACCAATGCTTTTTCTTCAATTTGGTGTTTCCTCTCCAATTTAAAGGTTTTCAAGTGCTACTTATCCTGCCTGTGAATAGCAAATTCAGCTCCCAGATTTCCCTGAATGACATTAATGGTAATCTTACAAAATCAAGGCTCAGAGTCACCTAGGTCAAACACACACCTGCTGACTGAACCTTCTTTGCGATTTCACAGATAGGTACTTGTTTCACTTAAAAGGAAATAATCTCCTTCTTCCTGCAAGAGTCCACTCCATTTTTGATAGCTTGAAACTCATAAATTTATTTCTTACTTTGAGTGAAAGTATAATTCTCTCTAGTTTGTATGTATTTGCTCTGTCTTTATAGATGCACAGAAAAATTTACTTCTCTTTTTAAATCACATTTTCTCAGATGTTTAAAGCTATGTTACCATACTCACCCTACTTTCTTTTTGATACAATTTGTTTTTAGAGATAATTCACAAATAGAAGTATGTTTTTTAAGTGCACAGCTTGATCAACCATATATATATACATATATATATAAAAAACAATGAAATTATCAGCGCAATCAAGCTATCGAACATTTCCATCACTTTAGCTAGTCACTTTATTTATTTAGTGAGAACACTCACAATCTACTACATTGGCAAATGTCAACTGCAGGCATATTTCAGATTTATTTCAGGTTTGGTTCCAAACAACCAAAATAAAGCAAATATTGCAATAAAGTCAGTTAAACAATATTTTGTCTATAGTGCATTTTAAAGTTATGTTTACTCTACATCATAGTCTATTAAACATGCAATATAACTAAATTCAGAACTAGGATACATATCTTTATCTCTGATCTAGATGTGATGACACATGCCTATAATGCTAGCTACTCGGGAGACTAAGAAAGGAGGACTGCAAGTTCAAATGAGCATGAGACGGGGTGTGGTGGCTTACACCTCTAATCCCAACACTCAGGAGGCTGAGGTAGGAGGATCATTGTGAGTTTGAGGCCAGCCTGGACTACAAAGTGAGCTCAAGGCCAGCCTGAACTGTGTAGTGAGATTCAGTCTCAAAAAGACAAAGAAAAAAAAAGGTAAGCAGGAGTGCTCACTTTTTTAAAAAAAATCTATAGATGAACCTAAGTGCTCCCTGAGTTCAATCCTCAGTCACATACATGCATACATGCACAAACATGCACATGTGTACTTGTGTTCATGCATACATGCAAATAAACCTGTATTGCTATAAAAGGTTGACAGTTTATGAGCCTTCAGGGAGCTGTAATCTTCCTAGTGAAGGGATTTGCCTGGATGTTGATGGTTACTGACTGATCATGGTTGTGGTTGCTGAAGGTTGTGGTGTTTGTGGCACTTACTTAAAATAACAAAACAACGAATTTTGTCTCACTGACTCTTTTTTCCATAAATGATTTCTCAGTGTAAGAACCATTGTGAAACTCCTGCCATCTTGTATGGTGAAGCTCTGCATCATTTCCAGTTTTTTTTAATACTTGTTACTGTCTTTGACTGTTTGATTAATCTTACATTCTTATGTCTAGTGGACTGAGTAACTTCATTGAAGATAACAGCATGTAATGTAGCAATCATTGTTAATTCCCATCATTTTGTTTTGAGGTCATGTATTGTGTTTGCTGTCTTTGTGTTGTTTTGATTTTGTCTTCATTGTTTTTTGTTAGTTTTTTAAATTTTTAAGAGAAAAAAGATTTCTCTTCAGTGTGAGATGTTAGTTGATAATTTTTATGTGTCAAAAACTTCTAAAATTGGAGTCAGTCCTCTCAAACCCTGTCAGTGCTTCATCATCAAAGTCTACATACTATTCTATGATTTCTGTAATATTAACAATATTTCCAGCTTCTTTGCCAGGGGTAGATATAATCTGAAGAAAATTCTAAACTTTTCATCTATTAAAGGTTGTCTCATAAGATTGCAGCAAATCAGTCCTATCTTCAGGCTCCATTTTTGATTATTTTATTACATGTATCGTACCTGAAGTTACCTTCTCCACTGAAATCTTGAACCCCTCAAAGTCATCAAGATGACCGGAATCACTGTTTCCAATTCCCTGTTACTATTGATATTTTTACCTCTTCCCATGAATTAAAATTTTTCTTTACAGCACTTTTCATGTCAGAATTATAAATCCTTTCCAGAATGTTTTCAATTTACTTTTTCCAGGTCCGTCAGAAGAACCACTGTTTATGGAAGATATACCATAAATGAAGTGTATTTCTTAAACATTTGAACTTATACTTATTTTTGATCCATGAGCTGCAGAATGAATGCTGTGTTAGAAGGTGCCAGGGGCTGATCAGATACCTGTCAGGGGGTCAACAAGAATGAGAGACAGAGACAAAATTTTAATATTCAAGCTATACCAAGAGGAGACTTGCTTCTAGTGAACAAGCTCACCAACCTCCATGATCAACTGATTTTTATTAGCTAGCAAGAAGCACATGCATCATTCATGATATGGTAGAAGAACAATTTGAAAAATAAGGAACAGCTGAAACTTCAAAAGAGGTAAACATTAAAAAAGGAACAATCACTTCTGTATGCCTGCATGCCTATATAATTTAATAGGGAACTAACTTTCCTTCTATTGTACTCAGCAGATGTTACCTTGTCCTGGGAGCACAGTGCTCAGTATCTTGGTCCCCTACTAACTCTCACACATCCAAGTTCCCAACAATAAGGCATGGAAAATCATTAGGAATATTACATCTCCAACAGAGCTGTTGTGTGGCCAGGTACACAGTCAATGATTAGTAACTGTTGGAAAGAAAATGTTTATTCTGACTATATTAGGTCTTCAGAGTAGGATTAAAATATTCTGTGAACTACACGATAAAGAGATAGACTATTTTTTAGGTTTTGTCGTTCCATTTATAGGACACAAGAAGAATCAATTTAGAATTTGTAAGGGCCCTGGGATTTTTTACAAGAGTAAATAGGCATTGGTTTCAACATAAAATCGCTAGACACATTAGCCCTTCACATCTAACAGGGATGCTTTGATGTTTTAAAGCCAGCTATTTACTTCTCTTCTCCAGCTAAGGAAAACATCCCGGGTGCCACTTCATGGCAATGGAAAGTTGTTTCATCTACATAGGGGCATTATGGGTGGGTAGTAGATGGCCATGCTCACTTTTCAAATGAAAATATTTGCTTAGCAAAATGGTAATCAGCTGTGTCTCAGCTGCACTGGGAAACTATAGGAAGCAATTTTTGTGTTCATCCACTTGAAAGATGAACAGCACTGCATGCATGTATGCCAAAGTGTCAACTGGTGAGTTTTACCTAAGTTATATTCTATGTTACAATTTTGTGTATGCTAGTCTTTGTGTCTAGATGTCCCCCCCGCAAAGCCTCAAGTAGTCATAGGGCTTTCTTGGAGGTGGCTGAATCTAGAGTGTGTGATTTTAGTCCAGTGCTGGGATTAAGGGTGTTGGGATTAAGGATGAATGATTGCTGAATCATTTCACTGATTGGATTGACACCACCTTAACCCTAGTACACTGAATACTATAGAAGGGACAGAAAGAGGCTTGCCTTGCCCTTCACGTGTTGTTTTTGCTCTCTTCCACCACCATGAACTGTTGACCCTCTGCCATGTGCCCCTCTGCCATGTGCCCCCCTGCCATGGAGCCAGCTGATTAAGGACCAAAACCTCTACAAAGTGTGAGCTAAATTAATCTTTCCCCCTTTAGCTTTGGATGTTGGATATTTTTTCTCAGCAATGGGAAAGGTAACAAGCCAGGGCATTTATAATTTAATTAATTAAAGATTTTCTTTTGATTTTTTTTGTAGAATTATCCCCACTCAGTACAATGTCTCAGGAAAATCCACTTTTATAACTTTGAGAGGAAGCTGAAAGTGAGACATAGGGTAATTCAGCTACCAATGATGACTTGGATCATGTGAACCAAAGAAGATGTGACAGTAAGATGGGGCAAGAGAAGGCATACAGAGATGTACAGAATGAAGACCTTGACTCAGATGAGGCAGAAAACTGTAATACAAATAAATATTTCACTAGTTAAAATGCTATGAAATGGTCATGTATACCTGATCCAATGTTAGTACTAATTAGAAAATGTTACAAGGTTCTTGCCAGGGATAAAACCTGTTAGTCAGAATACCAACACTGTAATTCAGTGGTGGAAATTGTAACGGACAATATGCTACAAGATATTTTGAAAGGCCCTAAAAGTGAAATGCAAGTAGAACTAAAAGGCCCTAAAAGTGAAATGCAAGTAGAACTTTCTGTATGCATCAATAGTAATACTCAAAAATATATTTATCATGACACCTCACTATCTTAACTGAAAACCTTCATAGTAAGAGTTCATCATTCTTACCGTCAGAATCTAAAGGATTTATGGAGACATGACATGACAAATGTGGTATTGAGATTTTTAGAAAAATAATGACACTCAAGAGATTTGGTTTCCTTCAAAATTGTCTACATTTTTGACAACAAAAAGACCTACCAGGAAAGAGAAACCATCTCAACAGTTTGGCTGGTATTCATTCCTTTTTTGAAAGCTTTCTTCCAACTGTCAAACAATTTATATAACATCTGAATACGTGACAATTGATAAACAACTTGCATCTTCTGTAGTTGTTGAAGCTTTGGGCAATATATGCCAAATAAACCTTCCAAATATGGTGTACAAATATATTCCCTTATAAATGCAAAGACATTTTTTTAACCTTGAATTTAGAAATTTATCCTGGAACTCAGCCACCAAATCTTTATTTGTGCAGTAGCAAACTGCATGACCCTGTGAACAGACTTGTTACAACTATTGCAAAAAGTAACCCAAATGTCATATCAGATAATTGGCTTAATAGTTACTCACTGATGTTGCATTTGCTAAAAGAATACCTTTTGACCTTTACAGGAACTATCTACAAGAACAAAGTGGAGATTCCTGAAAAAAATGTTGCAAGTTCACAACAGACAATTGTATAATGCAACCTTTGGGTTTTAATATTGGCCTCCTATGTGGTGAAGACAAACAAAATAGTATTGTCAACATTACACCATGATGATGATATTAAGAGTGAATCCAGGCATGGTGGTGCATGTCTGTAATCCCAGAACTCAAGAGGCTGGTGCAAGAAGATCCTATGCGTTCAAGGTCAGCTTGTGCAATATAGTGCATTTAAAGATAGCCTTGATGACATAGTGACACTCTGTCTGAAAAAAAAAAAAAAAGAACAAACAAAAAAAGGAAGAAAAGATTGATAGTGAATCCTCAACACAAATGAAGCTAGAAATTGTTACATTTTACAACAATAAGGTTCAATAGATGTTGTTGGTGAGTTATGAAGCAACTATTATGTCACCTGAAACACAAAGTGTTGACTAATGATTGTGTTTTACTCAATCCTAAATACGTCACACATAAATAGTTTCATAGTTTACAAAGAAAATAATAAGCACAAAATATCTTGGATAAATTTTCTTGGAGGATTGGAGATGTAATTAATAGATGATCGATGACAACAGAGGAAGAATTCTGCAAATTCTGGAGCACACTGATGACCAAACTTGAGAAATGTCACAAGGACCTCCTAACAAAATAGGAAGAACAGCAAGATGTCATGAATGTCCTACCAAAAAAAACAAGGAAAATGGAGCACATGTGCTATCAGTATAAGTGATATTTGTTTATGGGACATGCTGCTGTCATGTGTGAAGAAGGCCTGAGGTGTGATAATTCAAGTAAAGACTATTTTTGTGGTAGAGTTTTACTTGTATTTTCGTTATAGGTCACATGGGAATTTATTTATGCTCTTATTTTTTAGGTTTTGTAAGCAAGTGAAGAGTTGAGGTTGAAAATATTGATGTTTACTGTAAACACTCGTTACATAAAAATATTTGATCTTTTATCATAGGGATATATCATTTTCCTGCTAAGTGTACCTTGTATTACATAATAGGAAGCTACTGAAAAAAGAGGAAGACAGGAGAAGTAACAAGCATGGCCTGCCAACAGGAAAGGAAAGCTAAGCACATGTGTTGTTTGTGTAAGCAGGAGTTGTATATGGAACATGTCATGTGTGCAGATTTTCTCAAATGTGATAACTGAGACAAAGATGATTTCTGTGGTAGAATTTTATTTGTATTTTCATTGTAGCTCACATAGGAATTTATTTCTGCTGTTATTTTTTAGATTTTTTAAGCAGATAAACTGTTGACGCTGGAAATGTGTTTATTATAAACACTCATGACATATAATTTATTATTTTATTTTATTTTCCTGTGTGATACACATTGTTTAATATAATAAAACTCATAAAATTAATAGAAATACTTAAAACAAAACATGGGTGTTATGCACCCTCCATAATGTGCCTTTCAAAATATTTACCCACATGATGCCCGTTAGAAGTCTGTCTTTAGTGTAATCACCTTCCTTGATTATCTTAGACACGTCTTCTGGGTTAATTGGGTATAGCTTTAACACTAGTGCTTGCTGACACACCTCCCATTTATGTTATGAAAAGAACTTCTTTCCTTAACCCTCACAAACCAATTTCTGCTTGCTTCAAATATTTGCTCTTTAGCTTCTTTCCTTTCTCAGCCTTCACAGAATTGAAAAGAATTATGGTTTTGCTCTGAATTAGGATTTGGTTTAAGAAAATTTGGCTCATTTGATCTTATACCAGACCATGAATACATTCTCCATGTCAGTAATAAGGCTGTTTCACTTTCTTATCTTTTATATAGTTACTACATTGCATTTTTACTTTCTTTCAGTGTTTTTCTTTACATGAATAACTTAGTTAATTCTTTGGATCAAAACTCCTACCTTTAAGGCTACCTCAACTTTCAACAAGTCTTCCTCACTAAAATTAATTATTTCTAGCTTTGCCTGAAAATGAGAGGTTCATTTAAATACTTAGAGATCATTGTAGGGTTATTAATTGGTGAGAGGGAGAGAAAGAGGGAGAGAAAGAGGAAGAGAGAGAGAGAGAGAGAGAGAGAGAGAGAGAGAGAGAGACCTGTCAATGGAAAAGTTAGAACACATACATTATCAGTTAAATTTGCCATCTTATATGGATGTGGTTAATGGCATCTTCAAACACTTGCAATAGTACCAGATCCCAACAACAAACATCATCATCATCACTGTCATCATCATCTTCTTCACCACCATCATCATCAACTTCATCTTCACAGTAAAACTTGAAATATTGTGAGCATTTCCAAAAAAAGACACATGAAACACAGTGGCATGAAGTGAGCACACATTAGAAAATGGAAAACCCACAGAGTTTTCAATGCAGATTTGTCACTCATTTTCAATATCTGCAATGCTCCAAAGCATAATAAAAGCATACTATGCCTGTGATAAGGCATGAGAATATAGTTTTGATAATTGACTAATCTTGTGCACTTAAAAATTTGTACCCATTTACCAACATCTCCAAAATTCCTGTAGCATAATACAGTTCAAATGCAACCATGTTGTTGCAAATGGCAAGTTTGTTTCTTCTTTAAGGCTGAATAAAGTGTGTGAATGTGTGTGTGGGGTATACATACTCACACGTGTTTATACCATGTTCTTAATCCATTCATCTGCATAGCATTTTTTCTGGGTGGAATGTTCCCAGTTATATTAATTTTATTTTTTTCTCCTATTTCTATAATACTTCTATTTTACATATGCTACCTCTCTATATCTTAATGTGCTTAAAAACTGAAAAAGGCAAGGAAACAAGGTTTCCCATTACAATGGAACACATTCCTGTGGCCCATTTTGGACTACTGATCTCTAGGACTAAAAATAATATGCCTGTCTTGTTTTGACTACTAAATTTATTATAATTTGTTAACAGTGACAATAAGAGACTCATCCAGAATGCAAGGATAAATAATTAACTCTAAATCTAAATCTAAAATAATATCTTTAGAAAATCTAATTCTTTTTTTGTGTTAATAAGATTCACAATAATCAAAATGACCTATGTTATATATCTATTATTCATCTCTGTATTTTTGCTTACATAGCATTTAACTGCAAACTAAAATTTAAAAATATTAGACACTTTTAAACATCCCTTTAGGTAGTGTTTAATTTCTCTCTTTAAAAAGCTCATTTTATCAAAAATGTTTTCATTTCACAGTAGGAAATATAATGAGTAGTAGTGAAACTGTAGAGCGCATCATTTGGATCTGTTAATTAAAAAATAATTGCAGGCAAAATGAAACTAAAATAATCAAGGTTTTATATTAAAAATAACTACTCTAACAGGTTATTATAATTCCTGCAACCTTTGCAGTAATTAGTTTCTCCGGATATACGGAGCGAAATTGGTGTGTGACTTTTCCCCGTGCTAATCAAATTCCTCTTACAATTCCTCATTTGTAGTCAGACTGCTTCATCCAGGGCACCATTTGTCAAATCTGACACAAGGGTATGGACTCTGATAGCTTTACATGAGTAACTGAAAATCAACCCAAAACTTTACCAACAGTCTATTATGGAGCCAGTCTATAAAATTCTTTTAACTTGCTCATATTCACACTTGAATTACAATAGAAAATCAATCAAGATTTTATCTTCTAATTTATAGTTAATTTTCCACATGCTATTCAACCAGTTTCTCAGCATGTGGCAAGACATTCACCAGATTTTGCAGTGATATGTGGAATCATTTTCAAAGTATTAATCTGTATGCAGTGCAAAGTAAGAATTTACCAGTGATGACCATATGTTTATGTTTATCCTTTGTTATGCTTTAACTTCCTCATGAATGTCAAACTTTGATCATATGTGAAACAGGAAAAAATTTGAAGGAATTATCTGAATAATTTAAAACTTTCCAACATATTTCTCAACATCTTGAATATATTACACAGAACTGAGTTGATATTTTAAGTCAATTTATATTCTCAATTATAAAGAAGAATTTATGAGCTGAAATATACTTTGTGACTTAAATGGATCAAGTTCCCACAAGTAAGATTTCTCTAAATATTAGCACGTTAAAGAATGCCTTGTGCAATGGACTACATGACTGCATCGAAACTATGAGGGAGGCAATTTCTAAGTAAGTTAAACACTAGTATCTAATAAATATGTGATGTTAAAATGTGATGTGAAGTTACTGAAAGTTTGAGAGTCAAGGAGATATGAGTTTAACTTGTTTTAAGAAAGAGTTAGCTATTATATAGTCATGATGATATATGGAATAAATACCTCCATCATGTTATCATAAGAGGACATTTGTCTATGTTCATCTTTCTATCTGTGGAGGCCAATACAACAGTGTATGTAGTAGATTCTTGTTTTAAAATTTTTGAATATGTGAATGACCACATGATCAGCATATAGATTACTCAATAAATGCAGTTGTTAATATTAGATATATACCTTTTTCAGTTTTCTAGCTTCATTCTACTTGTCTGAGATACCAGGTATTAGAGATAAGCACTTGAAGCAACATGATATCTGCCGCTTTTTCCTACACTGTGCATCTGAATATGAAGAATGTATATTTACGTGTGTCAAAGTAGCAATAGGTGTCTTAGTTTGTTAGCTTTGAAGTTCAGAGAATTAGCATAATAGAAATCCAAGGTGTTTTCTTGAAAAGTCTAATCACTGTGTGGAGGAGATAGAAGAATGCTATACTTCGTGAACTTCAAACATCCAGGTTCCTTGCCTCCTGTGGTTCGGTCTTTCTGAACACTTTCACTCTTTTCTCCATTCTCCCAGATGTTTTAGAAATGATATGTAAAAATCTACCCACCTTCCATGTGTACAATTCAATATACAGTCGTATCTAACTTCAGGAGAGGACAGGAAAAGGAATATGCACCGGAGGAAAAATGAACCAGGTTTGGTGAACAATTAGCTGTTCTTTATCACAGCCTGTCCTATGGTCACCGATTCATTTCTCTTTCCATATGCATTCCCCACAAAACACACTTTTTCCCTAGGAAAGTGGTCTAAACTCTTGTCTGTGACTCATGGTATCAAGTATAGTCCAGGATCTGTATAAGACGTGCCCTCCTTTATATACAGTCTGGATGATCTGTTTAGTGTCTAATGAGTTACTAAATAAATGGTAAGTCTCTGCTCCTATGCCTGATGTGAAATGGTGGAATAGGAATAGGAAAATTATAATAAAAATGCCTACTTGGAAAGAAGATGAAGATGAAACTCAGATTAGCCTTTGTTCTGATCAGTTTTAATATTCTGCTGGGGAGGCATTTTGTGGATCTTCTGCTCTGGGCTAAAATTCTTTAATTATATTCTAAAGGTGATTTCTGAAGTTCTGTTCTTTGCTAATTATATTTCATGGACAAGGTAGAAGGAACTACTTTTAATATGTTGTCTTAAGAATATCCCAGGATTCACAGCTGGTTTCCAACTTAGATATATTTGGAGTTATGCTGAATTTCAAACTATTCAAGATGTTTTATATGAACCATGTGTGTTTGTGTGTGTGAGTCTTCATATATGTTTTAGCATATGTAACAGTTCCCCATTTATAGTTAATATTTGATCTATTTTAATATATTTGTATTGCAAGATAAGTACATATATTTTTCATTGATATAATTGCTTTGGTTTATTTCTTTCACTCTTTGCCTTGATGTCATCTCGCACAACTTAAAGGATTAATTCAAGGTCATCTGGAGTAATATTTGAGGGGAATGTAATACAGTTCACTGATTTCTCCTTTAATTACTGAGTCTCTTTATTCAGTAGAAAAGCTTTGCTAGGACAGTGTGGCTCAGTCGTTTTTTCACCTCTTACATAACTACTTTTGTTCCAGTATCAGACGATTTCTCTCAAGCTAAAATCTTTGATGTCTAAAATCCAGGCAAGTTTTTTTTTACTTAACTATCCCTTTCATGAAATATACTGCTGCAACAGGAAATTAAATGCCACCCATATCACACTGTGACTATTTCTCACCAGTGTCCCTCTAGTTACAAGAGGAGTAGTCTCTACAGATCAGTATTTTCAAGGTAATCCTATAAAAGATAACCTTAAAATCTCAGTGGAAAAATAGAACAAAAGTTAATTTCTTTCAAACGTAAAGCCCAGTCATTGGAAGGGAAGTAACAGTAGTACTTCATTCAGTCAGAGGCTCTTGTTCTTTTCCTATTGTAAGCCTGTCACCCTCTATGTTATTAGAGTGGCCAACAGAATATCGGTGGGATGGAGAGAAGGGAGAATCATGAAGAACACTATCAAAATTTGCATGACATTCTCACATTTCAGTAGTCAACCCAGACACATCTGCTAGCAATGTAAGCTTAGGAAGTTGGTCTGGCTGTGTGTTAAAAATAATGTAGACCACCCAGCTATTCTCTTCCACAATAGTGTGTATGTAACATGTACTTCTTTAAGTTTAAGGCTATTTGATGTGATCGTCTGATAAGAAAGCATTGTGATAGATTGTGAACACATAGCTTTCAGTCTAATAACAATTTTTCTAGGATGTTAGAACAAAAATACATTCATTATGAGAGTAAAGAGCAAAGTGAATCAGTTCAGAATTCTATCAGTAAATTGAGTAGCACATCATTTTCTTACCTATTTTTAAATCTGTCTGAAATAATTTATTACTTTTATTCTAGTATTTTTTGTTAGTCTACTAAAAAAAAAGAGGCAGAAAAACATCATTTCTTTTGGCGTGTTTGATAATTTGATACAGAAGTTTAAGAAACATCTGATAGCATTGCATAGCATAGGCAAGGAAAAATACCTTAATAACAATAACATTAACATTGCCCAATGCCAAACATAGTGTACTATACAATACAGTCAATTCATTCTGCAATGTCAAGATGTGATTATCCATTTCTAATTCATTCTGAAAGCTTTTTAATATAATTTATATTGAAAGCCAGACATCCTTACAGATTTGCTTTCATAACTGACATGCCCTTTGGTAAAGACAAATCTTAACAATGCTTAAGTCTCCTTCTATAAATTTTGTAATTAAAGGTTCAAGCAAATGATTACAAATACAAATGGCCCTCAGTATCTATAAGTTCTGCACCCACAAATTCAATGAACCATGCTCAGAAAATATTTGGAAACAAATTGTCCCTAATTAATATGTATAGTATTTGTCTTCTTGACTATATTTCCCAAACAATTCAAAATAAGCAACTATTTATGATATAATTTACATTAAATCAAGTATTAGCTAGTTATCTAGAAATGATTTAAAGCACACAGGATGATGTACATAAGTTATATACACTTACTACTCCAAATTGCATTAAGAATGTGTACACCTTGGCAGATTTTGGTACTTTCAGAAGGTACTGGAACCAATTTTCTGTGAATACTGAGGAACAACTCTATATATTTAGGCATTTGAAAGAATAATACTGCTTTTATGTTAGTCAATAAATGTTTATTGTGAATACTGAGGAACAACTCTATGTATTTAGGCATTTGAAAGAATAATACTGCTTTTATGTTAGTCAATAAATGTTTAGAACATCTTTACTGGCATTGATAATTTTAGAGCATAGTTCAGATGTTATTCAATATGAAAAAAAGATAAGCACAATCTCCCATTTTCACAAAACTGATAAATCTCCAAGATAAGCTTCACACAAATACATGTAAATATCTTATGTTTAACCACAAATTAACCGTCCTGTTTTCATTTGTGTGGAAGTATGGGGTTTGTATCCCACTTCTGACACCAAATTCTGTCTTGGTTACTTTTATCTCATTGCTAAGCCAAAATACATGACTCCCAAAATTAAAGAAGGAAAGGTTTATGTAGCTCACCA
>NW_004955409.1:15558155-15563176 GCF_000276665.1 Chinchilla lanigera
ATCCAGACACAAAGTATAACAATTTGTTACAAAACAATTGGTATTTTACTATTCTTTTTGCTGTAAACAACTATAAAAGTAGAAAAACATATAAGGCAACAGTTTTCAAATACTGAAGATCAGTCAATCCATGTCTGTGACCCAGGAGAGAAAGGAAAAACAGAAGGGAAGCTGTAACGGTTAATACTTTTTGTCAATTTGAGAAGTTTAGAAGTTAAATGACTCAGCAGGGGGCCAGGGTCCTCACTTTGTGGACATCTTGAACCTGTGCAAGAGGAGACCACAGATAAGGTGTGGGTATGAAGGACCCGCTCTAGGGCAGGTAGCCTGCATACAAGATAAAGGAGGAAAGAGGCTTGTTTCCCCTCTTTTTGCTCCTGTTGTTTTTGTTGTCTTGAGCTGTTGCCCCTCACATGCTACCCTACCTTGGAGCCAGGTGATTACGAATTGAAACCTCCATAAACAGTGAGTTAAATAAACCTTTCCCTGTTTAATTCTGGGCTTTGGGTATTCTGTTTCAACAACAAGAGAAAAGTAACTAAGACAGAATACTATTAAATGGCAATTTTCTACTGAAAAGTCATTTGTTATTCCAACAGAGGAGGACCTTGAAGGTCAGGATGGCTTGAGGAGGTGAAAAGGCAGACATCATACTGTAGGGAAAGCAAGAAGGCTGGAATTTAAAGAGCAGCATACCAGAAACAAGGGCACTATTTTGAGAAACAGATTCTAATGTGCACTATATTTCTTTGGAGTGTTCTCCTAAGAACTAAAGTGTACATAGATAGGATAAAACTACATAAGATCAGGAAAACAACAATTTGCAAAGAGCAATTTTCTGAGCACTGCCAAAGAAGATGTTCAGATTTTGACAAACTAGAGTGAATAGATACGTTGAATATTTGGAACAATCAGCAAAATTTCAAATCATACTTTTGTTCTGGAAGCATCAGCCAGAGCAATTAGACAAGAGAGAAATAAAAGGAATAAGGATAGGAAAGGAAGAAGTGAAATTATCATTATTTGCAGATGACACGATACTCTACATGGAAGACCCCAAAAACTCCACCAAAAGACTCCTAGAATTAATGAACAAATTCAATAGCATGGCTGGATACAAAGTCAACACTCAAAAATCAATAGCATTCCTATACACAAACAGCAAATACATTGAGAGAGAAATTAAGTAAAGCATACCTTTCACAGTAGCAACCAAAAAATGGAAATACATGGAGAAGTACATAGGAATCAATCTAACAAAAGAGGTGAAAGATCTTTACAGTGATCACTTTCAGACCAAGAACAAGACAAGGATCTCCACTGTCAACACTCCTATACATGGTGATAGACATGGGTCTAGATTCAGTCTTCAACATGTGGTAAGCCAATTTTTCAAGCACAATTTATTAAAGAGACTATCTTTCTTAAACTGAATTTTTTTGACCCCTTTGTCAAAACATAAGTTGGCTGAGTGTGTTTGTGGTTGTTGCAGCACCTTCCAGTTTGTTCCATTGATCCTCAGGTCTATTTTTTTGCCAGTACCATGCTGATTTTATCATAGTGGCCTTGTAGTATAATTTCAAGTCAGGGATTGTGATGCCACCTGACTTGTCTTTGTTGCCCAGGATTGCTTTTGATATTCTGGGTCTCTTCTGGTTCCAGATGAATTTTAAGAATGTTTTCTGTCGATTTGTGAGGTACACTAATGGTATTTTAATTGTAACCAAAAAATATATACAATGTGAAGGTTTGTAGAGAAATATAACAAAGGTCTGTTTTCTCTGGCATTAGGAATTGAACTCAGGACTTCACACTTGCCAGGGAGGCACTCTACCACTGTGTCATATCTTCAGCCCTATTTCTTATACTTAAAATCTTTCTAAAATACTTTGAAATGAAACATATAATGACTTGGAAAGAAATGACACTATCTTTACCCATTTAGCAAGTATTTTGTCTGATTGATGTCTTATGAGCAGGGATGAGTGACCTAGTTACCAGAACTTCCACCAATGCATAAGACTCATGGGGCCTGATGTTCTCAGCTACTTCTATGGAAGAGCCCAACCCCTCCTCACATCTCTGAGGCAGAGTGCTGATAAAAGGTAGGTTCCTGTTAATGAGCAATTGGACTTTCAAATACATTTGCAGGATAAAGGTAAGGTGACACTAGACTCTGGGGTAGGAATTAGTTTCATCCTGCAAAATCACAAATTTAAGTTTGATTTGAAAATGCAAATGCACATTAATTTATTCTGAAGAAATGTTGGAAGTATTTAAGTCACAAAAAATTTTATTGAAAATAAAGCATTCTTCCTGCTTCCATGGAAAAACTATTGGCCAAATTGTACAAAGCTACAGTTAGGATAAATAAGTTGTAAAGATCTATTGTATTGCATGGTGACTATAGTTAGTAATACTGAATTACATACTGAGCAACTTCACTGAAGATAACATTATGAATGTACAAACACTGTTAATTCCTAACATTTTATTGTGAGGTCATGTATCTTTTTTGTTGTTTTTGTGTTGTTTTGATTTTGTCTTCATTGTGATTTTGTTATTTTTTAAATTTTTAAAATAAAAAAATTTATAAGAAAGCAAATGTTAGTCACAATAAAACAGTAATTGTGGCAGTCGATGTCTCTCTTAGCTTAATTAATGTACATACATATATCAAACTATGTTTTGCATATTAAATATATATACTTATATTGCTTTTCAATTATACCTTACCTGATTAAAATCTATCAGTTGAGTAAATGAGTATGAATTAGATAATAATTCACACAAAACATACTAACTATAGAAAATTCATAGAAGTCAGTAGATTTAAGGAATTAATTTATAAACATTAGTACTTATAGCAATTAAGAGGAGTCCTTTAGAAGGCAAGTTATGACTTGAGCATACAGTCTTGTATTGGCATAATTATTGACAAACATTATTTTTTTCTCTTGGTTTATGTCCATATGTTAATGAGTTTCAGTTGCTATGTTTTTGGTAAATACAAATTAAGGAATGATTGCCCCCCCCAATGATTATTGCTCTTAAATGCACAAACAACTTATTGATGAGCTTTCTAGACTTAGAGACTATATTCAAGCTTATTTGTCAACTCTTGATTAATTAAAAAGATAATGCTGAAATAGAAGAAGATCATTTTAGAAATTATTACCAGGATTTCACACAAAGTATTCACTTATAAGAAGAATAAAGACTACTGGCACATTGATATGATTTGCACATAGTAAGTGCTACTCAAATACAAACAAGGTCTCTTAGATAACTGGGAAGGAGTTCAGAATAATACTTGTTTTAAGAATTTGATTTCACATTAATTCAAACTTCACTTACCACTTACCAGATGAAGTCAGATACTTTGAATAATGTGTTATAGTAGTAGTTTGAATTGGTATATAATTTTCATGGGGAACCATTTCAAGTACCATATTAGCACACTTTTTGCTAAAATCATTTTCAAGTATTTGAGGCAAAACGTACTTCAAAAAGTAACACTGTACCAAAAATTTCTAGATAAAAAGGCTTTTATATTTTCCTGAAGGTCCACATTTCAAGGAATTTAGCAACAAATAGGAGAAAAGAAATTTCATGTTTTGTGGCAGTTGGATTTGATTTCTCTTATGTGCAGTTGACAAAACAGCACATGTCCAGTTGCCAAGAACTTTTTCAGTTCTAGAGTGAGGTAAAAAGAAACAACAAAAGTCAAGAAAGATTTAGGATTCATTGTGTGTGAGTGTGTGTGTGTGTGTGTGTGATTGTGTGTGTTTGTGTGTGTGCATATGTATGTGTTCCTTTCTAATATTCGTTAATGATTTTTGTTATTTGTTATTGACATAAGATGATAATAGATACAATTCTCTTTTAAAAAGTTACTATTAAGGGTCGGGGATATAGTTCACGGGCACAGTGCCTGCCTTGCAAGCTCAAGGTTGTGAGTTCTATTCCCGTATCCCCCCACCAAAAAATTACTATTAAAATATGAACTCTATAGGCCTCTAACATTATTTCTCTCACAATTTTAAAATATATTATTGACTCACAATAACACAAATTTAATAGCCAATTGGAAATAGAAGGTACATTTTAGGATATGGATACTAAAGACAGAAAGATAATTTAAAGGAAATGTTCAAAGAGCCACATCTAAGGCGGGATGGTAAAAACACAGAGAACAATATCTGCAGGATAGACATTAAAATTTAACTTAGGAGGGAATATAACATGTGAAGGGGTTGGCTCATTATTCATAGAACTGATTCTTTTTATAACTGGATGCCATAGTAGAATTCACTTAAATGGCTCACATAGTCACAGAATAGAAAAATGAGGAAAACACATAGAAAAACTTGCAAACTGTAACTTGGCTACTTAGAGTCAGAAATGAAATACCTACAAGGTCAAGTGCTAGTGAGTGATTTGACCTGGACCTCAGAAATCTCAATGCCATATTTTTGTTTTACTGTAAAATACTGCACTTGAAAATACCTTTATTAAATTAGAATTTCTCTCCAATATAGCATTACAGGAAGAATGCTAGACTAGTAAGTGTTTCTGTCCCTTTTGAACTACTAGCGATTGAATGACCTTGCACAACTTAGTAGACTTTATTTTTCATACGAAAAAATCTATGAATTCAAGTCCATAATTCACATGAAAATCTAAAAATCAATGTAGCTATTTAGCAAAATTTTACAATTAAAGAATCAGTTCTTTAAGTGCTCGTTGTTTACATTCTTCAAGAGAATGTATTTTCCAGAAAATAGTTTGTAATTCCAAGAATAAGTGCCTTCCCCAGTGTTACATAGTATATGTGCTGCCGAAGCAAGCACTCAAGTGTTACATAGTAGATTTTAGATTATAGATCATAGATTAGATTTAAATATAAATTAGAACAAATTATTTTTATATAAGTACATATTTTTCAAGTACTTTATTTTAGAAAACAAGTTGTTTAATATAAAACAAGTAGGGCTGGGGATTTAGCTCAGCGGCAAAAG
>NW_004955409.1:15563276-15575178 GCF_000276665.1 Chinchilla lanigera
TATATATATAAAACAAGTAATTGAACCCTGAAGATTAAAAAAAAACAACAGAATTATTCTTCAACTCCTAAATGGTGAAATCATGTGGGCAATCGCGGAGTGTCTTCATCCATTTGAGATGCTATAACAAAATATAAACTGGGTGGCTTATAAACGGCAGAAGTTACTTCTCATGCTTGTGGCAGCTGGCAGTCCTATGTGAAGGTAGCAGCAAATTCAGTGGAGACCTTCTTCCTAGTTCATACATGGCTATTTTTTTGCTGTGCCTTCACATTCACATTTACTGTAAAGGTAGATCTCTGGGGGATCATACAGAAGTACTAATGATATTCATCAGAGCTGCACCCTCACAATATACCCCCCCAAAGTCCTTATCTCCTAATACCATTGCTTTGGAAATTAAGTTTCCAATTCATGAATGTAAACACATAGTATCAGTCCACACAAGAAGAAAACCAGTTTTATAAGATTATTTCAAAGCTTTTTTGAAAGCATTAAACTAGTGTGTATTTAGAAAATATACACTAGATAAACATGTAACACTAATATGAATTTTATCAAAATAAAGACTACAACCAATTAAAAAGTAGGAAGACCTGAAACACAAAGAGCATATTCTTTTTTCTGTAGATTCTGGTTCAGTCATATGCTACACACCATCAGAAAAGGTACTTTCTCAACAAGAATATTTCTACATGACATGAAAAACTCCTTTGGACATGAGAGAATTGTTTATTCAAAAGTGCTAATGAAAAAAGCTAAGCAATGACATTCATTACAACAAAAATAAAAATAACATTCCCCATATCTAATTATAAATAATTTCCAGTAAAACAAAAAAAAGGAACAGAAAAAAGAAAAGACACAAAACCACGTGGGCATTTGCGTGTTCTTTTAAATTTTCTTTTCTATTGCTCAAATTAAATGTATGTTTTATACCACCTCCAAACACCACTTCCAAAATAATAAGAGAAATAAAAAAGTGCTTTCCTTGGTGAAATGGATGTCACATAGCTTCATGGGAAATGGTAACTCAGGTTGGAACTTAGTGTTTGAACCTTAAACTCTGGAATCAGACAACTCAGTTCAAAAGACAGCCTTTCCATTTGCCACTGGATGGGCTTGAGGAATGAATTTACTTATATGTAAATGTTCTCACATACAAAATGAGGTAAATGTTGCTGGGAAGATTAGATAAGATAATAAAGTGGAAAATATTGGTCTGCATATAAATTTTATAGGTGCTTGATATTATTATTACTAATAACAATATCAGTAATGTATGCATCCAATGAGGAAAATCATCTTGAGACTGCAAAGGCATTGCAAATAAGGCTAAAATTTATGTTATAGTCTAAGGAGTAATATTTTTCCTTTACTCAGATATTGTAGCAGAAAATGCCCTGCCCCCAAGCCAATATACTTCGGTTTGTTAGTTGCCCAGGTAATAATTTATGTTCCAGTTCCAATTGCTTGTTTCTGTTAGAAATGGGAGGTCATCATGATGCATAAATAGCTGGTCACTATGATGCACATTGTATAAACCAATGACAAGCCACTGACAAGCCATTCTGCCTCTGTACTTCCTGCTTGCTTATCTCATATAAGCCCTGGACCACCAGAGATCAAGGCCTGATATCCTGGCAATGATCTCAATCAGTGTTCATCGATGTAAATAAATCTGCTTCGAAATCCTGGGTGTCATTTAGATGCTTCTGTTGCTGTTGCAATATAACTGTCTCAAAAGAAAAATTAAATTTTACCTGAAAAAATAAAAACCTGTAACACATATTGTCATTTCTACATTCATGAAATGAGTGATATGGGACTAGCATTTCTCTCTGATGAAAGAGATGATGTAATAGATAAATACAAACCTCCTCAAACAGTATACCATTGTTTAAGTGTGACCGTGATACTCACAAATTGCTTTTTATAAATTAGTTTCAGTGACACTGGGCTTGTGCTAAAGCCACAGGCAGTGCTACTAGATGGTGGTGTGTACACTGGCTGCCTGTACTTGTAACTATAGTCTTTTGGGAAAGGTTCATGCTAAACGGGAGAGGGCAGGCCTGGCTGTGATATCTAATTTTATGTGTCACCTTGACTAGGTTAAGGGATAACTTATAGAACATTATTTCCTGGAGTGTCTATGAGAATGTTTCTGCAGGAGATTCGTATTTGAATCATTAGACAGTAAAGGTAGTATACTTTCACCAGTGAGACCAGACATCATGCAGTCTATAAACGATCCTAAACCAAAAAGGCAGGGAAGGGAACCTTCAGTGTTTCTTCTGGAGCTAGGACATCATGTTCTCCTGCCCTTGTACATCACAGCTCCAGACTCTTGGCCATTCAAAGTCTTGTGCTTAACACTAGCAGTCTCTTAAACACGCATCCTTTTAGCCCAATAGTAAAGATTCAGATGTGGTTTGTCCCATCACAATTTATGTTAAAATTTGATTGCCAGTATAATGCTGATGGAAAGTGAGCCCTGAAGAGGCCTTAATGCCTTTCTCATGACATTGAGTTAGTTCTTGTGGAAATCTATTAGTTCTTAGAAGAGTGGGTTGCTATAAAACAGGTCAATTCCTCTGTCCTTTCTCTTCCCTTTTTCTCTTCCTCACATTCGCACTTCCTTTTCGGCCATTCCAGTAAGCACGGAGCAACACCTGGCCCTCAGCAGAGCTCAGGAGATGCAGCTTCTGGTCTTGAACATTTCTGCCTCTCAAACTACAAGTTTAATACACTTCTTCCCTTTACAAATTACCCCATCTCAGATATTCCAACAAAGCATGGAAACCAGATTGAAATAAGCCTCAACTTCTGTATTTTTCCAAATTTTATTTTCTCTCCTTTACCTGTATTACAGAAACCTGATAAAATTTTATAATTCTCTATTCATGAATCTCTGCTTATGGTCTCCCTGTTATAAGCAATGCCCTTGCCTAATGCTATAGGTTGAGATCTTACTCAAGAATTCAGACTCAGATTAACTTTTACCTTTCCTATAATCTTTTGCTCTTCCTACTTTCTTTCTCCTTAACCTTGTAGAGACCTGGAGGTTTACTGGCAGGAGGAATGTATGCCTTATTTTTTTTCTCTTTACCTCCCTTTCTTAAGATGGTTAATAACTTTTACTTGTTAAACTCCTTGAATTTCATTTTTCATACAGGAAAATTAAAATATTGACAGTTAAAAAATAGATGACTGTATTTGGCAAAGGAAAAATTCTACTGATGAGTTAGGTTTTTACCTGGAGAACCATAAGATTCAACATTAAAATAAAACTTTCGGGTTAGGTCATGCACATCAGTGGCAGGAGTTTGTATTTGACTCATCTTTACTGCCAATGTTTTGCATGCTCTTTCTTAACAACTCTCACCTGATCTTCCAGTACCCTTCTGTACATAATTCTTCCTTCTTTGGCACATCCATGACCTGGGACAGAGTGATTTTTTTTTTCCAAAGTACAAGTTGGATAAAAGATTCTGTATTCCCTGTTTAATGTTTCATTGTATCAACTTTAATCAAAACTCATAAGCAGGATTTACATTAAATTCTTAGTTTTTGTATGATATTTCATGCTTTTTAGTTTGTCAGACTACTTAGTTTACTTTCCTTTTTAATAATCTCTTCAGTAACATGTTAACCAATGCTCAAAATCCAGGTGTTCCCTTTTGAATTTAATGAAAGTTTTCCTGATACCTTTAACCCATTAATGTAACCATCTTTATGTGCTTCTACCTTTAACCTCTTTGCCTTAAATGACATGCATATGAACTACTAACAATTTTACTTGTGTTCTTTTAACATAACAACAAATCATGTTGTGCAATGCTCATTCATTCATTTATTCATTCATTCATTTGTTCTAGCCCTTGGGTAACATCTGAAAGAGACTCAATACAATAATAAATATTTATAAGATATAAAAAGTTAATGAAAATGACAAAATAAAATACCAATTTTGGGAGCTATTTCCCTCACAGGAGAAACTGAAGCCTGGAAGCCAAGTTACACTTTTAATTGGTCAAGTTGATCAGCATTTTCAAATGCCATAAGTATGAGAAAATAAAAAGGGTGATAATCATGAAATGTTGACTTATTACGAATATCATGAATTGACACCGAAGTTTTTTTGTTTTATTTTGTTTTTGTCTTTTTGAGACAGAGCTTCACTATGCACTTCAAGCTGGGCTTGAACTTGCTTTGTAGCCCAGGCTGACCTTAAACTCACAGCAATCCTCCTGCCTCAGCCTCTCGAGTGCTGGGATTACAGGCGTGAGCAGCCACATCCAGCAACATTGAGATTTCATTTCTTACCACTAATTCTTCTCAAGGGCAATGAAAAACATTCTGAAAACTACTTGAGAAAAGTCAGTTGCTTTCTCTTTGATGCAGGTGTGTGTAAATATTCAGCATTTTATTGGCTACATAAGAGGAAGATAGGCCAACCTTTCTTGAACTTCATCAATTCTGTAAAGCATACAGGTTAGACCAAACAATTTTATTAGCAACACAAACGAGAGCATTTAGAGTTTAAGCATTTGGGCATATATCCATACAAATGATATAATATGCTGTACTCCTTCTAACTATGTAGAGGAAACCTCTCCATTAAGGAAAAATGAGTACTGAAATGTTTTCCCCTTGTTGAGAGCTTATTTTTCAGTAGTGGTCCACTGTTGCAAATTAGTAAAAATCTAGAATACCTCTCTTTCTCAAATGTATGAAAGTCTGATGTTTAAGTGAAATAGATCCTTACTGACAAGTCCAAAAATGACTTTTGAATTGAGTATAACCAAAGTAAGAATTGATAACACTACCATAGTCTATTCACTCAGTCAATAAAGGATATTTGAAAACACATCACTGCTATTTTCCCAGACATTTAAAAGGATTTTCTAAGTGTGAACTGTAAGGCTATTTGCTTTTAACTAAAATGGGGTTAAATTGGCCAAACAAATCCCCTTTGGGACTTCAGAGTAGCTACTACCCTAGAATGGTGAACTGACATTTTTCATTGTTCATTTTAATTGAAATGTACCCCATAGCTACTAAAGTAGTTTTGGGGAATAAAACAATGAATAAAAGTTATGTTTGGCCAGTGTGAAATTATGCTAGAGAGAACATGATTCTGGTATATCACAATAAACAGAAAATTTGCTTATTTTCTGGTTTAATCTACTACAACAAAAACTAGATTTTTATATTGAAGTTACTGAAATAAAACTTTAAAAGACAAATACTGGAAGGAAAAGAATATATATGTAGAAATATGAACAGAAACATCAAAGTTAAAAAGTGTTTTGAGTGTCCTTTCTCCAGATTTATGGGACAACATCCAATCACAATTTGACTATATCTGAGGTTATACTCATCTTCATCATCATTAATCATCATCATTATAATAATCAAAACCATCATCATACAAAAAAGAAGAAAATCCTCAAAAGCCTTAACTCCCTAGAGTTTCATAATTAACTACCACAATAAAAGCTCTTATTCTGAGTGGATAAATAATACTTTTTTTCATATTAGTCACATAGTACTATTATGAGCCTCAGATAAAAAAGTATTATTGTTTTTTGTAGTTATTTCTTGATTCCAGCATTCTTACGATCTTTCCAATTTGTAGCAGATATCCTTCATCCTCCCTTCTCTTTGTTTAATTGTATTGCCTAGATGACATGCTAGGTTTAATTAAATATTGCAATAATAATTCTTAAAGTTCAATTTATATCTCTTCAGATCTGCTTTGTAGGAGAATTCCATGATTTTTTATGTATGGATTGGGTAGGATATGATATGTTCTATAATGTCAACCTCATGGCTTCAAATGCCTTATATCATCTCTAAAGAATTCAATTTTTCCACTCAGAATTATTTAAAAATTATTGAGGATATTTTAAAAACATCCTCTATTCCTCCATTGCTTCTTTCTTAATGTGCTGTGTGCTCAGAAAAGGTACTCTTGCTCACCCTTAGGCTGATTGATCCAGCCAATCATGATTGCCTCATTCCTATTGATAAATCATTAGGTTTGTCATTAATTCTGGACAATGAGCTATGACGGGAGGGCTACTGAAGAGCAATTCAGTTAGATCAATTTCTTTCTAGCTCTGGACATTGTGATGAGGTGGTGTTTGGAATTATTGAAGGCATTTTGGAAAGAGGAAAGACTGGATGATGAGGAAAATCAATTCAATAAAGTATGCAAGATGAAAAGATAGGAATGACCTAGTTTCTTGCAAAAAATTTTTGCATCCTTGGATGTTTTGACAGCTCTGCTTGCAGATTCTTTGTTATGAAAAGCAAAATATCCCTAAGTCTAAAATTTTTTAAGCAGTCATTTTTGTTTGGATATATTAAATCATTTTTCCTATCATGGATACAATCTATCCAATGTCTGAGTCTTCACTTTCTAGCTTCTGAAATTGACTCTATTTCAGCTTTTTTACATTAATTTTTTGACTGGTTGTGTACTCCATATTTGAGAAACCTTAAGATAATACAGAATACAATGAAAATGTTTTTATATAGTACAAAAATATGTCCATGGCATTATTGGCATTACTATTCATTTATAATACCTTCTTAGTCTTCACAGAAGTATATTTCCTTGATTTTAGGCATGCTCTACATTTAAATAATTCATATCCTTTTGTGTTTCTGTAATAATGTAATTTGAAATACTATTCTAATTTGATAATCTGCTACTAATAATATTAAATGTCCTTATATAAAAAGGAATTTTTAAATATTTCACAGAAATTGTATAGATTTATCATTCTTTTTTGTAGTATTTTCAGAGAAAGATTATAAATGAACATTATTTTTAAATAGATTTTCACATTACAATCAAAATCAATTACACTTCTGTTTAAATTACAGAACGTTAAATTGGTGCAACATAAAGCATTATTGTAATTCATGTGTTACTATTATTTGTTAAACTAATTATGTTCTAAATATATCTAAATAAGACACAGATTTTTAAAAAGAGCATAGAAACATGATGGAAACCTTGATTGAACAATATAGGGAAGAATGAAAAGCATGAAACAGATTGAAAGAGATATCCAGGAAATTAAAAATTCCATCAAAAGCTGGCAAATCCACTAAAACAAAGCTGAAAATAGACACTCGGACCTTAAAGACAGCATTACAGCCAGCAATCCTGAAAGGAAGGATCTCTTAAAAACAACAAGGAACCAGGAAATAACGCTTCGACAGGTGCAAGACAATGTAAGGTACGTAGGTGTAAACAAAACAGCAGGAGTCAACACAAATGAAATAAAAAGACTAAGAAGTAATGACAGAAGAGATAGCACAAAATTTGCCAAGCATGGCAAACAACCTGAAATAGTTGTAATTGAGGCATATAGAACTCCAATTAACCATAAACAAATAAATCTACACCCAGATGTATAATAATCAAGATCTCAGAAAATAAGCAAAAGGACAGAATATTAAAAACTGTTAGAGAAACGAAACAGATCACCTATAAAGGAAAGTGCATCAGATGCATGGCAGATTTCTCAACACAAACCATCAAGTCAAGAACAGGTTGGAGTGAAGTATTTCAGGTACTGAAAGAAAACAACTTCCAACACAGATTGATGTGCCCTGCAAAACTATCCTTCAAAATTAATGGAGAAACAAAATATTTCCATGACAAAATAACAAGAAATTCATGAATGCCAAACCAATCCTGCAAAGAGTACTAAAAGATACTCTAGAAAGAGATAAAAATGACCACAATTTCAAGAACAAAAATAGAAAAGAACGACCAAGCAGAGCAAGAAATTAAACAGAGGGAAAATGTAGGGAACCAACAGCAGGAAAAAAAAAAATGACAAAGATAAGCCAATACATATCCGTTATAACCCTTAATGTAAATGGTCTCAGTTAATGAATCAAAAGAAGCAGACTGGCAGAGTGGATCAAGAAACAAAATCCAACAATATGCTGAACACAAGAAACACATGTAACTCAAAAGGAAATTCACAGACTGAAAGTCAAAGGATGGAAAATAATACTGAATGTGACAGGAACCCAGAAAAAACCAGGGGTAGCTATTCTATTTGTAGATAATGTGAACTTCAAACCAAGAACAATCAAAAGAGATAAAGAAGGTCACTACATACTTGTTAGGGGAAAACTTCAAGAGAAGCAGATAACAATCATAAATATCTATGCCCCAAATCCAGGAGCACCCAACTATATAGTACATTTTTTTTAAGAGAATAATAAAAACATAGCAAAATACCAGCAACATAAAAAAATACAAAACAAATCAAAAGCAATAAAAATGATACAGGGTTTCAGAACAAAATTGCAGGATTAAATTAATAGTGGTTATTACATCACATATTGTTATCTTCAATGAAGTTGCTCACATTACCAGATGTAAGAATACAGGATTGATCAAACTGACATGAAAAATCAAATAAGCAGTAACACAATCATAACAGGCGACTTTAAACCTCATTTTCACAAAGAGAGAGATCAGCTAGACAAAAAGCACCAAAGAAATAACAGAACTAAACCAAACTTGTGAACAAATGGACTTAGTAGACCTTTACAGAGTACTCTACCCCAAAAAATCAGAATACACATTCTTCTCAGCTGCACATGGTATATTCTCTAAAAGAGACCATATAATAGTCCATAGAGCACACTTAAGTAACTGCAAAGGGATTGAAATTTTCCCAGGTATACTATCAGACTATAATGCAATGAAGTTGGAAACTAATGACAACAGAAATCACAAAACTTCCATAAATAAATGGAAATTAAATGACACCCTCCTGAATAACCAGTGGGTTACAGATGAAATTAAAGAAGAAATTAAACAATATTTACAATCAAACTAAAATGCAGATACAACTTACACTAACTTGTGCGGTGCAATGAAAGCAGTCCTCAGGGGAAATTTTATGGTGATGAATCCCACATTAGGAAAACAGAAGGAGAACAAATAAACAATCTTATGCTGCACCTCAAGCTTCTAGAAAAAGAAGAGCAAGTCAAGCCCAAAAAGAAGGCAGGAAATTATAAAGATCAGAACAAAATTAATGAAATGGAGACTAAGAAAACAACATATAGAATTAATGAATCAAAGAATTGGTTCTTTGAGTAAATAAATAAAACCGGTAAATCCCTAGTCAAACTTAAAAAAAAAAAAAAAAGGAAAGAAAAAAACTGAAATACATGCAGTAAGGAAAGAAAAGGATGAAATCACTACAGATTTCTATGGGTAGAAATTCAGAAGATCATCAATACCTGCTTTCAAAACCTTTACTCTCGTAGGATGGAATACAGAGGAAATGGACTGATTCCTAGGTACATATGAATTACCAAAGCTGAGTGAAAAAGAAATAAATATCCTGAATAATTCAATATCAGCCAATGAAATTGAAAATGTCACAAAAAATTACCAACAAATAAAATCCTAGCTCCTGATGGATTCACAGTTGTATTCCACAAGAAATTCAGAGAAGATTTAATGTCAATTCTTGTCAATGAATTTGAAAGGGAAAGAATTCTCCCTAACTCATTCTTGGAGGCAAGTGTTACCCTGATGCCAAAACCAAAGAAAGACCCAACCAAAAATGGAACTATAGGCCAATCCCCCTAATGAATATAAATGTAAAAATTCTCAGTAAAATCAGGAAGATTAAACAACATGACCAAGTGTGATTCATCCCAGGAGTACAGGGAGGGTTCAGTATATGCAAATCAATCAATGTAATACACCACATCAATAGAGTCAAAGACAAAAACCACATCTCATCTCAATAGATGCAGAGGCAGACAGGAGGTCCTCACTCAGAAGGCCCATGAACTGCTAACACCAGGGTTTGCATTTGGGACCTCCCTGTGTGTGCCCTGTGCCACCGGAGGTACTAGAGCAGGCAATCCAAGAACCACTGACACTGTGATCTACATCTGGGCTTTACTTTCACCCTGACTTCCTGGAGGTTACAGACATGGGTGGTCCGTGATCACCACCAGTGCAGCCCATATTTGGCTCCTGTGTGTGCCCTGAGCTGCCTGGAGAGGCAGAATCAGGCAGGCTGTGACCCACTGACATCACAGTTCACAGCTGAAAGCCCAGAGAACCAGGTATTTCCCATCTACTTGTTGGGGGCAGAGCAGCCAACAGATAACCCCTCTGCCATTACAGTCTGAGTCTCTGCCCTCCATGTGCCCAGTGCAGACAGGAGAGGCTGACTCAGAAGGCCCACAGTCTGCTAACACCAAGGTTCATGTTTGGACCCTCCCTGCATGTGCCCTGTGCCGCCTGAGGTACTAGAGCAGGTGGTCCATGAACTGTTGGCACCGCGGTTTATGTCTGGGCTCTACTTGTGCCCTGACCCTCTGGAGGTCACAGACACAGGGGTTCCATGATCACCACCAGTGCAACCCACATCTGGCTCCTGTGCATGCCCTGAGCTACCTGGAGACACGGAATCAGGTGGTTCACAAACTGCTGACCCCGCAATTCGTGTATGAGTTCTGCCTGTGCCCTGAACTGCCTGGGAACACAGGACCACTGGTCTGTGATTGCACAACAAGTGCAGCCTATTTCTGGGTCATATGCATGCCCTGAGCTGCCAGAGGACACTGGATCAGACAGTCTGCCACCAGCTGACATCACAGCATCTCAGACATGGGACAATTAGATACACTTCACCATCTGCTGGAAGACCCCAGAAGAAGTGCATCTCAGCAGACACTGAGGGGCAAGCCTGAACACCAGGAAAACTAGGGACACTAGTGACATTTGCTTAGCTTTCCAGGGAAGAGGGAGATTGAGCATTCTGCCTCTGGCATCAAACATAACCAGATGAAGGACTAAAACACAATCTCAGAACTCCACCCCACTCAGAACAAGTCCAGGAGACATCAACATAGGAGAACTTGGTAAACCTGCACCTGAAATTGCTGAAATGATTGAAATGGAAGTAAAGAAACAACTCCATCAAGCCATAGAAGAGGTAAGATCAGAAATAATCTCTCAGGCAAAAAAAATGGAATGATGAAAATAATGAAAGAATTGCTCAGCACATCTAAAGAAGAAATATGTATAAAAAATACATGAACATTGGCAACAGATGAAAACATTAATTGAACAAAATAGGAATGAACTAGAATGCATGAAACAGATTCAAAGAGACATCCAGGAAACTAAAGCTTCCACTGAAAAGTGGAAAAACCACTTGAATGAAGCTGAAGATAGAATTTCAGATTTTGAAGACAGCATGGCAGCTAGCAACTATGAAAGAAAATATCTCTTAAAATCAACAAGGAACCAGGAGAAATCAATCCAACAGCTGCAAGAGGAGGCAAAGAGGAATAATGTACAAGTAATAGGAGTCAATAAAACAGCAGGAGGTGACACAAACAACATAAAAGTAATATTTGCAGAATTAAGAGCAGAAAATTTCCCAAGTATGGAAGCAGAACCTGATATACAGGGAAATGAGGCATATACAACTCCAACTAGTCACAATCAAAATAAAATTACACCCAGACATATAATAATCTAGATCCCAGATCTCCAGCAAAAGAACAGAATATTAAAAGCTGGTAGAGAAAAGAAACATATCACCTATAAAGGCCCATTAGAATCACAGCAGACTTCTCAAAACAAACCATCCAATCGAGAAGAGCTTGGAGTGAAGTATTACAGATCCTGAGGCAAAACAGCTTCCAACCAACACTGATGTATCGTGCCAAACTATCCTTCAAATTCAATGGAGAAATAAAATATTTCCATGACAAAGAACAACTGAAGAACTTCATGAGTTTCAAAACATCCTTACAAGGAGTACTAAAAGATATTCTAGACAGAGAAAAAAAATGACTGCAATCTCAAGAACAACAATAG
>NW_004955409.1:15576964-15584319 GCF_000276665.1 Chinchilla lanigera
ATAGGCAGAGATTTTATG
This sequence comes from Chinchilla lanigera, assembly GCF_000276665.1. NCBI lineage: Eukaryota > Metazoa > Chordata > Mammalia > Rodentia > Chinchillidae > Chinchilla > Chinchilla lanigera. The sequence goes on from NW_004955409.1 coordinate 15,576,983, forward strand.
AATGAAAACCAAACTTCACAGGAAGTACTTCAAAAAATCAACAACTGGGATTTCATCTTGTAAAATTTTTGCACATCTAAAGAACTCACCAACAGTGTAAAAAGAAACCCAATGAATTGGGAAAGATATTTTAGTCAACTGTCCCTTAGACAAATAACTATCTAGAACATATAAAGAATCTAAAAAATCAGGCTCCAAAAATTCAAAGACCCAATCCAAAAATGGGCATCTGAGATGAATATACACTTATCAGATGAAGAAATACAAATGGCAATTAAATATATGAAAAATGTTCATCATTGGCCATTCAAGAAATGCAACTTAAAACAACTGAGATTCCATCTCATACCAAATATAATGGCTGTCATCAAGAAATCAACCAATAACAAATACTGGAGAGGATGTGGGGAAAAAGGTACAGTACTGTGGAAATCAGTATGGAGATTCCTCACAAAACTAGGATTAGAGGTTCCACTTAACCTAGCTATTCCCCTTTGCGTATTTTTCCAGAAGAATTAAAAACATGCCACAGCAATACATGTGCACCCATGTTTATAGCAGCACTATTTGTCATAGTTAAATCTTGGAAACGACCAAAATTCTCAACACCTGAGAAATGGATTAAAAAAGATTAGGTGTTTTTATACGATGGAGTATTACTCAGTTATAAAAAACATAAACTGGAGGCTTTTATAGGTAAATGAATGCAACTACAGACCATACTCATAAGTGCAATAATTGAACCAAAAAATGTAAATATCATATTGTCTCCCTAAAGTAAGAAACTGAAAGAGTAAACAAGCTCAAAGATGTGAAAGAGAAAGAAATTGCTGAAAGGAAAGGAACAACTGGGATGAAAGGAGAAAAGAAAGAAAGAAGAGAAAAAAACCATAGATAGATAGATAGATAGATAGATAGATAGATAGATAGATAGATAGAGATATAGATAGATAGATAGACAGATAGATAGATAGAAGGATAGCTGCAATAATTATACTGCTGATCTCCACTGGCTTATTGAAAGAAACAGTGAATGCTTAATTTTTTGACCAACATTGCATGTTTATACCTGGTAATCTAAACAACTAATTTGAAGACAACAATATGCAATATAACAACCATTAATGAATTCCTACCATCTTGTTTAAGCAAGCACTCTACCATTTCTAATGATAATTTTTTAAATTAATTTTTATCTAATGATAATTTTAAAGTTATAATTTATTCTCTTTAATGGTTTGATCAATCTTGCATCCTTACATTTAGTACTCTGAGCAACTTCATCGAAAATAACAATATGTGAGATAACAACCACTGTTTATTCCTGTCATTTTGTTTTGAAATCCTGTATCATTTTTATTGTTTTCATGTTGCTTTGCTTTTGTCTATGTTGTTATTGTTACTTTTTATTCTCTTTAAAATAAAAACAAGAAATTATGTCATCAAAGAACTAAAAGCTATATCTAAGTAAATCTAAGTAAAATTTCTATAAGCATATCAGTATAACTTTATTATTATGTTCTCAATGAGTAAGCAACTATACTGGTCATTGCAAATAATTTTTTAAAAAAATCAATGTCTGAAAATTAATTTCGTTCAACCTCCTATTTGAAACATTCGATTTAATTGAAAATTTTCTATCTGTGTAAAGAATACCTTCCACTGGGCTAGGGATTTACCTCAGTGGCACAGTGACTGCCTGGCAAGCGTGAGGTTGTGAGTTCAATTCCCAGTACTGGAAAAAAACGCAAAAAGACAAAAGAAAAAAGAAAAAAAAAAAGAAAAGGAATACCTTCCATCGTTGTTTCCTGGAAATATTTTCAATTGAAAAATGTATTTTCTGACTAAGCAAGTTTCTAAATATTTATATACTCAACTTTAAAACCTCTAAATTTGTCTTCATTGGGTATCATTGACCTAAAAGTGAAAATTTTCAATTTAATATCTAAATATTAAATCTAATTATCAATTTTATATCTAAAATTTGAGGTATAATTACTTTTATAATATATACAATTAATTTCTTAGTAAAATCTGTTTTTATTTTTACTGGAAATGGTATACTTACATTTTGTTAGATTTTCTTGACTAGTCATTTTTCTGGATTTACTTGGGTATTATTCTCTGATGCATATGAGCTCATTTGCATTTTTAAAGAATAATTCATTTTCAAAAATTTACATATTTGAAATTTTATGATACACTTTGTATAGCAGTATAATACCAGAGTAAATGCTGCTAGAATTCCCAGTCATTTTTTTCTTTGTGTTTAAGGTAAATACACTACAAAGGCATTGTAATGTGAAACTTGCTTTAACTTAGGGTGAATAAGACAACATTTGAAAAATATATATATTCAGCAGTAAAAAGCTAAGATATAAATCTTTGCCTCAAGATAAAAAATTTTAAAACATTCCTGTTTGCAGGAATATTTAGGTAAGAGTAGGGACAGAGATAATGATAGAGGATAGAGTATATCACCAAATAATAATATTTTATATATCCATTTTACTTTGTTTTGTCATTTTGAGACAGGGTCTCACTGTGCAGTTCAGGCTGGTCTCGAATTTACAACGACTGTCCTACCTCAGCCTCCTGAGTGCTGAGATTACAGTCATGCACCACCATGGCTGGCCTATCCATGTTAATTGGTTAGATTTTTATATGGATTACTAAATTTCATAGTTATATGGATAACTAAATTTCATTTTAGTTACAAAATGATTACATGGTTGGATAAAATCTACTTATTTTAAAGTTGGAATTTCTATTATCCAAATGTGCATCCTATGCTAAGTTCACTAAGATCTAGGTTAGTAATAAATGAATGAACTAGGTAGCCTGAACTAGGTTTATTTAAATAGTGTAGTATAAAGAAGATAGTATTATATATGTGAGTGAATTTGGTTATTAAATCTAGAAATCTTTTGATGGAATTTTTAAGGTCTTCTATGACGAGTATCATGTCATTTGCAAATAACAATAATTTCACTTCTTGTTTTCCTATCTTGTTTTCTATCCTTTCTTTCTCTTGTCTTATTGCTCCAGCTACTGTTTCCAGGATTATATTGAATAGGAGTGGTGATAATGGACATCCTTGTCTTGTTCCTGATTTTAGAGTGGGAAGCCTTCTCAACTGTTGGTGGGAGTATAAACTGGTGCAACCACTGTGAAAATCAGTATGGAGATTACTCAAAAAGCTAAAATTATAGGTTCCATTCAACCCAGCTGTTCCCCTTATCTTCCTGAAAGAATTAAAAGCAATCTACCACAATGATATATGCACACCCATGTTTATAGTGGCACAGTGTGTAATAGCTAAATCTTGGAAACAACCTAAATTCCTATCACCAGACAAATGGATAAAGATGTGACTTTTGTATATAATGGAGTACTATATTGTCATAAAGAAGGATAAACTCAAGATATTTCTAGGTAAATGGATGCACCTTGAGATCATATTTAATTGAAAAAAATTGGGCATGCATGTTTAAATATTACATTCTTTCTCTGGTGTGAAAAACTGAAAGGACTAAATTGTATGATGGATATTGTGAAACAAGAAGAAAATGTTGAAATGGAAATCGGAACTAGGTCCAGTGAAAGGAAAGAAGGGAAAAGAAAAAAAAATGAGAAGAGAAAGAAAATGGAAACAAAGGTTTGTAAATAACAAGGGGAAGAGGGGTTCAAGAGAGAGGAGGGGAATGAGGAAAAAAGAAAAATCAAGACATCGTATGCAGGAATTCATCGTATGAATTCCCTATGATGAATGTGATCATTATATATGTCTAAAATGTACCAATAGATTTAATTAATCAAAAAATTGCAGCCATAAATAATTAAATGAGGCAACTTCTGTACAAAATTAAAACAATATACTTCTGAGGAAAAGTGGCTAACAATGAGTCCTCAATTTCCCTGGAAATCTTAACACTTAGGTAAATGGGACCGATATACTTGATAGCTTGGATTCTTAAGTAAAACTAGATACAAGAATATTTTCAGAGAATAAAATAATCGGTTCTCTGGAAAGAGCAACATGAAACTTCACAATTTGTTTTGCATGTCAGATGTCTATTTTTTATAATCATATTCTTCTCAGTTAAATAACTTCAGTTTCTTTAATTTTTGACATTTTAGTGTACACTACAAGTACAGAAATATGTCTTCAAAACTACTAATGTAAGACGGTTGGACATTTAAGTATTGTTTTGCCACTGTAGTTCAAAGCTCAAGAAAGCCCAGGGTACATCCCAGCCTTTGTTTACTAACATAATGTGAAGTGTAGTGGAACAATCAGTGAATGGGAATTCATTCATCAAGACCTTATCCCTGGCTCTTCCTGTGTGGCCACCCTCAGCCCACCAGTGATGGCTCAGGATGAAGCGCAGTGACTTCCACAATTAGGGGCTGTGTGTTCATGCACGAAATATTCCCCAAGAGAGCAATGGACACTTCATTTTCATCACTGAATCTTTTATCTAGTAGGAAATTATAAGTTAAAACATGTACATCTGTCTCATTGGGAAGAAGGTGACAAATATCCATGCATAAACCACTCAACAGACCTACACAGGGGGCAAAGAACATTTATTATTCACACAAGGACAAAGGTGTGGGGAATTACTAGAGACTTTCAGTGTGTGGAAAAAGACTAACCAAATAAAATTAATGCTTTTTCTGGGAAGAAAAGTGTGTTTATTGAATGTGAACCCAGGAGTGATTGCCACACAAATGAAAGCATTCCCTACAAGAAGAGGGACACAGTGACATAGTAAAGATTTTATACGTGTTTTATTTTGCTGCTTTTCTAGGGAAAAATCATCTATGCTTCTTACTTTGGGGAGACAGAGGAAGACAGTGAATACAAAGGAGGAATTAAGTGGCTTAATTATTCTAGGACAGCAGCCAGGCCTTTGGTAAAAGAAATAGACAAGCTCTTTGATGACTGCTATGATCATTGTTACTGTTCCCAGTTTGGAGATAGTCCTTGTCTTGGTTACCTTTCATTTATTGCTGGGACAAAATACCTGCCACCAAAATGAAGGAAGGAAAGGTTTATTTAGCTTATGGTTTGTGGAGGTTTCAGTCCATACTCGGCTGGCTCCAAGGCAGAGTGGCACATAGCAGAGGGCAACAGTTCATGGCGGCAGAACAGCAAAGCAACACTAGCAAAAGGGAGGAGTGGCAGGGAGGCAGCCTCTTTCTCTCCCTTATGTATGCAAACTATCTGCCCAGGGTGGGTGTAGCACTCACACCCATAATCCCAGCATTGGATCATGGATCAGTCATGAACTCTAGAAGCCCACCCCATGACTGCATGAGGCTTTTGGGGGACATCTCCACACAAACCGTAACAGGCCTCTTGCAGATGGATGGTCACTCTACTAGTGAGAAGCAGTAGAATGCACTATGCTTCCACGAGTTGTTAGAAAGTTGCCAAAACCCAAAAAATGTAACCTGAAATATTAAGAGAAGGGAAAAGGAAAGTGGATATCATTAAAGACCGATATCTGAGCCTTTTGAGTTATACTTCACCAGGATATAAAAATCTTTTTATAGTATTATGTATGTGAGTGAAAAATGATTGCACTCTCACTTGTTTTATACAATATTTATTTTCATAAAAATTCAAAGTTACTCAAACTGTATTGGGCAATATACACTCAATTTTTCTTTCCATTAATTGTGTACACTATTATAAAAGAAGAAAATAGCTTACTAGCATTTATTTTGACATTCAGGGGCTATTCTATTTTTGTTTGCTTGGAATATTTCTTGTGTCCCAAGTCTGAAAACTTACAACTTTAGGTCAAATAGATATGTGTGCATAATGGAAATAGTTTCCTAAAGCCACTCAGGATAAGTAATCCACTGTGGTCAGGTACAGGGAGAATTTTATCTCTGACTTCTCCTGGTGTGAAAAACATAGGTAGATCTGTTGGCCATTTGTTTATCCTAATTTAAAAGTCAATAATAAATTACATGTTCACCTTACCGAAGCACAGAAGATATTTAGGTATCTGATAATTAAAAACATGACAAATACTAAATATTTCCAATGTGCTCTCATCTGAATGTTTGTTCCCATCCCACCCCAGAGACAACTCCCATCTCCTGTCAAAGAAGACTTAAAGTGTAGACTGCTGATATCTTGGGGGATGGGTTATTGTTTTTTGGTTGTATGCACGATATCATGTTAGGTAAGGTTTTTACATTGTGTTTGTTTGGAGATTAAGTATGGATTTATGAGATGTATTTGATATGGGATGTTTAAACTTAATTGTCAACTTTATTGGCTTGGGAGCCATGTAAGGTATGAATAAAGCACCCCTCAGGCGTATCTTGGCAGGCCATGAGGTATGACCTTGCTTATTATATCTGGTTGCTGGTCCCGTCATTTCTGGTGCTGTTTCCTTGATCTTCTTCTCAGCCACTACAGATTAAACAGCTTTGTTCCACTACACCTTTCCACCACGATTCTGCCTTGGAGCCATTCCACCATGAAATGACACCCCTGAAACTGTGAGTGAAATAAGCCACTTACTCCTTTAAGTTACGAGTGTACTATATGGGTTGCAGGAATGGGAAAACTAACTAATCTAATAAGAAATAAATCTGTGCTGTATATTAGTCAATGATGTTACTGCTATCACAGGCCAAAATCTAAGACATACTTTGTTTTTCCTAGCTTTTCTGAAATACAAGAGTTAGCTTAAATGGGTGGTTAAAGTAAGTGTTGATTAGAGAAAATGACATAAGTTTGAAAAAAAGATAATGAAAAAGAGGGGGAGAGGAAATTGACCAAAAATAAATGAAAGAATTTTGTCAGAGGATACAGTGCTATCATAATTTGTGGTGACAATAAAATACTTATTTAAAGAACTTTTCCTACCAATGCTACCAGCTTAAGGTAGAAGTAGTCCAAACAGATCTTGAAAGTGAGCTATTTTCAGAAGGGATTTAGTGTGATAAGGAAGAGAGGATTTAGGGAGAGTAGTAGTAATATCACTGGGCTCTAAAGAAGAAGGTCTTTTTTTAAAAAAGAAAGCTAAGTGCAAAATATGAAGTGATCAATGGAATTACTTCTTGTAGAATAAATTGACCAGGATAAGGAAGTTAGACTTATAGAAGATTGTAGTTGGTTGTTGGGACATGAGGAATTTTAGACTAGCAACAATTCTAAAAAAAAAAAAAAAAAATAGGTTTTTCTGCTTTTTTGTTTTTTTTTTGTTTTTTTTTTTCCGGTACCAGGAACCGAACTCACGACCTTGCGCTTGCCAGGCAGGCGCTTTTGCCGCTGATTTAATGAGTTGAAAGTATTAGGAATGGCCCTA
>NW_004955409.1:15584419-15633709 GCF_000276665.1 Chinchilla lanigera
AAAAAAAAAAAAAAAAATAGGTTTTTCTGCTTTTTTTTTTTTTTTTTTTTTTTTTTTTTTTTTGAAGAACAGCTGAGTACATCGATTTTTGAACTTAGAGAACCTGCAGTTTACTGTTATTTAATGAGTTGAAAGTATTAGGAATGGCCCTAAGCTTGGATTTGTACTTGGACAGGCTTTAGGAAGTGTGCTGTTTTGCAGAGAGAGAGTCTGTAGCTATCATGAAGTCTTCATAACATTTGGTTAAGATTAAATTAGAAAACTAGATGTCTACATTTTTTGAAGACTTTACTTGCAAAATTCTTTGTTGTTTTCTGACATAGAAGCTGTAATGATCTGATTTCACCTTGTGATTATCTGCTCTAGTTTATTTATCCCTCTTAATAAATTTCACAAAAATATTTCATCAGGGTTCAAGAAATGTTTGCTTAGACCTTTTATATTCACATGTTTATTTATGTTAATATATTTGGTCAAAAAGTACCCAAAATAGTTTATTGAAAAAGGAACTCAATCAATGGATTTCTTATATTCCCCTTTAATTTTGTAAATGTAATTGTTTAGTAAGTTTATTCATACATAAGTTAAATAGCTAAATAAGACCGGGTAGGAATAAATATATTATTTTGAAAATTTCTAGAGCTATATCCCCTTAATCTGATTCTAAAAACTTTTAAAAGCTTTTTCTTTAAGTTAAAATTTGATTTTATGCTTTACCAATTCAATGGAATAATAGATGAATATGGGTATAGAATTACTTGAAAATACACAAGAGACATATCCTTTTGCCTACCTTTGTGGAAGAAGAAATTTAGGATAAATTTAGATTTTATAAGCTGCTTTATAATGAAAAAGAAATGATTCTCACAACAGTGAAAGAAGTAATCATTTCTAAGCTTGAAATGAAACATTTAGGAAGCTTACCTTTTGTAACAAAAATGTAATCCCAAAATTGACAGTTGATGGATTTTACAAAGACCTCAGTGTATGGAAATCCATCAGGAAAATGACAAAATGATAAAAGAGAATGTTGCACAGGAATATTAGTGAAGATTGAAACTCGTGCTAAAAAGCCATCCTACTGCTGAGAACATCATTAGAGCTATTAACCAACCACTATGCAATGCCAAACCCACATACTTGAAGTGATCGATTAGAAAGTAACCAAGTTTGTACTTTGTGTACTCACCACATAGAACAGAAATAATATAAAGCTGTTATAAAGTACCAAGGTTTTTTTCAATCTAAAAAGCTTGTGTATTTAATGCAATTAAAAAATGATGTTTCCAGGAAAAAAAGTCACCAAGATTCATAAGGAACTAAAAAATACAGTAAGACTAGTGAATAAGAATTTTTGCTCTGATACCTTACATTAATCGAGCACTTGTGTCATTCTAAAATTGTATGTACACTGATAACCACCACAGCTCCACAATATGTCACCGGTTTGTGCATTTCACAAAGAATCTGATGTGAAGAACAGAGGCACTTCTTTTTTCCCCAGAGGCATAATATGGAAGTATAGGGTTATGATGTCATTTTTATTGTGGAAAATATTTTTAAATCTTTGCAATGATGGGACTAGTCATTGCCAAATAATTTTATATAAAAGAACCTCACTCTAAAAATATATATTCTTTCCTAATTTAAGAAACTCAGAAAAGGAGCATAAGTATAATATAGAGCATTGGCAGGATTTTTGGTGTTTTTACATCAAACTTTTTAAAATGGTATAGAAAAACAGTATATATTAGCATTTTGTAAAATTATTACAAATTATTAAATTCTTGTGAAGGATTATAGATATAAGAATAAGTCAATCCATGTAATTTTTAAGGAAGCAAGAAGAGTTGCCATAGTTACAATGATTAGTTATAATAAATGATCAAGATCCCAGCTCTGCCACTTAAAAGCTGTAGGGACTTGCAAAAGTCACTTCAGGCTCAACTATCTCATCTGTCCAATGGGAAACATAAACTAATATATTTAACAGGGCTATTCTGAAATTGCATGAGTTAGTTCACGTTCAATGTTCATCAAAGTATCTTTCCTTCAGATCACATAAATCTTTCACCTTTTACAAATTGTAACTAAAACAACCATCGTAGCAATTAAAAACAAACAATGAACTAAGTGACATTATTTTTTGTTTGTCTAAAAAAGGATAAGAAAATAATCAGAAGTTCCTATATGAGGCAAATAGTATGTTTCAAAATAATATATTGCATTTACTAATCTTCTAAAATTATTTCCATCATTTATTATTAAAATTAAGAGTTAAAAGAAGTCAAAAGGAAAGAGTTGTAGACTGTTAGAATATTACTGATATGCAAAGGAGACATAAAAATCAGCTTATGCACTCAGAATTGAAGTATTTTGTACCAGAAAGAAATATAATTTAGTATTTAACTTTTAATCGAGTGCATATATCAGATAAGGGGACTGCCAAAACATTCATAACAGGGAGGTACAGTATAGAATTAAACGAACAGACTTGATTGGCAGTTAATAATTCTCCAAGCTAAGCTATATGATTTATAGACTTACTCTAAAATTATTTCAATCCATCTATATATTGAGAAAAACTGAAGCTGGGTATGTCAATTCAGTAGCATACTTTTTATTTTGCTGTAAACATGTCATGTTTGGGGTTTTACTCGATGAAATATTCAAAATTCTTTTCAATATTAGTTTGGAGGAACTTTGTATGAAAATTTTCTATGCAGGGAATGCTCGCTAGCATATACTTTAATATATTTGCTTCAGACTTTTGCATTTTAGTTCCATTAATGGAATGTTAGCTATTCTTAGCAATAAGCACTGCTTATTGTGTAGTGTGTCCAAGGTTATTCATGGGTTATATTTTATATTTTCACTTTCTGAAAACATGAAGTGCTTGGATTGGATTTCAAAATAATATTAACAAGCTTAGTGCTAAAGTTTAGGCTTCACCTGATTGAATATGATTTGAAGTTACAGCAAATAATGTGAGTTGATAAATAAGAAAAAATTTTAATGCACTTTATAATGACTCGTGTTCCTCAACCACAATTTGGTCCGTGGAATTATTCATTGAATACGCAGACAGAGCTGTCAATTTTCCTTAACCAAATGGAATAGTGCAAGTATCACAATTACAGAAATAATACAATTTCATTCTGCAATTAACATTGTATTTCTGTTATGTAATCAAAACTACAAAGTATTTGTTTTGTTTTACAAAAAATGGTTAAACTCTAGTTGACCTGATGTGTATAGAATAGACAAATGTAACATTGGGAAATGTGGCTTACACTAACTTGGGTTTTCCTGCAAGTTCTTACTTTTAGAGTAAAATCAGATTATTAGGCTCATGTGCAATTTCGGTTAATAAGAAATGATGCTAAATTTTCATTCCATTTAAAACTAAGTGGAATAAGCAGGGCATTAATACTTAATAAACTAAAAATTGCTAATTCATGACATGCATGACTGGCACAATTAAAATGTGTGGCTTCTATTCATCTTCTAATTTATTGACATTGATGTAATGAGTGAAAAATGAAACTCAACGAACTGTGTAAGTAACTTTTACAACAAAAGCATTCCTAGTTTCAAGGGAGTAAGCATAGGATTATACAAACAAATAATATGTGTAGAAATAGGGTAATAAATCACCGTAACATTTGTGTATATTCAATGTTGACGTTTCTTAATGTGAACATATGCTGTATTAATGAATACGCTGTCATGATGGTTTGAAGACATTGATACTGCCCTGTTATCTTAAGAGACTTCAACTGTTTTAGAATCAGCCATTTTTTTAAAAGCAATTATGGAAAGCAGCAATCAAAGTGACAAAATTATTTTCCAGCTAGTGTGTGTGTTTGTGGGGGGTGGTGGGAGGAGATAGTTATTATTGTGGGGCTAAATTAATACACTGTAGGAAAGTCAGTGAGCTTGGCTTGGCTTTACAGCAGAATCGACTGACTTCATTTACCCTTGTCTGCTCTAGCTCCTCATGGCTCCCCTAGTATGAGGGCCCACCTTTACTCTGTATCCCACCCAGTTCCAGAACAGAAAGGGCAGTACAGGAAGGCAGTACATGAACTGTGTCACCTTCCTTCTCCCTTCTACAGTGTATTTTTCCCTCAGCTAGAACCCAATACATCCAGGAGGCACAGTAAACTGCATTTTCGTCTCACACTGCTCGTGTTGGATAACGTAAAATATTACACAAAGTTGTCATAGCAGATAAAATTCCTTTGCACAGAGAAACAATGCTAACACACATGCCCAGAATGCAGAAATAAAGTTTGTGCTAGATTGGAGTTTCCATAAGCAGACCTTGAGTGAAGAGTGGAAAGCAGATCATTTTATGTGGGAGATGAACTCAAAAGCTCACATGGAGAAGCTTAGAGATGGAAATTCTGGTATCTTCTTCATGGAACCCTTTCCCAATTCAAAAAACGAAATGCCATAGATGCTTTTAATACTCAAATATTATAATTTAGAAAGTGATTCTACGCTTTATCTATTTGACTTTATCAAGGCAAACACTGACATTTATTTTCCCTGAATCTAAGAAGTCTTCAAAACTTAATTCAAGGTTCTGAGGTGAGGCAAGGCTGCTTCCATGTTGCTTAAGATGGTCCAATAGAGTCACCTTAGAAATTATACTCTGGCATCTGAGAGTGTGCTTTACCAATTGTTGGAAGCTTTGATCAACAAAACATTTATTGTTTTCAGTTATAGTTTTTTAAATACAAGAATATCTCCTATAATAATTATATTCATTTAATACTGTATGTAAAATATATTTTCTTACTAGCTGTTGACCAAAATTCTTCATTAAGATTTTATTTCTGAGTGTGCTGCAGTAATATGTCTAACCTGCTCATGTGATAATATTTTCACTGAGAAATTTACAAATGCCATTAAAGCAATAAGTGGTCTGCTGTAAAGAATTTTAAAGCCCAACACTCTCCTGGACTTTAAAAGTATGACATATTTTAAATAAAATATATTTTCTTTGCCTTTCTAGAGAGAAAACCTGTAAATTAAAAAGAGAATACTGTAAAATGAGTTTGTCTGGAGTTATCTTTTAATAATTATTGCGTTTGCTCACCAAGTAAAAAATATACTATTTGAGTTGCAGACTCTATTTTATGACACTAAGGAAATTTCCTTTCAAAGTAACTGATCCACCATTCATTTAAAAATTACATATTCAGTTAACCTGGGATAATATATAACATCACTAAAATTAAGTAGACTTGGTTAGAGGTTGGTCCAGTTTTGGTTGTGGCTTTTCTCTGTTTTCTCTAGCCTAATGAGATAGTATAGTCAAGGAATAGGCTTCTTAAAGAATTGCACTATTAATTAATGCAGAGTTAAAATGTTTAAAATCTGATAAGGTAATGTATATTTTTTTCATCAATTTCAGTCTGTAAACACATTCTCTGTATAAGTTCTAAATTCAAAGTCCAAGCTACATTTCATTATGTAATGTAGCTCTCTTAAAAATTTTTTGTCTTTCAGACTTTTTTCCCTAGTTCTCTAGGTTTGATATCTGAAACTTTTCCAGTAAAAGCTGAAATTTTAAATTGACTTCTCTTTCTCCTAGATGAGAACTCTTTGAAGCCATTTTCTTTGGAAAATAGTCAAATGACAGAATAAATACTACCTATACCAGTATAAAAATACTCGGCATTATCAAAAATAGATAACTACCACCAGCATGAAAGTATCTCACTTTCCCTGTTAATGAGGTATAAATAACCTGCAGAGTCCTCTCCTGACTGCACTTTTATTTGTAATTAAAATAAGCCTTTTTCAAATATGTCACTCAACCTATCATTCCACCCCCTTTAATGGGAGTGACCACTCAACAGCTGTGTGCCAGACAAGCCTAGTTTTTACTCCATCAGCACATCCTTTAGAGAAAAATATTTTCCTTAAAATTCTGTTTCAGATTATTTAAATTTGATGGAAACAAAGATATACATTGAACATATGTATCAATCTATGTATGGAACATTTTTCCTACTTAAGTAATTGTTTCTAGTTCCTGTCATACTAATAATATAATATACATTTTATTATGTTATATAGTAATAAACTACAATATAATATTTATTTTTAAGTTTAAAAGTATCATAGAAAGTAAACACTGATTACTATAATCTAGCCAGGATAATACTTTGATCTTAATTTGTTTCGTTTCAGCTACTATGAGCTTGTTTCTCTATACCAATTATAGTAATTGAAACAGTAAAGACTACTAGGCCAACCAGACCACCTATTTTAGCCAGAATTCTCCAGATAAATATAACCAAGATCTGCTATAGGCAACGGGGCAGTCCCAGAAGAGCTGAGCATGTAAGTTTCAATCTGAAAGCCAGTAGACTGAAGGCCTAAATTTGTTGTCTCAGTCCTAATCCGAAGGTTGTAAGAGACTGATGTCCCAGCTCAAGCAATGAGGCAGCAACATTACTTCTTATTCTTTGGAGAAACAAACATTTTTTTGCCCTATTTAGGCCTTCAAATGATTGGATGAGGGCTGTCCACATTAGGAGGATTATTTGTGCTAATCAGTCTATCAATCCAAATATTAATCTCAACTGAAAACATAAACACACCTAGAGAAATGTTTGGCTAAATATCCCAGCGCTCCATGGCACAGTCAAATTAGCAGGAAAGATTAACTATGATACCACGACTCACCTGATCTGAAGGGAAAATCTGAGAGGAATGAGGACCTCGATCCTAGAGTGGCGTGTGGAAGACTGCACCAGTGACAGTGTCAGTGTGATGTAAAGGTCAAGACCTGGGTGCAGGGAGCACTTACAAAGGGCAGATCCTGCTTATAAAAGGCAGCTGCTGAAACACAATTTAATCTCTCTTCATGCCATGATTAAAAACAACACCAACAAGGGCTGAGGGTACAGCTCAGTGGGAATATGCTTGCCTAGCATGTGTCAGATTATGGGTTGGATCCCCAGGACCTCAAAAAACAAACATCAAACAACCCCTCCACACAAAACACAAACAAAACTAAAACACTACCAACAACCACAACACAATATGGAAGTAACAATATCACTTTCTGGGTTTCCAAACATGTACTGCTGGCTAAATAACCTTTAAGAAAGATGGCCCATTATGTGAGGATATCCCACTTTGAAATTCTGAATGGAGAAGCATGAAAACCACTGTTATATTTCATTTATCTGCCCCAACAAACAATGGGGATGCTTTCTCCATATTACTCTTTAATTTGGTGCTGAGAATATTAGTATAGGCTGAGGCACAGAAGTAGGCTTGAAAGGGCAGAACAAGCCTCTCAACAGATAGCTGGTTCAGAAGCCATGCAGTGAACTGGATTATCTTCCAAGACTTGAGACTAGGTACAAACCCAGTCTTTGCAGGCAGATGCCCTAGAGAGAGATAACTCCTTTTAAGTCTACTCATTTCAAATTAAAACAATACTTTTCATTGTTTAATATAAGTGCATTCATTTTACATTTATAATATGTTAGTAAATGTACTACTAATTTCTCTTAGTTCATTGAAAGGAACAATTAGTGCTTATATTGTGTGATCAATTGTGCATGCCTGCATCTGGTAATCTGAACAACTACTTTGAACATAATAATATGCAATATAATAACCATTGTTAAGTTCATACCATCTTGTTTTGAGATCCTGTATCATTTATATTGTTTTTCTCTCTTTAAAATTAAAAAAATTCACCAAAAGCATGAGCAAATAGTAAATGTAAAAAGTAGGGTTTTGCCAACTGAACGTGTCAGTGCAAACACATCCACGTCATGGAATGAAAGATTTTTTCCCCCCTCAAGTGCCCCTTACACCTGCTGCTGGGCACGCTGTACCTCAGATAAGGGTCTTCACTCTCCTGACTTCTAAACTGATAGGCCACTTTCACTTATTTTTATATTTACATGAAATACAAGCTAAATTATCAAGAACAATTTTAAGAGCTTTATGCAACATTAAATCATATACTGTAGCTGCTCAGAATCAGTGACTTAACAAGTTCCCTGGCCCATTTTGTTCCCTGGCTTTTCATCTGTTGGGGTAAGGTCTCTTTTACTTCGTGTGGTGTCTTATCTCAGCCACTTCCTTATCATTCACCTGAGAACCTGTCTGCTGACCCAGCACTTTAACTCTGATCTATTTCTTTCCCTTTTCACTTGCCTGCTGCAAGCCCTGCACTCCTTTGTTTCCTAGAGGCCCAGTTGAATCTCCTCAGTCAGTAAAACTTATTCTGCTAAGAAGGTAAAAAATGAATCTTCTCCTGATTTGGAGAAAATTTCTCATATATCAGAAAATTTCCTGATATATTTCTTATTTTCCCAACCCTAAGTTGAGGCAACTCATTCTGTTACTTTTTTCAACAAATCTGGGTGAAAAAGCCTGAGTAATAAGTAAAGTCTTACTAATATCAGAGGAATAATCAATTACTCCTTCCACATTTGACTAGGGTATACATAATGTATTTGGTAGTAATTAATAATAATTAAGATCACTTGAATTGTTAATAATATACTAATATGACAAACTAAGAAATATAACAATATGTGGCACCATGAAATATAAAAGTTCCAGTATTTATCAGTTTAGTTTTTATTTACACTTTGCCTAGGTAAAGGAACAATAAGAATAAGATACTTTGTAAGCGTATATGTGGAACCAATGTTTATGTGGAAGGTTATCCTCAAAAATAATTTAAGACTGTTTCATTCCTCTGCAGAAAGACCTGAATTGAATGCAGTGCCAGTGTCTTGAATGTCTAAAGAACATCAGCAAGAACTATGCGTGACAAGTAGTAGTTTACAGTTGTTCAACAGCATATGGTACAGACCTACAGGTTGATGAAAAAGTAGTATTTATCTCCCTAAGATAGTTCCAGAAAGTATAGAAAAACTCAGAAGAGACATATATTTTGTTCTCTGGTAGAAAATGAAACACATAAAACAGTTGAATTTCAGTCTTCTTCCAACTAGAGCTGCTAGGTCTTATTAAATGTCTCCATTCTGAGGTTCCAGGATCTACAGACAAAAGAAAATATATGTAAGTGACTGAAAAATCATTTATTATTAAATACGTTGAAAATTTAACATTGTGCCACACAGGTGACGGATGTCAGGATTTCTGACTGAGCACTTTTATTCTAAGAGAAATTCAGATCTATTTTATCAAATTGTAGGATACTGGAATGAGAATAAGAAAAAAAAAGGAAAAAGACTTTATGGGCATACAGAAGATTAAAAAACACAAGTTTCCTGTCAAATATTGGAAGTGTCATCTTAGAAGAAGCAAAACATGATGCTACTGAATTCATGATGGAAATTCCTTCAGTAAAGCATTTTCCCTATCTGTACTAGTTAGCTTTCCATTACTGTAACAAAACCTGAGATAATTAGCTTAAGAAGTGAAAAAGAACATTTTGGTTCACAGTCTTGGAGGCTTCAGTCCATGGTAGGTTGATTCTGCTATTTTGGATCCTGTGGCAGGGCAGCAAATCATGGTGGAAACACATGGCATAATCATCCATCTCATACCCAGGTCATGAAAGAGACAGAAGGTAAGGGGCTGGATCCCAGTATCCCCTTCGAATGCACATTCCTAAAACTAACCAGAAGAACTCCCACTAGGTTCCTCTTCTTGGGAGTTCCTTTACAACCTAATAGTACTATTTCCTCAAGACCAAGATATTGACACATGGACCTTTGGATGACACTTACCCAAAACATAGCAACAATGAATCTTAAGAAACTGGTACTTCTCTCCAACTTTTGTATCTGTAATTGTATATACCAATTATCTTACATGTAGTGCTGTGATGTGAATTTTTAGCAATGTTTTGTGTGCAGACATCTTATTTCCTAAATCAAATTTTCCTGCATCTCTTTCTCATTATGTCCTCCTACACATCTGGAATAAAATAGAATGGAAGTGAACATTTGACACTCAAAAATATATTGATTAGTTCATTA
The DNA here is from genome assembly GCF_000276665.1 of Chinchilla lanigera. Classification (NCBI taxonomy): domain Eukaryota; kingdom Metazoa; phylum Chordata; class Mammalia; order Rodentia; family Chinchillidae; genus Chinchilla; species Chinchilla lanigera. The sequence goes on from NW_004955409.1 coordinate 15,594,421, forward strand.
ATTTCCTTAATTCTTTATATAATTTCATGATTTTAATGTGATCTATAGTCCACTAAAATGAAAAAAAAATTGCAATCAGATGTTAGAGAAATAGAACTGTTGTGTGGACACATTTAAATAGTTCATTTACTAGTACTGGTGTTTTGCTCTTTCCAAATGTTAAAAGTTATTCTGCCATGCTATGTAAAAAGGAAGCACCTTGGAACATAAGTTTTACCTTCATTTAGACCTTAATTAAGATAGAATATTTTGAATAGTAAATACAGAAAGATCAGAACAGTGACATTTAACAAGTTTGAGGTTCACAGATCCATGCAGGCATACTCCAGAGACAGTGTCTGATTCACTGTTTCTGACTGCATAAGTACTGCCAGTGATATAATGAGGAAACAATGTGTGAATCTTCATATGCCAGGCAGAGGAATCCTTCTATAATTATTTTAAAGGAGTATGGAACTATGTCTATCATACAGTAAAGATGACTCGGGACTGCAATACTAGATAAATTATGGAAATCAAAATTCATAAGCCATAATGTTCAAATCTTCATAGATTTTAACTCTAAATATTTACACTGTTCATCTGAAGGAGCCAATTAATAGCTTCTTAAAATGTAATCATTTCAATTGACTATGTAAGTCATGGAAACAATCTTCACAATGTAAAAATGCTGCAATATTTAGTACATTAAGAATATCTTCTGATAACAATGTTTTATGAATAAAACCTCTTAGAATGCCTGAGTGAAATTTTGGGTTTAAAAATGAATGTGAGTTAGATTAGAGAATTAGGAGGAGCTGCTTAAGAGGTTATTTCACCTTAACACATTGTGGTTAATAATTTATTTGTTTAATATTTCAAACTTCCTGAAGTACTATTATAGTACTTCCTGAAGTAGCATAAGACCTAATTCTATCTACCTAATATCATTTAAAATGTAATCAAAATAGATCTGTTAATATTTATTCCAAGGAAAAACAACCTGAACAAAATGTACACTACATAGAGTTCTTCAAACTAATATTTTTTCTTGCTAAATATAAACATTTTATTTGTATTAAATATACCAAAAAGAAGTGACTCAAAATATCCACACCAAATCCTATTGAGACACACCGTGTGTATACTTTTGAATATTATTTCAATCTGCACAAAAACAATTGTTAGATATTTCCAAAGGTACCTTTTGAAAAGACTTCCAATAAATACTACCATTTGGTTTAAGTCTTTAAAAATATTTCTGAGAGCACACTATAGTTAAAGTTTACATATAAAAGTATAATATGCTAGCTCAGTGGCACAAGCGCTTGCCTACCAAGCATGAGGTCACGAGTTCGACTCCCGGTACCACAAAGAAAAATATATATATATATAATATTCTGATCAGTATGGAAAGATATATATGTAATGAATATTTTATTATACTCTACGGGTTATCTTTTCACCTTCATGAAGGTGTCTTTTTAAGTATACAAGTTTTTTTAAATTGATGAAATCCAATTTATCTATTCTTTGTCCTTTATGCAATTGGTATTGCTTAAAAGAAGCCTTCATGTTTATGGCTATAATTTTTTCAGTTATACTTATTTTTTAAATTCTTACATTTGTCTGTAAGTGCTGTGAGTTAGGGGTGTGTGTGTGTGTGTGTGTGTGTGTGTATTTGTGGCTTGGAGTTGAGCTTCACATTTATTCCTTTGCAAGTACATAGTTGATATACCAGAATCTTTATTGAAAAAGACTCTTTCCAGCATTGAGATGTCTTCCAGCACTGAGGTGCCCATAAATACGAAAAACTCTGAATCATACTGGCTCTATTTCTCTCCTTATGCTAGTACAATATTTCTCCTTATGTTAGTACCACATTGTCTGAATTGTATTCTTTTAATCACTTAGAATGCTAAAAAGTGTGGATCCTTTAACTTTGTCATATTTAAGACAGTGAGGTGTGATCAAAATATATGAGTGTTTAAGTAAAATTGTTACAGTTACACATAGTCATTAATCGCCCTCCAAATACCCACTCTTGCTTTGAACACATTTATCCCATCATTCTGAAGCAGTTTTGATAATCTTCCTTTGAGAGTATCTTTAGGAGATGTGATAAAAAAAAATACGGTGAGTGCTGCCGCCAAGTAATATCCAGTGGAAAATAGAAGATGGTGTGGTATGTCCTCACCCACCTTATTCACTGTACCTGGCAATATGTCCTTCTGGCTGTTCTCTAAAGTCGAATGACCATGGAAGGTAAGCAGTTGGAGTCAATTCAGGACATTGAGATACCCAGAAAGACACAAAAAAGGACTTTTGGGACTGTGTCAGAACAAGAACAATGGGATATATGTGCTTGAAGTGAAAGAGAGTATTTTGAGGGAGATTCATGGAAATGATATCTTTCACTATAAAACATTTTAAAAGATTTAAAGATTAACACTCTTTTGATGTACCTCACATAATGAATATTCTGGAACCCCTACATTTCCATGTAAATTTTAGCATTCGCTCAGGGATTTCTGAAACAAAACAAAATAAAACAACAGCAGTAGCAACAAAAACAGGCCATAATGATTGTGATCAAGAAGGCTTTCAAATTTTAGACCAGTATGGGGAAGATTGTCATCTTCACAATATTGTTTCTATTTGTTTAGATCTTTAACTTCTTTCAGTAATGTTTTATAATTCTTAGTATACAAGCCTTGAATTTTTTGTTAATCTATTCATATGTTATTTTTAATGTGATGCAAATTTCCATGTATGGAATATAATTATTTTCTTAATTTTTAACTATTTATTGCTAATACAGTGAGACACATTGATTTTAATATATTGTTCTATCTTGCAATATTACTGGGCTTATGCATTAGTTCTTTTATTTTTTTCTTGTATTTTTTATCAATTCCATAGAATTTTCTGTACAAGATATGATATCTGAAAATGAAGATAATTTTACTTCTTTGCCTCCAATCTGAATGCTTTGTTTTTACTTTATTGCTCTTGTTAGACTCTCCACTATAATACTGAGCAATAACATGAGAGAAAATATCTTTACATTGCTGTTGATCTTAGGGGGAAAACAGTTTTCATTATTAAATATTATGTTAGCAATAGGTTGCCAAAGGTACCCTTTATCAAGTTGAGGCAGTTCCCCTTGGATTCTTAGTTTGTTTAAATTTTTATTATGAAGGGTTTGGAGTTTTGTCACACATATTTTTCCTGTGTCTGTGGGAATGGCCAAGTTTTCTGTCCTATCTTCTGCTAATAGCATGTGTAGTATTGAATTAAACCTCTGGAAATCAGATTTCTGTCTCTTCCCCTATTTTTATTACTGTCTGTGGCAGTTGCTGTTTTTCTACTATTATCATTTATTTGACTAATGTCAATTCTAGGATAATTCTTTTAAGTTGTATTCCCTGTTTGCATGCAATTAAAGATTTTCTGTTAACTTGGAAGTGATTGAAATGATTGGGTAGAAATTTTGTTAATTTCTCTGAACCAATATATGTACTACTCTTGGTTCAGAGGCTTTATGTGTGCATTTGCATATTACACGTATGTGGTCTTTTGCCTACAGGATGTCAGAGATTTCCAAAATATCTTATAAATATTTCATTTCCCCATTTTTGCTTTCATGTTATTTGGTAGAAAGAAATGGTACCCAATAAATATTTTTCATTTCAACATCTTTACATTTAAATAAGTTTTACTTTTGATTGTTTGCAAAAAAATCTAGTAATGAAGCTTTATCCACTAGAACCTGTTCTAAATTGGACTAAATATCAACAGCATGCATATGAGGTTTTAACACATACTCACAACAAATCAGGTAATGGTATCACAACAAATCAGGTAATGGCAATTCTCCAGAGGCAGAGCTTTTGGAAAGGCATCTTCCTTACCCAGTCTGCCGCTCTTTGGTGGTAGCTTGCTTCCTAGTTTTCACAGACAACTGAAGAGAAGAAAACGGGAATTGTCCAACTACCACAAAACTCACAGTGGTCAAAGAAAACAAATTTCTCTAGAATAAATATTCCTTCAACCTGTGTAAGTCTTAGATTTATTTTCAAAGTTCTGAAAAAATGAATTTTGAAAATTTTTCTGCTGTTCTTATTATCTCCATATGGGGCAGGTTGTTCACCGGTGCTTTCTCCACCATTCCAGAAAACTCCTCGGTAATTAACTTCCAATAAACGAAATATAGCAGCAGTAGTACTAAAATGGCTTCTACAGACATGCCACAAGAATAACACAGGACCTTCCTTAACCTTCTCTTTGGATTCTGTCTCTGGAAACACAGAAACAGTGCTTTGCGAAGTCAAAGGAAAAGTTTTATTCCCATCCATTTCCTTATATTCTTTCTTTCTTTTCCCTTCCTCCACTCCCCACCTACCCTCCCCTGTTCCTTTTCCAGTTTGAATATATTTTTCCTACTTCCAAATATCTATCCTCCATTATGCTCACTTTTTACTCTTTGGCTTTCTCACACAAAAGAAACACTTTAGACTTCTATATCCAATGTATTTCAATTGAGACTGTGGTCCTGAAGTGTATTCATTTCCCTATAAATGACTCAAGTTTATCCTTCTTTATGACAGAGTAATACTCCACTGAATATAAATACCACACTTTCTTTATTCATTTGTCTGTTGATGGTCATATGGGCTGTTTGTGCAAGATTTAGCTATTATAAATTATGCTGCTATAAACATAGGTGTGTATATGTCAATGTGGTATGATGCTTTAGCTCTTTGGGGAACATACCTAGAAGAGTACCTGGTAGGGTAAATACAACCTCCAGTTTCAGCTTTTTGAGATATCTTCATATTGATTTCTATAGTGGTTATATCCGTTTGCAATTCTACCAACAACAGAGAAGGATTCCTTTTACCCCACAGCCTCATAGGTTGATTTTTTTTCTCTTTCCTTTCTCTCTCTCTCTCTCTCTCTCTCTCTCTCTCTCTCTCTCTCTCTCTCTCTCTCTCTTTCTCTCTCTTTCCAGTGCTGGGGATTGAACTTAGGGCCATGCACATATTAGGTAGGTGCTCTACCACTAAGCTACATCCCCAACCCATGGGTTGATTTCTTGATGATAGCCAGTCTTTCCAGTGTGAGATGGAATCTCAGGGTTGTTTTAATTTGCATTTCTTGAATGAACAGTAATACTGAGCATTATGTCATATATTTATGTGCTATTTGTGTTTCTCCAACTGAGACACATTTGTTCACTTCTGATGCCCATTTTTGGATTGAATCTTTAAATTTGTAAATGGGCAGGTGAGGAGGGTAGAAAAGGCGTGGAAAAGAATGGGGAAATAGAATTAATATACACTATGTAGAGGTACAAATTCCCTACAGTGAATGTGATTAATACATATGACAAATATACACTAATGAAAAATAAGGTTTAAAATGAAGAAGTCAGTCAGAGCACACAAGGAGAGAGTCAGTGTAGAAAGTATGACTCACACCTGTAGGTGAGACCCCAAGCAACAGCCAGAAAAACTATAGCTGTATGTGTGAGAAGCCTGCAAGCTGTTTTCAGCCACTCTGACAACTTCATTAAAAACTTTGAGCAAAGGCTTTCTTGTCAAGCAAAATCAGCTAGTAAGAAGTTTTATGTCACTGAATTTGGGGTTACATAGTCACAGACGTTTGACATAGATTTGGATACTAGGATCGGGATGCTACGTGACTAAACACTAAATATGTGAAACTGGCTTCGATATCCAATATTAGGAAATTGCTGGAAGTGCCTTAATAAAAATATGCTTAATGATTTGGACAGCTCCCTAAAGGGACTTCAGGCAAAGTGTTGAAAATACCACCTGTATTCCTCCATATGCCTGTAATAAAATGAGGATATGAGAAGATGGTTAAATACAGCACAGCCAAAATTTGCTTATTTCAAAATAAAACTTTCTTATTCCCAGATTTTCCAGATGCCAACTTTGCAGTTCAGAAGTAGCGTCCACATGTCATTGGTTCTGTGAATTTTTGACTTGTGAAGTATGGAAATCAGATACGGCCAATGGGAAATAATAAAAAGAGACAGTTCATTAGAATCACACAAGATACAGCGGTGATCTGGCCCATAGAAAAAAATAGCCCAGGAAAAACAACACAGAAGTCTCCTCTGCAGACAGAGCAGGCCCATTGTTGGAAGACCGTAAGAGTACATACATTTTTAGGAAACCATTTGCATATTGTTATAGCTTATATCTAAAATGTACCCTCAGAATTCTCAGGTGTTTTGAAAATGATGGGGTCATGGTGGCACTGTACTTCATCAGTGAATTCATTGGTGAATTCATTGATGAGTTCAGCAGCTGAATGTGTAGTGAGGACCTGGGGCCTGGGTAGGGACAGGTCACTAGGAATGTGACTTGGAAGGCTGTATTCTTGGTCCCAGCTACTCCTGTTTCTTACTCTGCTTCTGGGCTTGCATGGGTTGAGCAGCTTTTCTTTCAGCATGCCCCTCTGCCGTCTCATTTTGATCTTGCAGTCAGTCCACCATAGTTGATAACCTGAGGCAAAATAACCTCTCCTCCTTTAAATTCTGGGTAATGTGTATTTTTTCCCAGTGATAAGAAAGTAACTAAGACAGATTTTGGTACCAGAGAGGTGGTGCCATTTGCTATGACTACATCTGATTATGTGGTATTCATATAAATACATATAAAATTATATGATATACATATAGATACATGAGTATATTGCAGAGTCATGTACACATATCCCCATTTATTTACTTATCTTGCAGTAATTTCACTGTTTTGCAAATTAAAAATGTTTCCTTATAGGTTCTTCTCTTTGAGTCTTATTTCAGTCTGCCTTTTTAATTTAGAAAAAGTCAGCAGCTTCATATATTTTGCCTCTTTGTTTTTTTCCATTATAGTATTTAAATCACACATGACACTTCTGGATGTTATTTTGTTGTAAAAATTTTGGTAGTAGATTAGTTTTTCAAATGGCAAGCCAAGATTTATTAATGTTTCATACCTTCAACCAATTAAAATGTAGTGTATGATTTTAGAAAACTATGTCCAGTCCCATGCACAAAATATTCTTGTCAGTTCTTGGTTGGTCAAAATTATATCATTTTGTACTCAGTTGTGTATAGTACTCATTAAATTTATTGTTAGTCTTTGATCTTGGAAACCTTGAGAGAGAAAAATTACAAATTGAAAATCAGAATTTCAAGTTATGCTATATATAATATTAGAAAATTATGAAAACATGATGATCATAGGAATTCAGTAAGAGCCCAGAATTCTAGGAGGCTGAAGCAGAATGATCACATGTGTGCCCAGAGCAGGTAGCTCAGCAACTTAATAAGACCCTGTCTCAAAATTTATAACACTTGTAAAAGGGCTGAAGATGTATTTTGGTGTCAAGACCCTGTTTTCAATCTCTAGTACCAGGATTAAAAAAAAAAGTTTGTATTTATAAATTTGTTTTTGTTCCTTTCTCTTTAAAATTAAAAAAGTCACTGAGAAGAAGGAAACACCTCGGGAAGCAAAAATGAAAAAAAAAATCTACTGCTCAGACATATAATTACTTCTAAAAAAATTTTTTTTTGGTACCGTGAATCGAACTCAGGACCTTGCATTTGCCAGGCAGGTGCTTACACCACTGAGCTATATCCCTGGCACTTCTAATAAATTTAATGATGCTTCCAATTCAGGAAACTTCATTGATTCATGCACCAGAAAGCCAAGGATAAACCCTAACAAGGTTTTTATAAATCTTGGATTCTCTTTCATTCCCACCTCCCTTCCTTGACACTTTTCTCTTAGGGCCGGCAGTATTGAAGTGGCCTTTGTAACTATTGGGGGCTACACTAAGTTTGGATTTAGTAGGGTACGTTTAAAGGATTAGCAGTCACACCCATACATGGATGTATCAATGTCAGGTGGTGTGGTGTTGTAATTGCTTCCAGGTATATTCTCACTGTTCCTTCTGTTCATTCATCTAGTACTTATCATCAACACTGATGCAAAGATGTACCCAGAAAAAGATGTGTTTATTTAAATAATTATAAAAGAAATGATGCACTATTTTTGCTGTAATTTGGGAAGAAATTTGGAACTTTCTACTTGAAACAGATGAAAAACTCAGACTTCACCTCTGGCAGTACTTTTAAATTTGTTTATTAAATAACAGAGAAAAATTAGAAAAAAAACTAATGGGCTATCAAATAAATGCAATAAAGATTGATAACATCAATAGAAGTTATTTTGTTGTCAAAACCAATTTGTTAAAACAAATTTAAGATCAGACCAATGTTATATCAATGGTTTTAGTTAAGCAAATATTTTAATTGAAGTTATTAATGGCTGTTATTTAGTAATTCAATTAACTGAGCACTATGACGTTTGAGTTCATCAAAAAATGATGTCAGTCTTTGATGACTTGATGTAAAGTGTCAATACCAAAGAAGTAAGCATATAACTTGAAAGAGGATATTAACACCGGCATGCTGATTTTGTCTTTCCAAAATAAATTTTTAAATAAGACTAATTCATACCTTTATGCCACTTTGTAAATAATCTCACCAGAGCCAATTCAAGTACCTAAACTGAACTCAAAAGTAAAGAAGGGATGCAGACAATCATCTCTTACAAGTAAAAGAGATGGGCCAGGGCTATAGCTGAGCAGCACAAACACCTGCCTGGTAAGCTCAAGGTCCTAAGTTCGATTCCTGGTACAAAAAAAAAAAAAAACAAAAAAACAAACAAACAAAATCAAGTAAAAGGAATTTCCAACTCACCTATCACTGTATTATGAAGATATCAACTTTGTGGTTCATAAGGATTTCCCATTAATATTTGAAAGCAGTCACTGCCCAAGGAAATTTGAAATATCTTCAAAATCTGCAGTTCACATGTGAAAGAGAAAAGTCTGCATGAATCTGACAACAGTCCTAATGATACATATGGCATTAGTGATACTGAGTTGTGGCACTGAAAAATACTTTTAAATATACTGATATAAAGTATAACCAATATTAATAGAGTGAATATTAAATGTTTATTCTTCCCCAAAAGATACTGTATTAAAAAGTAGTAGTGAAGAGATCAAAGAAAATACATGTAGAAAAATGTAAAGAAGATTTTTAAGATGAATCAGGCAATTAATATAAACATATTATTCTTTTATTAATTGCCAATGTTATAGGCAGCTGAGTTAGACAGAAATATTATAGGCAGTCAGATAGGGCCAGGCCCTCGAAGAAGCCAACATGAAAGACAGGATAAGGTACCTGTGGGCCAGACCTCAAGACAAAAGGACTAAACAAATGCACCCACATACCTCCCTAGGGATGGACCTCAGGGATTGATATTCTAAATAGGTAGCAATCACCTTGAAGAGTCATTGACCCAACCCCTTACAGGAAAAGCCCCTGTTCTGTGTTCATGCCCCCTTGATACATGACTCACTTCCCTACTTGATTCCAATTTAATCAATTTTATCTGAACAATTCTTATAGGTGGACCATAGTTTTGTCCATTTTCCCCTACCTTGGACCCACCTCACCTCATGGTTTTGCTCTATAAAAGTCCCTAGAAAATACAGAGTCTTGGGTAACACACTCAGGCCTGCTTCTGTCCCTCTCTTGGATAGAAGCTTTCTTTCCCTCAATAAATATATTCTGCTCTTAACCTGCATTGTTCCCAAAATTCATTCTTTGATTTTAGAGAATGTGAACTTGTCCCAGATATTGTTCAGGTTGGGAGTTTTTACTTTCCTGTTTCATCATGTGTACCCTGCTTAGTTCAGAGCCTACTTGTTTATAACTTGCAACTTCTTTCCTGGTTCTCAATAAATTTTCTTTGTCTTAAAATTTTTATTCATAGTTTGATTCTTGTTCTTAACGAAGATACTCGAAATATCACTTTTAAAACCCACAGATCCTAGATGCCCTGATCTAGCAACAATTTCCCAACCATTAACTCACAATTCATCTTAGACCCAGCTTAAAATTCAGAAGCTATATATCTGTATAGTTTTGTTGTCTCATAAAAGATGAAATTTGATGAATAATTTTTAGGAATCCCATTCACAAATAAGCTGAAGTTTTTCGTAATTCACTACTTACAAATTTTATTTTTGCAAAGTCAATTGTTGATTCTAGTATTATTTCTTTATTCTGAAAATCAGGTTGACAGTTGCTTTCGTAGGCCTTCCGAGATAAATGTTTTCACAAATGAAGTTAAGTGATATATGTGTAACATTTTTGTAGTTCAAAAAGATACATATTTCTGAGCTTAATTTTACTTTTATTTTTAATAATTAGGGGATATGTTGTGACCTTATGGTGAATTTCAACAGAATGAATCTGAAATTTTCTAAATTTCTACAAATATATTGGCAATACTACTTAACTCTAATGAAATGATCTATTCAAATTGTTTTGTGAAGTCACAATTTTTAAAATTAAAATGCATGTAAAAATAGAATCTAAAGAACACAGGGGCTTTTTATGGAAGGTAATGCTGTAAGACTTCAGGATAAGGCCTTCCCCAAACACATTGGAATTTCCATTACAATCAATTTCCAAAATAGTAGTTCATGCATCTTCAAGGAGAAGTAAGGAGCAAGAATCTTCCAGATTCTCAGAAATTTTATGACAATGAACAATTAAGAATCCATATTTCTTTGAAATCAAGATCATTTCCAAAATTTGACAGTTCATGGTTTTATTTTACTGAGTTCCATTAATTCATTAATATCATTGACTTTATCATAATTTGCTTTCTTTTTCATGCTGATCACTAACACTCTTTGTGGATTACCGACATTTTGCTGCTTCAGTGACTGAGGACAAAGTGCATTCTAAAATTATTACTTTACAAGACATAGCATGCCTTTATTTATGACCAGCTGGCTCCTGGATTGTGACCTTAAGTCAAATCAATATACACCTTGAAGCTTCTTTTGCTCTAGCTCTCTGGTACTGTCTCTGGAATATATGGATAGAACAATGAAGTAGATAATTTCTAATAGATAAAGAAATAAATCTGCCCATACATAGATCTATAATTTAGCACATGAAAAATGTATTTTGCCATCATTAAAATAATATAAAGGATATTTCTACTTGCAGAAAAGATTTAAGTAAAAGAAACCTTAGGATATAAAAGTGTTGCATATAAAAATTACTGCAAAAATATGTCAAAATCTTAAGTCAATATCTCTCTGTACTTCCCCCTAGGTATATTATAATGCTAATTATTAATAAATTTGTATTACATTTTTAGGCAGTTAAAACAATGTTTTGTAAAGCAATCTTTTAACTATAATTTTATGATAATCATTAGTTCATATTTGAGGGTGTCCAACTTATACAAAGTTTATTAAGTCTGTAAGGGTATGGCATGGAAATTGCAGAGAATTTGAACTAACTACAAAGTTAGAAGTAACAGTCCCCAAGACTACCCCACTTCTGATACTGACTGCAAATTCTGAGACCCCCAAACCTCTTTTACATTTGCTAATTCATTGTATGGACTCATAGAACTCATGAAAAAGTACTGTGCTTAATGCTGTGGTTTATTATATGGGATAGGCACAGATTAATAATCAGCCAAAAGAAGAAGTGCAAAAAGTAAAAGGCCAGGAGATATCAGACACATGTACATTCTACTTTTCTCTCCTCATGGAATCAGGATGTTTTCCCTTTCCAGCATAAATGTACAACACACACTCATGGTATTGCTAAGCAGTAAAAGTTATCCTCTTCCAAAATCCCTTTTCTAATATAATTATCTTGGGTACTAGAATTTCACTATAGGAACTCTGAGGGCACATAATTACACTGAAGCCATAATAACAAAACACTTTTTAAAAACTATTAAAATTCTGTCCTTTATCAATTGGAAATAGTGACTTCATAATTAAGGGACTATTTGGCCTAAGTATTAAGGTTGATTTCTCAATTTTATAAAGACAATATGCTGTTCAGTGGATAAAGGGCTCATGTTCATTTAACATACAATATGCATTAAATTTGAAATAGAGGTAGATATTATAGTATAAATGACTAAATAATCTCAATATTTAAATATTCGCTTCATGCGTTTGTGTAAACTCTCTCTCAACATATACAAAACTACATATTATTAACAAAAATCCTGGATGGTAAGAGAATAACCACATTGTTATTTTCATTATCCCTTTAAAATGTATGGATTTGGATATATAGGACGAGAGACAAAAACATTCATTAACCCTAGATCAGTGTATCTCAAATTTTCAAATTGTACTGTCATGGTTTGGGGTTTATTTTGCAAGGGGAACAATATAATACAGGACACATATTTTATCAGATTAGTTATAATAATCATCCAAAGAATCATATACAAGAAAGTACAGGAAATCTGTTCATACACTAAGACCAAGGAATCTAGCCAAGGGCCTGGATCCCACAGAAATGTCTTGCATGAGTCCAGGTAAAGACCTAGAGCTCATAACAGTGCCTCTCTTGAGTCCAGCTGGAGGAACCCATGACAATATCTCAAGCAGGCCTATTTCATGGATCTGTGCTGGCAAGGCCCAAAGGTCAGTGATGAAATCTAGAAAGTCTGTGCCAGTGGGATGAAGGATCTCTGCTATCAGGCTGAGAGATGTACACTAGTCAGGAAGCCACACTCAAAGGAAGAACCAGCACTCCTCTGAAAAGTACCACAGGCATCCTCAGCAACAGTGAGGTCCCGAGCTCCTCTGATGATCAAGGTGGCTGAGTTCCCATCAAGAAAGCCAACACAGCAAGCTTCTCCAGGAGACTGGCAGTGCACCATCTTCCCCACTGGAACCAGGAAGTGATGCTCAGAGTGAGGACCAGAGCTCCCCTAAAGTGAATTGAAGCTATTCTCAGTGCCAACGAGGTCCCCAGCTCCTTGGAGGATGAAAGCATCCAAGTTCATCAGGAAAGCCAGAATGATGAGCTCCTCCAAAAGAACCAACTTCTCTTTACAGCTTCTTCCAGCTTCCAACAGTTTTCTCTCAGCTCCCAACAGTCTCTCTCAGCTCCCAGCAGCCTCTCTCAGCTGGGGGTGATAAGTTGACATGGACCCAGTATTTTTATAGAGAAAAATGCATTAAAATGTAGGTATATATTATTGCATTGATTCAGATAAGGTTTGTTACATGTGCCAGCATAACTATTGTATTAATCAGCTTTCCCATTGCTGGACACATATTTTGTTGGGGGAGAGTACCAGGAATTGAACTCAAGACCTCATGCTTTCCAGGGAGGTGCTATGCCACTGAGTTAAATCCTTGGCCCATTATTCCTGGATATAATACTTGCACTCACAATTTATAGAAGGAATTTGGCACATGTTTTAAGAGGAATTCAATCCATGATCAGCTGACTCTAGGGCAGAAACAACACACAGGAAGACGGTGGTGCAGCAAATCTGCTTAGTTTATGATGGTTAGGAAGTACCGCAGGGGAGCAGTGCCAGAGAGGAAGGGGCAAGGGACCAGACAGAGACCCCAGGGCCATGTACCATGACTCACCTAGACACACTTTAGAAGTGTGTGCCCCCATTCCTCATGGTAGATCTCAGGGCCAACTAAGTTGATACTCTAGCCTTATCACAATTATAGAATTTTCTAAGTATCTATAATCATAAAACTACTCATAAATTTTTTACTACATAAAACTAAATAATAGCTCGTACATTTTGTAAAATAAAATCTGAGCAAGTAAGAATTCACAAGGTGGTAACTGGGGATGTAGCTCATTGGTAGAGTGCCTGCCTAGCATGCACGACACCTGGGTTCCAACCCCAGTACTGGAAAAAAAATTACAATGGAAAAATTAATCAAATTGAAATGACTCGTGTGCTATCTCTCTCATTTAATCGTGTACTTTTTCCCCTCAAACTTTCTGGAAAGATGCAAAAATCATTAATTTTGAAGGATTTATTCTGTACTACCAACGTAGTACACAGGTAACTATGGATATTCATTTTTTATATTTTTGAAAAAAGATTCTTACAAGGAGAATAAATGTAATATATAGCACACATCATTGAAAAAAGATGGATTAGGCCACTGGGAATAAACAGTTAAAACTGTCTGACAACATTTCTGTTCAGAAAATGTACATATGTCAAATAGGTAAGGAAGCTTTTGTGAATTAAGAATGGGAGGTACAGGCAGCGGGAGCACCCATTAGCCATGACAATAGGCACAACTGGCTGACTTTGAAGACAGACCAGTAACTCCCATTAACCACTAGGAACATATGGTTATATTAGTCACCTTGACTCTCAAAAATATTGAAATTACCATTCCCAGTATGAAGTACTGAGACATGTAGATGAAAATGGCTGTTATTCATCAATCAAGCCTTCACACCTCACTGAGAAGGCAAGTAGGAAAATGATGTGCAAATCATGGTATACTGTCAAACAGCAAATGATGGAACACTATATAAAGACAGAGTAATCAACAATGCAGAAGCCCCCTGCAGCAGAAGAGGGTATCCAGAGTGTGTACCATTTAATACATTAGAGGCCAGTGCATATCCTTTGAGAATAAAGCCAGGGTTGGCTCACTGTGAAACATTCAAAATGTGGTACCAAAAAAGGAAAGTGCTGCATTATACAGATACATGGAACTCTTCTTTTCCAAATATATTTCTCTAAGTGTCCAGTGCTAATTCTAAGTACATGAAGACTGACTTGATGTGCAGCTAAGCAGTATGTATACAATAGAGCAAGCCTCTTACTTAAAGGTAGCTAAGTAGAACAGAGACATGGAGGAAAACTTTCAAAGGCAAAGCTAAAATCATGAAATCTAAACATGCATGACTGCCTGCTTTCTAAAGACAATGAGAAAATGATCTCTCCATGCCCATCCTCAATTTAGTATTCCAAGATACTAAATGGCTAGCATTAACCAAAGCTTTCATATTTTCTTATGTTTGCACAACCAGATGTTAGTGTGTTGCAGCCACTTGTCTGGCTAGCACTGGCTCAGGGAAGCAGATTGTGTTCATCCTTCCCCATGTTTTTATTCAGTAAAATCACATTACATTGTGAAACTGATGATGGAGAAAGTATTTCTATCACTTCTTAGTAAACACTATAAATCTCCCCATCTCCAAAACTCCACCATGAACAGATTAGTAAATATCAAACACCACTGCACCACCATACTGACTACTCACTGTGCAATGGATCACACAATTTGCAAAAGAAAAGGGACAGAACGGTGACCAAACAGGCATAAGTCATTTTTCTCATATATTTTATTTTACTTTTTGGTAATGGGAATTGAACTCACGACCTTGTACTTGCCAGGCAGGCGCTGTGCTGCTGAGCTATATCCCTGGCCCTTTCTCATATATTTTAAAGGTTTCGTGTAGTTGTCCTGTGCTTCTTTCTTACTTTGTTTTTCACCTCCACTTTTACATTTTCTACCCATTTTTAAGCCATTTCTATTTTTCATTGTGTTAGTGTCTCCTGTTCCTAAACTTATGTTTACATTTATCAAAGTAACAAATTTATCAAATAAGAAAAAAGTTGAATAATTTTTCCCTATGGCTCATCTTCTCAACTGTATTTTAAGCTATTTCTAAGACAGCTTTTACATTTTGGGGCTCAAGTTTTGCCTAGCATGATGCACAGAATAGGGAGGCAAATGAACAATTAAAATCTTGGAATTTAGAGAAATGCTTTTAACATTTAAATTTAATATTTAAATATCTTGATTTAGTATGTTTCCCATCTTAATATTTATGAGGTTATAAAGAGGAGTATAAATGGAAGATCCCAGTATGGCTCTCACCCTCTTTCCACCCTCTGAATCGATCCTATAACTAAGGAGGCCTCATGCATGAGCTTAGTAATGTAATCAACCCTTTGACTTTGCCTGACATTGAGGGATTTTGCAGGACCCAGTCTTTCAAATGCTGAACTGGTACAGTCCCAGGCAAACCAGGATTGTTTTCCCCTGAATTAAACAAAAAGCTTATGCTGACAGAATCGGGTAGTATCACAGTGTCTTCTGGTCAGAGAATTCTAGGGTCTTGGATCTACACAGGCAAGAATGAGTGCATGATGGCACATGAACTCCAATAGGAGATCTTCCTCTGATCCTGCAGACTCCTTTCCCCTGGATGGATTGTGGGCATGTAGTAGTAAATAAATGTAGAAATGTACTTTATAATATAAAAATATATTAAAGCATTTTCAATTTCCCATTTCTGCCTTCCAATATCACACAGACCACCTTTCTCACCTCTGTGCATCTCACTTTGGTCTGGTCTGGTCTGGTCTGGTAGCCATACCATATTCAGAGGAATAAAAGCTGTGTATAGTTCTTTAGTAGCCTGTATTAAAAGACCAGAATCCCAAACTCATTAAAGTGGGATTGAGGTGATCTAGGTTCTTCTCAACCATACACCATGCACTCTGGGCTCACATTATGCCATTCACCTCAATCACAGTCACACTGGCTTTGCTTTAGTTCTGTATTCCATGTTCTTGCCTGCTCTATTTTGTAAAATTACATTATTTAAATCCTCTCCTAGCGTGTAAGCACAGTAGGACTACATAGTACTTGCTGCTTTTTTTTTCATATTCAGGGACAAAGTATACAGGAATTGTATATGAAAATTTAGAAAGAAAAAATGAAGGAAAGGGAAGAAAATGTCTAACTAACGTAGGAAAGTTCTCCACACTGAGCGCTTTTATTTTCTTAACCTAATTTGGATATTGCGTAAAATTCTACTCCTTTAACTGCAAGAAGTATTTTGTAACAACTGTTTCTCTTCTCTGTTAGGAAAACCATTCACACAATGTATTCATTTTGGAAGAATTTTGTAACCACAATATGAGCGACTTGTGAAGAAACAGAGAAACTGAAAAATGCAAGTAGTGTTTGTAAATTATTCATACATTCTCTTTTCTCTTCTCTTTCCCTACCTCCTGATCTAGTTCCTATTATTACAAAATCTAATATTAGAAGGAAAACGAAGAGGATTAAACTAAGGTGTAAAAGATTACCAAAAAATAAAGACTTGTATACAATTTGTAGCAGCTTTAACGTTTGAAAATGCAAAGTTTTAAATTAAAAAAAAAATTAGCTAGTATGTCAATCAATTTTGTGGATAACATTTGATAATAACATCATTCAGGTCAAATACATAAGTTTATGTTTATGAAACAATTATCAACCAATATGTACAACAGATACCTTCTCCTTATTCCCCCCTCCGCTATTTTTATTGAGAATGTCACCACAGTGCCAAACAATTGCTTTAGGCAAGGAAGGTGGTCACCTTCTGTCCAAGAAACTGACCCACCCACATACACTGACAATGAATTACTGGGGCTGGAAAAGTGAATTATTTAGCTACACTGGAGAGAGAGTATATAGAATTCGAGGGGATGTTTTTACAGTGTAGAACATTTTTTCCATACGTCAAACCCAAAGGTGAGCGTCCTAAGCTCAAGATGGGCAGCAAGAAATAGCTTCTGTGACCTTGTAGAGAGCTCATATGACGGGCAGCAAGAAATGTCTCCTATGACTTTACAGAGGGGTCATATTCCTCAGCCAGTGACTGTAGCAGCCTTCACCGGTCTCCATTTTTGCCACACCTGGTTGCGCAGGCGCAGAGCGTCCCTCTGGGTACGATGCGGAAGGCGCGTCTTCCGGGGATCTCCAGATCTATCATTTCTGCAAAGAGTGATGGGTAACGGATATAAAGTGCGGTTTGCGCAGGCGCGCCCCTCAGACGTTTGGCTGAGGTTCCGGTCGCTACTATGGGTCGCCGTCCTGCTCGCTGTTACCGTTACTGTAAGAACAAGCCGTACCCGAAGTCCCGCTTCTGCCGAGGGGTCCCGAATGCGAAGATTCACATCTTTGACCTGGGTCGGAAGAAGGCAAAAGTGGACGAATTCCCACTGTGCGCCCACATGGTGTCGGGTGAATATGAGCAGCTCTCCTCCGAAGCCCTGGAGGCCGCCCGTATCTGTGCCAACAAGTACATGGTGAAAACGTGCGGCAAAGATGGCTTCCACATCCGGGTACGGCTCCATCCCTTCCACGTCATCCGCATCAACAAGATGTTGTCGTGTGCGGGAGCTGACAGGCTGCAGACGGGCATGCGCGGCGCCTTTGGGAAACCCCAGGGTACTGTAGCCAGGGTCCATATTGGCCAGGTCATCATGTCCATCCGCACCAAGGTGCTGAACAAGAAGCACGTGATCGAAGCCTTGCGCAGGGCCAAATTCAAGTTCCCTGGACGCCAGAAAATCCATATCTCCAAGAAGTGGGGCTTTACCAAGTATAATGCTGATCAATTCGAAGAACAGATGGCTATGAAGCGCCTCCTCCCTGATGGTTGCGGAGTCAAGTACGTCCCCAGTCGTGGCTGTTTGGACAAGTGGCGGGCACTGTGCTCCTGAAGGCTTCTCTGGACCACGGTTCTCTGGACCACGGTTCCCTGGACCCTCAGTGGGACTTAAGTTTGACAATAAATTCTCCTCGCTGGCAAAAAACACCAAAAAAACAAAAAAAAAAATTGTAAAAAAAAATTGGTAAAAAATAGTTACCCAATTTTAGATTGTAGAATGCTGGAGAAATAATATTTATGTTAATACAACATGTTTTAATGGAGAATACTTGCTTAAAGAGAAATTTGTGTGCCATTTATAGAAAGCTATTCTAATCCAAACACTGTAACTGTATGAGAATATTTAAAGATGTGCTGTTTTGTTTGTAGTAAAGTTATAAATTATAGAAATATTTGTAGTACAGTCAAATTATAATAGTTCTCATTTTGGATTAAAAATAGCCAGAGAAAACTCAAGAGTTGTGTGAAAAATTCTTATTGCATATAGAAAGCTAAAAGGTAAGGATGAAAATAGTGGTAGGCATTAGTGATAATTCGGCTACAACTTCTAAAACTGGTCTTATTTCTGAATTTGATTGCTTATGTTTTCCTATAAATTTCTGTACATTAGTTTTAGAATTAACTATCACTTTTGATTATCAGCCTCAAGACAGTTGAGTATACCAAAAAAAGCTTTTCCACACAAGCCTTACATTATCTTACACTCAAGAGACAGTAGTCCAATCTTTTCTTCATCACCAAAAG
This sequence comes from Chinchilla lanigera, assembly GCF_000276665.1. Taxonomy (NCBI): domain Eukaryota; kingdom Metazoa; phylum Chordata; class Mammalia; order Rodentia; family Chinchillidae; genus Chinchilla; species Chinchilla lanigera. The sequence goes on from NW_004955409.1 coordinate 15,613,535, forward strand.
GTCATAGGTGACAACAACGTTCATGTTGCTTGTATTTAGGCCTCCGTAGAATCAACAGAAGAAAGAAAATGACACTTAATCAGCTATCTGTGCCCTAAGAGAACCCTAGAGAGACTTTACTATCTGTAGTTTGTCCTACATTACAGTTGCATTGATCATAAAGGTGATTTTTGTTTATTTTAGAAACTACACGAATTCCCTGGGTCTGTACTTTTCTTTTTTTTTTCCCTGTTACTGTTTTTCTTGTTTTTTAAGTTGATTTAGTCTTCTGGATCTCAAATCTTGCAAGCAGTACCTTTGGTTTTCTTATGGGAGCCATTTATCTTTAGAATCAACACATTTAATGAAAGCAAGGAAGGAGTAGAAAACATGGAAACTTGCTGTTTAAGTAGTTTCCATTTACTTAAAGTCCTTTGTCAGTCCTAACAGATTACTTCTGGCTTGATAATTCTTTAAGATCCTCCTGTGAGATATTTTCTGTTTGTGTATTTTTAAACTAGGTTGCTATTGTAAGCAACAACGTTTGACATGTGACAAATAAACTTGAGAAAGATAACTCTAAATAAATACTGAATAACTTGAATATATTGCCAGGGCTCTTCAACCTGAGAAGCACTTTCCATGGTGTGTTTTTGAACATTCCTCAAATTGCCTAGGAAATGAAGTCATATCCAATTAGCAAATGAAGGTGATAAGATCTGTCAAGTCTTGTTTTTATCTTACTATACTGTCTCCCAAAGGAAAAAAAAGCTTTCAAAAACCCACAGTGCAAAAATAAGCACAAAACAAGCAGTTAGTGCATCTAGCTTTGAAAATATTTTCGTTTTTTTAAATTTTATTTCCTTTTCTATTTTTTATTTTTTTTAAATTTATTTTAAAAATAAAAGAAGGAAAACATAGTAACAAACATATCCATTTACAAAATAGCATAAAAACAGTATAAACAATACAGAGTTACAAAGTTGTAGGAAATTAACAATGGTTGTTGTATTACGTATTGATCTTCAAATTGGTTCCTCAGGAAAACAGAGACATGCAGGATTGATCAAACAAGTAATCATTAACTGTTCCTTTCAGTAAAGCAATAGAAGACAGTAGTATAACTATGTTAGCTATCCCGTATATGCATACTTACATAATTTCCCCTTCTTTCCCTTCTCTTTTCCCATACCTCAGTTGCCCTTTACTTTTGAGCATTTTCCTTTTGTTTCATAATGTCTATCATATCCTAGTTTTTATTCACTCTTTCAAGTTCTTACACTAGTGAGACAATACCTTGCTTACACATGCAGGTCTGATTTATTTCACTTATGAATAGTCTCTAGTTGTGACCATTTACCTATAAAAGCCTCGTAGCACTCCACCTGTGAGCTATAGCCCAAACTCTCTTCTCATATATATATATATTTATATATACATATATATGAATCAATTTCTCAGAACAAGATAATTCATAGTTTAATCCAGTATACACAGTGAGTGCATAGTTGTTTGAGTGATTTTGAGAACACACAAAAAAAGAGTGAATAATTAAGCTAGAAAATATTTTCAATCTGTTGCATATATATGAAAAGAGAGTTAGAGATATAGCTCATGGACTGAATCCATGTTGGGTCTCCAGCATCACAAAACAAAAGAATGATTAAAAAAAAAAACAGAGGAATAAAACCTCCAGTTTGCATTATAAAGAATTATTTATAAATCTTACTTTCTTTAATGTTGGTAGAAATATATTTTCACTTTAAAAAAAATCTTACAATGGTTTCCAATGCCGTGATTTTATTATCCACATTCTCTGATTTTAGTTAATCACCTTATTTAAAAAGTGATAAGACAACATGAAAGAAAATTTAATCATATTTTTGGATAGCTCATCATTATCTTAAAATTTCCATTCAAAACAAAAAATTTAATATGGATGGAAATAAAATGGAAAATGTAATTCATAAATTCTATTCATACACTATTCATGCAAAAAAGAGAACGGTTTGTCTATTTGAAATAAACAGATGAATACTGTTAACTAAATTTAAGGAAATATTGCCCAGTACAAAATTTGAATTAGACTGAGTCTCCAGGTTTTATGAGGAATTCTTAACTAAAGATGAAAAAGGATTATGCACTGTACTGTTAGTTTCAAAATTCATTTCATAAATGATTTTTATATAATACACCATTTCTACTTCATCAAAACATGGTATTAAGCATATTTAGGTTGGCATATTTATTCTGTAGAAATATATAAAATAAATGATAGATACAGATAGATGATAGATAGATAGTAGATAGGCATATGTATTTTTCATAAATATATATCTCATCCCTTGCATGAATTGGTTGCAACTACCACTGCAAGAATTTTTTTGTGTGTCTTTTGAGATAGGGTCTCTCTATGCAGTTCAGGTTGGACTTGAACTCACTTTGTAGCCCAGGCTGTCCTTGTACTCACAACAATCCTCCTGCCTTAGCCTCCCAAGTGCTAGGATTACAGGCTTGGGCCACCATGCCCTACTTCATTGCAAGAAATTTTGTTTCCTTATGTTGCCAACTCTGTATAATTCAAATTGAGCATTCTGGTTCTGCCACTACTGCTAGAAACATTGAGCTAAGACATTTAATCTCAAACTTCATCTGCCACTACCTTTGTACAGTTTTTGTGTGCTTGTAGGATAGAATAATGAATTCATTAAAATATTCCGTCTTTAAAAAGCAAGTAATGTATAAAATAATGAGTAAAGTAAAAAATGAAAATTAAACCTTCAATTATGATTCTAAATGAGGTTATTGTCATAATAGTGGATAGGGAGGGAAGTTTTGGTGTCAGGATGATTGGATTTGCACATCAGCTCCTTCATTTACTTGGACAGATTTCTTAATGTCATTACCCCTTAGTTTTGTCCTTTATAATAGGACTGACACTTTAATTATGGGGATTTTTAAGGATTAAATGAGATTATACATTAAGAAAGGGGTATCATTGTGCTTTGCATGTATTAAGTACATAAAGTTCAGGGCAACTTGTTAATATTGATGTAATTACATTTGTTCCTACCTCACTGCTGCTGAATTCCAAATTTTTAACCCTTCTATCTCTGTTTTTTAATTATTTATGGCCTTAATATTCTGTGTTGAAACTATAATTACTCCTACTTAAGTATATCTGATGTCTAGATTTAGTTGAGTTCATTATTGTATTTAATTTTTTTTAATCCTTAGTTTGTTGAGTTCATTATTGTATTTAATTTTTTTTAATCCTTAGTTTTGTATTTTCTATTTTTGTGTCATTTTATTTGTTGTGATCTATTTTGGAATTTCTTTTGAAGAAAATTTAATTAGTATTATTTGCATGTGTTTCAACTATGAGGTTTGCCTTATTCCTCACAATTGTACTTTTAAAAATCTTTTTTACTCACATTTTTTATTCAGTATTTTCATTTTACAAAAGTATAGGTATCTAACTGTTTTGCCATTATTACCATACCTCTTGCATGTGGTATAAATTGTTGTTTACAGGCCTTATGTTTAGTCTGAAAGTTGGGCATGAATTTCTCTTTTTAACCTTTCACAAAATTTTTATCTTTGTTAATGTTATCTAGCCTTCTGTCTGAGTACAGAAGTGTAAGTCTAGATATTGCTATCTGTCTGCTTGCCAATGGCCTAAGGATGAAAAGATAGATAACAGACTCTGCAGGGATAGTGTATTAGTCAACTTTATTGTTTCTGGACATAATTTGGATAACAGACAACTTAAAAGAAGAGAGGTTTCATTTGGTTCAAGTTTTAAATGGATTCAGTCCATGTTTACCTAGCTCCAACACAGGCGCATTATGGGGGAAGGGCCTGGCAAACCAAAGTTGTTTAGTTCTTGGAAGCTGAGAAGTTGACCAAGGCAACAGTGCCAGGTAAGAAGGGGTGGAGGACAAGACTACACCTCCATGACCCACCCAGACAATCCTACAAATCTCTTGGTTAAATTGCAAATCCATGTTGACACTTCACTCTGTCACATCCCACCTCTTATCTACTTTGTATCCAAACATATTAAACTCCACATAATCTCCAAATAAGATAGTACCAAGTGCATAATTTCTGCCTAACACAACTATCCTGCGTACAACTGAAAATCCAACAATCCCTTTCTCAGTGTCTCAAAGTTCCCAACCTTTTTTCAAAAACCCAATTCCAAGTCTCTTCTGAGACTCAAGGCAAATTCTTAGCTATAAATCTCTCTGAAAATTTTTAAAATTATATAGTGCCAAAGTGTAATGGCAAAGGGTAAACATTCCCATTCCAAAAAAAGGAGAAACTATGGGATAGAAAAGAATAGGACAAAAGTAAGAATTGAACAGCACAAATATTCAGTCCTGTGTCACCATATCTGTCATCTGGGCCTCATGGTGGAGCGATATGAGTTTCAAGGGGTTGAGGGGTTCCACTCTTTTGGTCTTGTTAGTTGCAGCAGCCCACATGTCCTTTCTTGAGCTGGTGCCAACCACAGCTGTACATGTTCCACATCTTCTGCAAGGGCTCCAGATTATTGACATATCCAACTTCCTGGTGTCTCCATTGACCTTTGGCTTTGTTGCAATGCACACTTTCCACTTGGACTGCTTGCCTGTGTTCCCGGGCTTCTCTTCCAAATTTGAGTGGAAATCTCTACAATTTCACCACTTTTGCATTCTGCACACATGACTAACTAGCATCACATGGGCACTGTCAAGGGCTACTATGACCAAGAGTAGTAGCTGGTCCCCTTTCGACCTTGGTTGCAGCAATCTTTGAGTGCCTGTGTGGCTAAGTATAGCAAAATGAGTTCTGGTTGACCTAGTATAGTCTTGATGGTGGATTCCAGGAACTGTCTTCTCACATAAAAAGGATAAAACTTTCCACAGCTGAGCCTGTGATAAATGAGATCTTCATAACTCCTGGGATTTGCTCAAGACACCATTCCTCAAATTCCTGTACAAAGTGTGTAATTTCTTTATAGTAGTATAAATCTCTTCAGTAGCCATACCTCATTTGGTCTAAATTTTATATATGGGTCTTTCAGGCCAAAATTTAAATTTTTTCATATTTTTCTGCTTTGCCTTTTCTTGCCAATTCTTACCATAAATCTAGCTAAAAGCAGCCAACAGTACCCATGCCAGAGCCTCTTGTGGGCTACTTTGAAAGTGTATCCACCAGATTATTTTACTGCCCTTAATCTCCAGTCAAGTCTCATAACATGGGCAAAATTTGAATAAATTTTCTGCCAAAGGATAGCACAAATGACCTGTACAAATGCCAATGGAATCCTTATTCCAAAAGGAAAATTTTTTGATTCTACTTTTTACTGCTTCATTGCTATTAGCATTTTGATCTTTTGAGCTCTCACCAGACTCATCCATCTGGCTCTGCTTACAACATCCTAATGTTTCTTTAGCTTGTGTATCCAAAGCTTCCTAAACTCCTCAAGCTTCTGAACCGCATCATCCACTACAGTCACAGCAACAGGGTTACTTCTGTAGTACACATTTTATGAACTAGTTAGTTTTCGTATTACTGAACACAATAATTTACATCCACAACTTAAAGAGGGAGATGTTAGCTCCTTTTTTAAAAAAAGGATTCAACCTATGGCCAGCTAGATCCAAGGAAGATACATCATGGTGAAAAGACCTGTTGGAGAAAAGCTCCTTAGATGGCTGAGAAGCAGAAGAAGGGAAGAGTACCATGTAAGTTTGTGACCATATATAGACCCCCAGACTATGCTCCCTGACAAATCCTGATACAACTACAAGAATACTCCACCATTTTCCCATAGCAAATCTCAGCCAATCAAGTTAACTAAACTCTAATTAACACAGTGAAGAATAGTATATACCTTTTGATGGATTCCAGGTTCTGATTCTTCTTCTGAGTTTCCATTATACATATTATACTAACACCATTTCCACTCAGCCATGTGTAAGCCACAGTCCCAGTTGTAGTACATTTCTTTTCCTTGACCTGCTTTGGAAAATACTGAGCCCAGTTGCTGAATAGCTTTGACACTGGTTAGATTTCCGCTAGTTAGATTTCCACTAGGATCTCCTGCAATTTTTACTTGTATATAAATGTATGCTGAGTACATTTCTCCCCATAATAGGAAATTATTGGGACACTTATTTGTTTCATTTGATTTTCAAGAATTATTGCAAATGCTTGGGCTGTTTTGGAAATGTAACTTCTATAAGTGTTCTTTACATAATGGACTATTTCCCTACCCTTCATAATATGGCATTACACTAAGTATATTTTGTCATATATCTTTAATTAAGAAAATTCTTTCTGGAGTGCTATATAGAAATACTGTATTTTAAAGTCATTGTTACTCTTAAGTTCAGGATATACATAAATCATCTTTTCCTCACCTGCTTTTGGTAATATTTCTTTTACTGTGTTTTTTTTTTAAATTTTATACTGGGAAAGTATATAGTGGGTGGGAGAGGATGGCCCATCCTTAAGGAGATAATGGGAAATATCAAATGGTTGTCACTGATAATACCAAGCCTCCTTTCATTCCTTAAGGAAGTATGGAAAATTAGCGTTTTTAAATTTGTGGACCCCAACACCACATAATTCGTTATATAAATTAAAAAGATTTTTTAGATCAGGAGGTATTTTTGTGCTCCAAATATTTTTTTAAAACCAGGGTTATATTTACAGTATAAAATATCATGTTTGGACAACTTGTATTCCTCAAGGATACTATTTATGAAAATTCCCATTGTCCCAAGTTGACTGATAAATAAAAATAAAGAGGTTGTGGAAGAGGATGGCATCTTTTGTAGAAATTCAGTGCTCTTAGGTCAAAAATTATCTCTTCCCCTGCATGTGAGGTGCAGTACATCCATTTGTCAGGATATGGTGATTTTCTTTGCCCAAATGTTATAAATTACTGAGAAGAAAGGCTTATGGCATGTCAGAACTGAGAGCATATCAGGAAACAGGCTCCATCCCCAGTTTCTGAATTTTAAGGTTAAATTTAATTTCCCTTAGGTCATGGGTATTATGGTGCTTTAAAGTGTAGCCACATGGTTAGTCCTCTGCTCCATTCCCTGAGAGTATGGCCTATCAAAGGGGACACATAGAGGCAAGAGTGCATGTGACATTTTCTCCTTGGAGGCCTTTGAAGTAAGAAAATTAAAAAGCCACTGTACCTGAGGCAAATTCTCCTTCATATGTTTCAATGGGGGAGACACAGAGTAATCCAGTGTCCACTAAAGAACAGGCAGATTTCTAGGATTCAGCTTTTGGCCACCAGCTACCTGGGGAACCAAGGGGCAGTTAGTACTACAAAGAGAACAAATGAAAGGAACCTGCCTCCTGTGACTGGGAATCATTTGACCTTCTGTTGCTGATAACCTAACTGAAGAAACAGAATCAGAGGAACATGGGGAGCAGGTAATGTCCCCTTTCTTCTCTAAGTTGCTGAAATCACTAGTCTGGGCTATACTAATGCAACACATGAGAGATTTGAAGAGACTGGGTGACAATTTTAATAACTGACAGTTATGGGGCAAAGTTTAGATATATTTCCAAATGTGTTATTGAAAAACCAATGACCTCAGGGGGGCCCAGTTACAAATAGTCCAGGAAAATAAATTCTGTATGTGCACATTCAAACCTGTTGTAGAAGAATTTTGATGACTATCTTCCATGAACCATATAGTAAATGTCCAAACTACTATACTCAGGAAGATTATTGAAATTTCATCCAGGTATGGTTGTGCATGCCTGTAATCCCAGGACTTGGGAGGCTGAGATAGGAGGATTACCAGGAGTTCAATGCCAGCGTGAGCTCCATAGTGAGTTCAAGGCCAGCCTGACCTGCATAGTGAGAGCCTGTCGAAAGAAAGAAAGAAAGAGAGAAAGAAAGAAAGAAAGAAAGAAAGAAAGAAAGAAAGAAAGAAAGAAAGAAAAATTTCAGTAATGAAATTTCATTCAATTTGAAGAAAGTTCCACACTTCTAAAAATACTCTTAACTGTGATCTTTTTACTTCTCTACCCGTATTTTAAATATGAGCAAATTTTAAATTTCCATCTGTGAAACCCTGTTCATGTGTCTCTAGTAAAATTAAATAAATCAGTAGATAAATATATTGATACAGTTATCCAGCTTCTATATCACGAAGATAAAATATTATAATAAAGTAATATATTTCATGTACTATATCTTATATTTTATGCACCTGTTTTACTGTAAATTAACCATAAACAATGCCAGTACTTTTTTCAGTTTCACTGACAGAGATTTGATTAACAATATGATGGACTTTTAAAATTTATCACAATATTTTTCAATTGCAAGCCAATTTTTGAGACAAATGGACAGCAAAGTGCAAGAAAAAACTTTATTGTCACAATTTCATCCATTTGTAAAATCATATAAAACTAAACAAAGTTATCAAAATATAACAGTCTACATAGCAAAAATGACTTCACCTAAAATCAAAGATGAAAGTTCGAAAATTCAATCTTAACCAAATCAACGAAATCTTTGCTGCACCAAATATTAGCAGAATGTATTGGCTGCATTAGTGAAGTTGATGTATATGGACCATCCAACTTTAGAAAATATTTTTATTTGGCCTATCAATTTGAAGAGGAATTTGTCCTAAGATTCAATACCACTTTACATATATACTTGAGAAGATACTTTTTTTTTTTTTTTTTTTTTTTTTTTTTGGTTTTTCTCCGGTACCAGGAACTGAACTCACGACCTTGCACTTGCCGGGCAGGCGCTTTGCCGCTGAGCTAAATCCCCAGCCCAAGAAGATACTCTTAATCATATCAATCAAGCAACATATAAAAAGTGGCTTCATACATAAAATTATTTCTAAAAGCATATACACACATATGCTATATAATATATGGTACATATATGTATATATAGTACAAATTTACATATAGAAACAATGGATATATTTATTGTGGCATAGTCCTAATTGCATAATTAAAGATGCTATAAGCTAAGTATAAATGAAGCAAAGCTATTCAAAAATACATGGATGAATCTCCAAAAGAAAATGCTGAATGACAAAAAATTATGACCTTAAATAATATGATGCCTTTTGTAAAGCTCACAACCAAGGAAATTAGAGGAAAACGTGTGTATATGTAAATAAATACGTAATAACTCTAGATTTTAAAGGTAATGATAATCACAAAAATTTAGCATAGTGATTGCATAGGTGGAACATCTCACTGCAGAGGGCTGTTTTTCTCACAGGAATCGGAATCTGGTTTTCTAACAGGATTTACCTGTTAGCCGAATTGCTAACCTTTTGGAACTCATTTCTCTTGCTGTGAGAGATGAATACTGTAGAGTTATTTGGTTGAGCTTTCTGACTTTGTTGCACACTCATATATTACAAGATTATATACTGTTGTATGTGCCTGGAAAATGTAGCCTCTTTCTGTGCTAGTCATTCATAATTCTCTTTTTTTCAGTTTCAACTCGTTCGTTTGCTTATTTTTTAAGTCGTTTGGGATTTCTTGTGAGCCTAGAAATATATTTTAAGACTGTAGGTAGAATCTAGTAATATTTTTGTGGGAAAATCACTTAAACTTCATAGACTCCCATAGTATTAAGAGAAATCTAGGGATTTTAAAATCTTATACCTTGAAAAATAGCATAACTTTACTTAGAATCATACCTATATATACAGACTTCATAAATTTTATTTTCTAAGTGTATGACTTACTTTCAGATTTTAGTTCTAAAATACCATGTGAGGCTGGATGGCTTTTCACTGTTTTTATTTTTTTTTTTTACATGAGCCAGAAACATATTTCCCAGATTCTGGTTTTTGTCTGATGCTTGATTACAAGGGTAATTCTCTTGAGAATTGGAAGTCCACAGCAAAGCAGTGATTACCCGTCCTGTCTGGTCTGCGAGTTCACCTCCCTGAAGGTTGGCAGCATCCCAAGGTCAGTTCCTCCTGCCCCTGCTGGATACCACCCTTCACTCAGCCTGAGTCCCAGGGAAAGCATATGTGCAACTGCCGAATGAGCAGTCTTGCTCCTGTCGCTAAGGATTGATGCATGCACGGGCCTGGACTCCAAACTGTCCTCATGGGTTTCATATGTCCTGTGAGACCCAGTGTATGTGCCTTCACTTTGCATTTAATTCCCTCTACTCTGCCTCTCCAATTGCCCATCTTATTCAACTACAGAGATTGCAGGCTCACTGCCAGAAGCAAGGCAGCCATGCTCAGTAGAAGTTTCCTTGTTCTGTGTTGGTGACTTTGGTGACTTTGATTTGACTCTCCATTGTCTCTTTCAGGATGTTTTATTCCCCTAACCTTTCTCATTATTCTTCAAGTCTAATCCCTATAACAAATCTCTCAATCCACATTACCCTCAGTATTTCTGCCTGTCTAAGCAAACTGTAACACACAGAATAATCATTAAATTCAGAAAAAGTTTTAAAAAAAATAGTTTGGTGTAGCTATTGAAAAAACAAATATATTGGAACACAAATACTTTGTTTGGATCCAGGCTGTGTCTGATACTTTCTCTTTCATCTTGAGCAATTTGTTGAGTATTTCAGAGATTTAGGTGCCTAGAACTCATAACAATCCCAACTGTAAAATGAAGATTATAAGGGTAATTATGAGAACATGCACTTAGCACAGCTTCTGGACACAGTACACTCTGAATTAATGTTGTTCATTACCATTGTTATTTATTATAAATGATTTGAACTTAGAAGGAGTTCACTATATATTAGCTGTTCCTATTGTCACCATTGCTCTGGTTATGAAGTCAAACCTAATGGTTATCTACTTTCAATTGCAGAATCTCAAAATCTCTGTGTATCTGTCTTTGTCTCTCTTTCTGTCTCTTTCATGCCACAGGTGGAGGCAATACCTCATTCATGCTAGACCAGTGCTTTACCAGTGAAATACCTCCCTAGCCTCTTTCAAATTCATGTTTATGCATTGTTTGCTCTTTTTGAAGTAAACCCATTACTGATGAAATATTTAAATTGAAGTGTGAAAATGTTTAATAACTGAGATACTCAGGATTACCTGGCAAATTAATTATAATTTTCTACTAAAGATATCTAAAATTTCTGTGAAATACATATTGCAGCTTATGGAATTTTGCCATATATTAACATTTTAGTATTTGTAAATATATATTTGAGGCACTTAAGTGGAATTTTATATATGAAAGTGAATACTAGAATGTTATGGAAATGAATTTTATAATTATTTTATAACAGTCTAGAGAGTATCAAAATAATTTTCCATACTAAGTTACAGAAACATATCAGTATATATTATTTTAGACTTAATGAATCATGAAAATCTATGATAAAGTTGGACAAAACATTTTAAATTCATTGTCAAGTATTGTAAGAGGTATATTAAAATATAAGAATAAGCTGAGTAAATTAACCTCTTAAAATCATGGTCAGATAATTAATGATGTTGAACACGTTTTTATGTATTTATTTGCCACTTATATTTCTTTATCTCAGAAATATGTATTCATCTCAGATGCCCATTTTTGTATTGGCCCTTTGAATTTGGGGGGGGGGCTGAATTTTTTTAATTCTTTATATGCTCTAGATAGAATTACTTTATCTGAGGGACACTTGGCTAAAATTTTTTCCAAATTTGTGGGTTTTCATTTTACTCTGCTGATGATTTCTTTAGATGTGCAGAAACTTTTCAGTAAGATGAGATCCCAGGTGTTGATTCTTTGAAGTATTTCCTGTGCAGTTCGGTTTTGTTCATGAACTCTACCTACCCCTATTTCTTCAAGATTTTTACCTACTTTCTCTTCCAGTAGATTTAGTGCTTCTGTTTTAATATTTAGATCTGGGATCCATTAAAAAGTTGCGGTATTTTTATATAATGGGATACTACTCAGCTACAAAGAAAGTTAAACTCAAGGCTTTTATAGGTGGATGGACACAACTAGATACCATACTCATAAGTGAAATAAATCAGACCCACATGTATAAGCACCATATTGTCTGAATAGTGTAAGAACATGAGGAGTGAATAAAATCTAAAAGGTATAATAGATATTGTGAAAGGGAAAGAAACTGCTCAAAAGGGAAGAACAACTGAGATGAGGGAAAGGAGAAAGGAAAGACAAAAGGGATACATACACACACACAGGATAACTAAGATGGCTGTACTACTGATTTCTATTGCTTTACAGAAAGGAACAGTTAATGTTCAATTGTTTGATCAGCCTTACATGCCATATTTGTTTATCTGAGTAACAAATCTGAAGATATCAATATGTAAAACAATGATGTTTGTGAATTTCCTATCACCTCATCTGAAATTCTGTAGTACTTGCATTATTTTTGTGTTATTTTGTAAAATTTCTATTTGCTTCTTAATACGTTTTCATTCTTTTATTTTTAAAATAAAAAAATTCATGGTCAGGAATTTAAGATCACAAAATGGTTGGCACAAGCGTTGTATTTCATTTTAATCTTAATAACACCAATGCACCAAAATTTAGTTTTAGCTGAAATACTTTTCATTCTAGATTCTGAGTTGTGAATACTGTTGCTCTCCTTATTCCTCACCCACAGCCCCACAGATACAAATGCACACACTTATAAATATGTGTGCGTAATTTTGCATACACGTTTCAGATTGTCAGTAAGTGACAATCGAAAATCCAGTAATTTAATGTAAAATACAATTTATTCACATACCACTCAACTAAGGGAAGAATGAAGAAAGAATTACTACATTTAGAAGACCTTTAGATAGCATTTTTCTCAAACTTTGTAATATTTAAAGAATCAAGCGGAGCGGCGGAGGGCGGACCCGAGAGGAGCACCCGCCGCTGCTGCTGCCACCGCGTGCGCAGCGAGGAGATGCTGGTCATGTGGACTGGGAACATGAATTCATTTGAAAAACCAGTTTTGAGTTTTCTCTTATACTGCCAACAAGGAAATTAGAACAGATGACCTTTGCTTGGACGTTTCCGAACTTAATGGCCCAGTTACCATGCTCAAATGCCACCACCTAAAAGGCAACCAACTCTGGGAGTATGACCCAGTGAAATTCACCCTGCAGCATGTGATCAGTAATCAGCGCCTGGATAAAGCCACAGGAGAGGATAGCCGGGTGCCCAGCGTTAGAGACTGCAATGGAAGCCGGTCCCAGCAGTGGCTTCTTCGGAACGTCAACCTTCCAGAAATATTCTGAGACCAAACCTACAAAAAAAAAAAAAAAAAAAAAAAAGAGAGAGAGAGACAAAAAAGGATTGACTGGGCTACCTCAGCGTACATTTCTGCCACATTTTTAAGTAGCAAAAAAGGAAAAGTGCTTTCCTTCTCTGCAGGATGTAGGTTTATTAGCCATTAAAACTCGGACTCCTTTAGCTTTTCACTAGCTGTGAATCAGCCTTCCTGTTCAAGGACGTGAAACTGCATAGGAGGAATACTGCGCACACTGATGTTTACAAGATTAAAAGAGTCTTTCATCAAGAATCATAGGAAAGAATATTCGGACAACAAAACTTAATGTGCTTTCTGGAGAACTGCACCTTTTATGGTTTGCACATCAGTAATTTCTGCTGACTGTGCTGTCATAATGAAGATATTTTCAAGATTTTTTTCCTGATTAGAACTGGTAGCTAGTATATTAACTATTGGCATACAAATAGATGAAAAAGAACAGGAACCAGATTCACAATCATGAAAACATTTTTACAACAATTTTTGAAAAACTATATTAAACAGGGTTTGAACAAACTTACAACAGAACTATGAGAAATACAATTTGTTACAGTATAGTATCAAATTTCTATGTAGATTTTATACCTCAGTGGGGAAGAAAAACCGATTCCAATAACATTTTGTTGTCATCTGTGATAGTTATGGATGCTTTTATTTTTCTTGGGGTGCTGAAGATGAGCTGGAAAAAAAAGCTCTTTGAACATAGATTTAATTTCTACGGTTTTTATTTGGTTTGTGGGCTGTCAGAATTGTTAATTTTTTGTTGTTGTTGTTGTTTCGGTACCAGGAATCAAACTCACGACCTTGTGCTTACAAAGCAGGTGCCATGCCGCTGAACTAAATCCCCAGCCCCCGAAATTGTTAATTTTTAATTGCCTTCCAAAATGGAGACTTAACATGAAGGTATCTGGTCTCAACTGAACAAGTTCGATATTTCAGTTGCTCTTGGGTCAACTGGCTTATAGTCTCAGTCTCTCTCTCACGCGCGCTCTCTCTCTCTCTCTCACACACACACACGCACACACACACAAATTTCTTGCCACCTCAAATTAACTTGATTCAACACAGTATGCTTAATACCCAAGATTCATTCTGCCGTATTATAAATTTGTTTTCCTAGCAATAAATTTTCAGTTCTTTATGATTCCACTTAACAAAAAGCTTACAGAAGTGTTTTATTGTTTGGGTATTTGGAGATAATATATTTGATGTTTTTTTGGAAAACCTTTTCACTCCATACTCAGATGTACTTCATTGTCAAGTTCATACTTAGATTAGATTCTTGAATAGTAATGTTGATCTGTTGCTTTTTTTAAAATAAAATTTGACTGAAAATGTTAAAAAAAATCAAGCATAATGTTTTAAACTTTGAAAAGAGAATAAATATCACTACATAGATAAAATGTTAATATATAATAATAAAGACTTAGAACTTACTTATTTAAGTCCTAGTTTGGCTTACTTCTTACGGATTACAGTGAGGTACCCGACATGTCTTGCAGGAAAATATAGTTGAATAATATAATGAGGCTCATTCTTACCAACCAAAACCTAATGCATCATTCATGCAAGTATGGAGTGAACAGACAGAAGATGAATAGTGTTCTTTCTTAAGATGAATGTGCTGTTAAATTTAAAAAATGGTACAATTTTGGTGTTCTGCAAGACATTTTGCATACTGCCTTTGGACTTAGAATTTTTCTATTAGAGTTTCATCAAGCATATATTATTCATTTCCTTTATGTTCTATTCATTAATGGTTTGTCTTCCATCTCTTTAATGTGCTTTGATGCACTGACATAAAGTTTAGAATATTTTGAAATGTAACTTATTTCCTGTTGTTTTTATTTTTTACATTTTCTGCAAAAAATCTTTTTCTATTTTGGCGGTTGAAAACCTTTTCATCTATAATTTTATTCTAATGCTTTCTTAAGTCTGTCTTCATTTCAAAAGTAATCTGTAAGCAAGTTTTGTGTGCAATGTGAGAATAATCTAATTTCATCTTTTGAATTATGAACTAGCAATTATCCCATAGCACTTACTGAATTGTCCACCTTTACAGAGTCATTTGCCATACTAACTTTTGTCTTATATCAAGTTGTCCCATAGCAAGTCCTGTATCAAGTCTAATTCTGGATTCACTACTCTTGTCCACTAGACTGCCATAACTTTTTATGGTACTATAGGGCTATTCTTTTCATATTCCTCTTTCAACACTCATGCACATCTATGGTAAATTCAGAATAAGTTGATTAATTTAGAAGAAACTGTACTGGTAGTGTCACTAGAACTGTGTTGAATCCACAGGCTAAGATGGACAAATATTAAAGGTATCTCTTTTACAATAAACATGCTGTGTATCCATTAATTTTGATTTTATTATAATCATTCAATTTTTTACTTTTTTATATTAGTACAATATACATATTTAGTCCAAGAATAGATTTATTGCTATTATAAACTGTGTCTTTTAATTCACATTTTCTAGTGTTTAATGACTGGTATGAAAAAATCACAGTTGAATCTTGTATATTGCATCTTTTTAGCAGGTACCCTTATTAAATTTTTCTGTTTATCTTAGTGATTTATCCTTTGGTTATTTATTTTGTACACAAACAATCATATTTGCTGCATATTTTGATAGCTGTCTTAACAACCTAATTTTTATATATGTACTTTTTATATTCAGAATGTGCCTACTGGAATCTTCAATGTGTCAGAAGTGGAGGGGCTGGGGATTTAGCTCAGCAGCAAAGAGCCTGCCTGGCAAGCACAAGGTCGTGAGTTCGGTTCCCGGTACCGGAGAAAAACCAAAAAAAAAAAAAAAAAAAAGTGTCAGAAGTGGAGAGAGAAAATACTTGAGATGCTAGTTGTTTTATAAAGTGAAGCCCACAATGGTAGGTATGGACAATAAAGAGAGGTGACATGACATAAAATGAAATATAATAAAATACAATGTGTTATAATGAGCCACAAAGAGAGCTAGCAGATTTCTCATTAGACGTATGATCTGAATATGTACTGCTATTCTAAAATAGGAAGAAGGTGCAGGGGATTTAGCTCAGCGGCACAGTGACTGCATGGCAAGCGCAAGGTCATGAGTTCAATATCCAGTACTGCAAAAAAAAAAAAAAAAAAAAATAAAATAAAATAAAATGGGAAGAACAGCCTGTTAGAATTTTGTCCAAAAGAAAACCTCCAGCCCCCACCCCCTGCCTACCTTTCAAATGACCCATGTCCATTACTCATTAACCTCCAGCTTATGTATCTAGTGTCGTGACCTATCCACGTGACCCATACTGTGCAGTATTGTGCAAAGTCCAAAAATGGATGAGTGTTAAGCCAGAATGAAGAAAAGCGTCAGTGCCATCTGATAACACCATAGAATTTATTTCCTAGTAGAACAAGCTTGTTCTGTCCTTGAATTTATGGATTCGTGTCAGTACTTACCTGTACATTTGGAATATACATTCAATATATGTATAATAGTGAGTTAAAGGTGTTCTTTTCCATTCAAAATAAATGTGTTTTGTTGTAGTTCTGTTTTGTTTTGGTTTTTAATCAAGAATGACTTTTAGGTGAATGATGTCAATGAGATGGTGGAGGAAGAAACCCTGGATCTTTCTTTGCCACAAAGATGCACCAATGAGCATAATAAATATATATGAATGAGACTTTATTGAATTGACATTCATTAAATACATGTGGCTTTGCTTTAAAGCCAAGCAGTTGGTCCAGAAAGAGAAAGATGAAAGGGTCAGACAAAATCTAACTCATAGAGAATTGTATAAAATTTTTATCAGCCAAAGGTAATTAAAGTAGAATAAGTTTATTGATAAGAGTTTCAGAACAAGAGCATGTTTACATTTTTCCCTGATTTTTTCCTGTGGTCTTAATAGTAGTTTATAAAAGCATTTTCTTTACCTTCTGAATAATTTACCTAGGAGGAAAGGGCTAATTCTTATTGGAAAAATTCTCTGTAACTTATGTGGCTTTATCATTTCTTGATTATTTAAAAATGTATTCCTGCCTTTGAAAAGCAAAAATTGTTTATGATGATTGTTATGTCTATTTACTCTCAAATCTTTTACTTTCTTTGTTTATGTAGTTAACTAAGTAGTATTTCTCAGTTGCCTAGGATACTATCTTTATCAAGCACTCAAATCTGATAACTTTCAATATTTTGCAGTCCTACTATCAAATCTTTAATTGTATGTTGTACAAGTACAACTTTCTTTGAAATTTCATAAAGGCTTTTCTGGAGAAGCAGGTAGGATTTGTTGTTCCATATTATGAAAAAGAAAAGCAAGAAATAATAAGGATTATTTCATAGGCTTCATTGACAAGTTGCATGAAAATATTTCCCAATTAGAAGATATATTTAGCTTTTGATAGGCATAAATTTATAAGTGTAAAGTCTTATTAATATAAATATCTCAGAAATGAAATGCTGTATAGGAAGTTTGTATAGATTTCTCACTATTTATAATATGACTTGTGTGATGCATAGATTAATGGTCAACTTGTATCACCCAGCTGAGCTAAATCAGTACAGTTCTGGGTATGGAAGGCCCGCATGAGGATTGCTACCAGTAGCATAACAGAATTGGAGGGGAAGGTGGGATGCCATTGATTTTCCTGGAGAAGCTTGTCATGCTGGCTTTCCTGGTATGAACTCAGCTGTTCTCATCCTTGGAGGGGCTCTTGTCCTCACTGGTATTGAGGATGGCTATGGTTCTTTGCAAGGGAGCTCTTGTCCTTACCTTGAGCATTGCTTCCTGGCTCCAGTGCAGGTACTTCAGCTTGCTGGCACAGATCCTTTATCCCCCTGGCATGGACTTTCTAGTTTCCACCACTGAGTTTTGGGCCCTCCCAGTGCAGATCCTGGATACAGACTTGCATGAGACATTGTCATGGGCTCTAGGCCTCCAGCTGGACTCATGGAGGATATTGCCATTGGTTCTAGGTCTTTATTCGGACTTGTACAGGACATCACTGTGGGATCCAGTCCCTCAGCTGAATTCTTTGGGTCTCTAGTGAATGGACAGATCTCAAGCTCTCTTCTACATTTGACTTTTGGGGTGAATATTATTTTAAAAATAGTGTACATTGTGTGGCCTGTTTTAAATATAATCCTTTGCAAACCATGGCTACAATAAGGCATCATCAATTTTTATGATGAATATTTAAAGAAAAACATTTATTAAATTAAATGACACACTGTCACTTATCCCTCACAAATACTACGACACACACACATATACACATGCACTTGCAACACGCTTACTATTCTTACTACTTCTTAAAGCAGTGAGAAGTTTTACAGAGGTAAAAGAGAGAAGGTTGTAACAGGTGATTCAGTTATCTTGAGCTTATTACAGTGAGCCTGAGTCCACAGGACTGCTGTCTTTCTAAGAAGAGAATATTTAAACACTAACAGGTACAGAGGGAAAGTTATGTAAGGGCACAAGGAGAAGATGGTCATTTCTAAATGAAAGAGATCTGCCTGGAACGTTTCTCAAACCCTCAGAAAGAATCAGTACTGTAACCCTGTTCTCAGTCTTCCAGCCTCCAGAGTTGTCAGAAGATCAATTTCTGATGTTTACGTCACTTGCTGTGTGGTGACTTTATATGGCATCTCTGGAAAACTAATGTAATTATCTATGGGATTTCACTATTAGAGATATTTGAAGCCTACCGCAGACTTCTGAATCCCCTGACTAGGTAGTACTGATGTATTTTTGGAATGCTCTAAGTATGTGATTGGTATATTTGTGGTCTGTCTCATGGTGATCACTTTATATTCTATCTGAAAATGTTTTCCTATTACAGATAATGTTCCTTTATTTTTAACTTTACATGATAGTTACTTTTGTTTTGAAAGATAACCTAATGATGCTTAAAGATGTTTAAAACTTTGGTGGATCATCTTTACTATCTTTCTTTGCATCCCAGAAAGCAATCAAATTTTAGTATTAGATACAGTATTTCTTTCAGTAATTTCCTCTAATCTTTTACTTTTGGAAATTGTCAGTAACATGGCAACGACTCTATTTTTAATTATCTATAGATGACTTTTTTATTTTAGAGAGAAAGAACAACAAAAACACTGATACAAAGTTTCAAAACAAGATAATAGGAGATTAACAATGGTAATACATTATGTGCTCTGATCTTCAAAGTAGTTTCTCAGTTTAAAGATATAGGCATGAAAAATTGATCAAACAATATAAGCACAAACCTTTCTTTTCAATGAATAGAAATTAGTAGTATAATTATTTTAGCTATGTTATATGTATATATATATATGTATATGTATTCATTTATTTATTTTTCTTTTCCTCTTCTTTCTCCCATCCCAATTGTTCTTTCCTTCTGAACAGTTTCTGCACATTTCACAATATTTATTGTACATTTTGGGTCTTATTTACTCTTTCAGTTTCTTACACTAGGGAGACAATATGATATTTATACATGGTGGGAGTGTAGACTGGTACAACCACTGTGGAAATCAATGTGGAGAGTCCTCAAAAAACTAGGATTAGAAGTCTCATTCAACCAGCTGTTCCCCTTCTGAGTATTTTCCCAGGAATATTAAAAGCATCATACCACAGCAATATATGTGTATTCACGTTTATAGCAGCACAATTGGCAATAGCTAAATCTTGGAAACAACCCAAATACCCATCAACTGAGGAATGGATAGAAAAGAATGTGATATTTTTACACAATGGAGTACTACTCAGCTATAAAGAAGGATAAACTTGAGGCTTTTGTGGGTAAATGGAGGCAACTAGAGACTATACTCATAAGTGAAATAAATCAGACTCACATGAATAAACATTGTATAGATGACATTTTGCTTTTCTCAGATGTTTTGCTGAGAGTTCTTTTTTTTTTTTTTTTTTTTTTTGTTTTTTTTGGTTTTT
>NW_004955409.1:15633809-15676965 GCF_000276665.1 Chinchilla lanigera
TTCTTTTCCCCTTCTTTCTCCCATCCCAGTTGTTCTTTCCTTCTGAGCAGTTTCTGCACATTTCACAATATTTATTGTACATTTTGGGTTTTATTTACTCTTTCAGTTTCTTATACTAGGGAGACAATATGACATTTATACATGGTGGGAGTGTAGACTGGTACAACCACTGTGGAGATCAATGTGGAGATTCCTCAAAAAACTACAATTAGAAGTCTCATTCAACCAGCTGTTCCCCTTCTGAGTATTTCCCCAGGAATATTAAAAGAATCATACCACAGCAATACATGTGTATTCATGTTTATAGCAGCACAATTGGCAATAGCTAAATCTTGGAAACAACCCAAATGCCCATCAACTGAGGAATGGATAGAAAAAATGTGATATTTTTACACAATGGAGTACTACTCAGCTATAAAGAAGGATAAACTCGAGGCTTTTGTGGGTAAATGGAGGCAACTAGAGACTATACTCATAAGTGAAATAAATCAGACTCGCATGTATAAACATTGTATAGATGACATTTTGCTTTTCTCAGATGTTTTGCTGAGAGTTCTTGTAATCAGCTGCATGCTTGAGTGCTCTGTCTTGAGCAAAGATGATTAATCTCGGTGTAAAATCACCTGTCCAAACTACTCCTGGATACAGACTTTAATGGCTTTGCTTAAACAGCTTTGAGACCATAGCAATGGACTGATTCAGGATTTCCAAAACATTAGTCAAGAAGCAGAAGAATTTGCTAATAAATGATTGAGTAGAACAAGAACTTATGACATAAGAATTAATAAATTGTTAAGGGATAATTATAGTTGGCTTTGGAATATTTTTATTGTATTTTTCTGGATAAATATGGAAGCCCTTTTAATCCCCCTATACTGAGAGCATTTTATAGACCATGCTTCTTCAAACAAAAGTGAAACATTTGTACCCTAGTTTTTCCTTGTGTAATCTTCCCAGAATTGGGAACCTCTTATATTTTTTATTGGGCATTTTAAATTTCATGGAAATATCATTAATGTTCAATGGATCAAAGACTGTCTATTCACCCTGTTACTAAGACATACCTGATAGCATTGGTTATGCAACCAAAATCTAGCCTGGAACGCTGTATTTGATAATTGGATGGAACCAAGTCTTACCAAGTTCTCTTGGGAAAATTGCCCAGCTTCTCATCACACATTTGTTCTACAAGTATGTGATGATATTCACTTTCTGACATGCTCAGAAATCTCACGTTAATTTGGGGATCCTGAGAGAAGAATTTGCTCAAAGTTTTAGATGCTATAAGTGAAATATAATGGTGAGTTTTGACTTTGTTTCCTGCATGCCTGTGTCTGGTAATCTGACCAACTACTGTGATACAACAACCATTGTTAATGTCTGTATTGAAATTGAAACCATTAAAATTCTGTATCATTTTCATTGTTTTTGTGTTGTTTTGTTTTTGTTAGTTTTTGTTCTTTTCTCTTTAAAATAAAAAAAGCTCGATAAATCTGACATTGCTTATGAACATTTTCAGTAAAGTGATTAAGATCCCTTTCGTGTAATACACGTTTTGTTACATAAATATAGACGACTAGTCAAGTTACATCTAATGAGTTTAGACATATTTTGTGATCGAGGCTGTACCTGTTCTTTTCTGGAGTATTGAGACCTGTGCTGTAGACAATGTATAGTTTTTAGCTGAAATGTTTTTTCATGTAGTGACACCAGTCTTCTAGCCATGTTAACCTGATGATCAATATTGTTGTGTTTAAGACAATAGATGACTCTGTGTGTGTGTGTGTGTGTGTGTGTGTGTGTGTGTGTGTGCACCCTCGTTTATGGGCGCCTGTGACAGACAGGCAGAGACAGAGACAGAGAGACAGAGAGACAGAGACAGAATCTGGAATTTTCACATTAGTCTTTTTCTACTATATTGTTATGTTCCACTCAATCTGCAGCGTTTCTGACCTCATTTTGTGTCCCTTTTACATAAACCTATTGAAACTTGGAGTCTCCTTACACATGTGAAGACTTTGGAGTGCTTCGGAAGCATAGAGCCAAAGAAGCACAGAGAATTCTCCCTTGCTTGAAAAATGATGTATTCAAGAACAGAGACCCATGGCTGTGTGGTTGCTGTGTGCTCTGCGAGTCTGCACATCTCGAGACTGCGTTTTTACATGCCGATAACCTTCCTGCTGCATCAGAGCGCTGTTTCAGCTCGCTCTTGAAAAGCCCTTTACATAGATGAAGACATTTCAATTTACTTTCTGGAAAAGGCTTTTGCTTGAACAACTATGGACCATTTCAGAATTTTAATTTATCTCAGTATTAACTAAGACCACCAGTTTTACTAAATTGTCTTTTCAAATTTATGGCAATGTCTAACACCCTTCTACCTGAGTTTATTGACTTGATTTTAATTATTTTTAAATTTTTTACCTATTGTTTTGATACGTCAACATCCATTCTGTTTTATTTTGGTTTTGTTCTGTGTCCTTGTGTCCAGACCTCACAGATTTCTGTGGTTACTCAGATGATGCCAAGATTGTGCATGGGTTTTGCCTCACATCCCCATAACTTGGGAGTTTTTTGAATTTCCAGTGAATTTTTACATAAAATTGGAGCTAAAACCAAAATTAAATAATTTCTGTGAAGTAATTATGATGGTGATCACAAAACATTCAATGGTAAATAATTATTAGTTTTTATTATATTGTACTTTCTTAATTACCTACTACCTTTGCTTTTTTCTTTTTTTATTTTAAAATTGTTTCTCCACCTTTTTGCTAAGATCAAATGATTATAAGATTATATAGTTAGTACTAACAAAAATATACTAATTATTACAGCTAGTGTTTACTGAGAATGTACTAAAGTAGCATACCCTTATCCATGGGGATACATATAGAGAAAGCTCAATGTATACTTGACACTGCAGCTAGAATTTAACTGAATATATACTATGTTTTGTTACCACACATACATACCTGTGATCAACTTTAATTTATAAATTGGGCATAGAAAGAGATTAAACATAACTAATAATAAAATAGAACAATAAAAATATTCTGTAATAAAAGCCATATGACTATGTTCTCTCTTTCAAAGTGTCTTATTGTAAATATTAGCAATCTGAGCCTTAGTTACTTCTGTCTCATTGCTGAGATAAAATACCCGACACCCACAGTTAAAGGGAAGAAAAGTTTATTTAGCTCACAGTTTGTAAAGGTTTCAGTCCATAATCTTCTAGCTCCAAGGCAGAGTGGCGTGGCAGACAGGGATCACAGAGGAGAAACAGTTTATGATTGGCAGAAGGTAGCAAAAGAACAAGGGACAACCACAGCTCTTTCTACTCTTTATATTTTATCTAGGCTACTTGGCGGGGGGCACTCTCAGTCTTATTCCTAGTGCCCTTGATCCTAGCTCTGCACCATTAATCAACCCCAGCATCACTCACACTACATCCAGCCACCTCGGAAAAAACAAAGCCCCACCTAGGACTGCATGAGGCTTTGGGGGGATATCTAAATATAACACTTAACATAGAAATTTTTCTTTCCCTATTGAGAATTTTCATGTTTTTCTTAAATGTAGTTCTTTGTGGCTTCTCCTTTTGACATATTCTAATTGCTAACATCACTACTCTGACACTTTTGGCCATTACTCAATAAAATAAGGGTGATCCTGTGACATTAGGTCTGATACCCAAGAGTATTACTAAATGACTAATGAGTGGGCAGTGGGTACATCTTGGATACTCTGGAAAAGGGGAGGAGTCACAGTTCCAGGCAGGATATAAGAAGACAAGAGATTTCATCACACAAACAGTGGGAGATTATTTAAAACTTAGGCATTATTTATTTTGGTAAGTTTTATTTAATATTTTCTGACTACAGCTGACTGCAGGTAAATGTGAGGAATGAAATTGTGAATAAAGAGGGACCACTGTAAGTGCAAACCTCCATGTTAATTATTAAGTCTATTTTGAAAATGGGATAGCCCATGACAGACAGTTGTACAAATCAGCATTTTCGTTGTTTATTCATTCACATCATGTTGAATATTTGCAATGGGTCTCATCTTTTTCAAGGTGGAGGAATTGCACTTTCAACAACATAGATGTCATGTCAGCTGTCATTTGGATTCTAATGGAGAAAGACAGATGATATACAATCAAATAAATCCCATGAGGCAAAAAAATATTTCATAAGTATTATAATAGAGAGTGAACTATTTGTTGGAGGGTAGTTTTAATTTGGTGAAAACAAAACCAACCATGTGAACACTTGGGAAAAGAATGAGGAAGCACTCCAGTTCAACACTAGAAATAAACCAAGCAAGGCAAATGTGCTGATCTGATGGTAGGCTTTTCTTCCTGGAACATAGTGACCCCAGGCTAAAGAAGGTAGAAGGCAAACCTGGAGAAGCAGGATCCAGATCACACTGAGTCTCTTCAAGGCCTCAGTAAGGAGTTTAATAAGTGACTACTAGAAATTTACAGGCTTAAAGTTATTTCCCTCTTTTAATATCTAAGTTCTCAGATTTGGAAACTTTGGAGATTACTACCACATTGGAGGGACAATTTTGATAGGATGAAACAAAACTTTATTCCTTCAAACAACCCACTTTTTTTTTTTAATGGCATTTGCTTTGAAGACAAGTGTTACTTTTTAAAATCAAATTTTCCTTTCCACAACATAAAATAGATTGTCTAAGTATTATAGAAAAATAAGGAAACAAAAATAGAGAAAGTTGAAAGTGCAGGGTACTCCATTTTTCTGTTAATTTCAAGGATAACTTAAAAGCAGCCCATGTTCTTAAGGCCCTCAGACTGGAGGGCCCAGAAGAATAAAGTATGGTAATGGAAAATGTACATAGTGGAAAATGGGTATGGAAGATTGGTTAGATTTTAGTTCTACAAGAATCTAGGTCAGGGTTATTGTGAAAATAACTAAGTGAGAAATATAAATCAGACAGAGTATTTGCCTGCGAATAACTAATATGGAAAGAGCAAAGATGCCAGATAAGCAACGGAGGGAAAAACATTGTTCTTACGCACAGTAATGGCTCAGCAGCTTTCTAGCACACTAAAACTAGCTGTAATCACACATTTTCCTTTGCTACTCTCTGTCACCCTGATGGCCAATTTATCCACGGTAGCATATTTACAGGCCTGTTTACAGAGTTGAAATTCTTCACTGGAGCTGATGCTACATTGCCTTGCAGCGCTGTAGGACTTAATTGAACCAGCATGAAAGAACTGATGAATGGCTTTGCTAGAAATGAAGAAAGTGGTGCACGGCAGAATTTCAATAGAAGATTCCAGTCAATACTTAGTGCCTGGGATGCAAAATTGTAGACTATGTGTTAACTTTTCTCTTTCTCTTCAGCCTCACATGTGCCTCATTATTATTTCCTTGGTCACATCCTTTTGTTTTTCTTCCGTTATGTGTACCTCAACGCCCACCCTCAATTCACCTCTCTGTAGCAGGGCCAAATCAACTCTGACTGCAGATCTCGGGCTCTTTATCTGGCTATTCCTCATTAAACTATTCCAAAGGAAGAGCATTTTCAGATGGCTGCCACCCGTGGAATTACTGAGATGGAACATTGGAAGTGAACTGCAACCAGATTCGAGGCACCTTTTACACAGCTTGTTTTTTTTAAAAAAATATGATTTTTATCAGTATGTGTTGGCAGCATATAAGAATGTACACATCGGGGAAATTCCTGTAGGTACATGTCTCAGTTATTTTTACTTCCCTTCCCTCCTTCCTTCTTGTTTTTTAACTGCACAGATGTACATACTGCGTTTGTGTCTAGCTAATATTCTTTTCCGTGCTTGTCTCCTTCAGCTGTTGCTTATTTTAGTCCTTTACAGTCATGCTTTTGTGATTTTCCAGGTTAAATCTTTACTGCTTTCTTGTACCTCTCCATAATTACCCTCATGGCCAATACTTCCCTTTAAAGTTCCCTTGTTTTACTACTCTAAGGGAATATTTGTATCTTCTAAAGCAAATATTTTACCTGGCAGTTCCTTAAATCAACAAATTTCTAAATATTTATTTCTAGTCTTGGATGATCGAAATGTGAGCTTCCTATTCATCTATATACTTTCTCTCTTTTTCCTATTTGAAGGTATTGTTTTTGTTCCTGTTTTTCTGTCAAATTTTATGTAGCACAAGCTAACCTGGAGTTAATTGATTAATTTTCTTTCTTTTATTGTTTGATTATTCATTGGTTGCTTTTAGACCTATCATTTCAAATCTTATCAAATGTCAAAAAATGATTAATGGAAGTGATATTAGAGAATTTTGTGAGTTTCATAATTAATTAATATTTATCTGTTTTTTCCAAGATCATATTTCAAGCAGAAATCGTGAATCATTTCTGTTTCCTTTCCTCTCCCACTGGCTATCATTTTCCACTCTGCCTTTTTACTTTGATCGTCTTTTCTCTTTGTGGCCACATTTCAACAATAAAATTTTAATTTTGCTTTGATTTAATCTTCTTGGATTTAGTTTTTACTTTGATTTTTTACACATTTCTACTCACTTACCTGCTGTTTTGGACATTGTCAAATTTCCCTAATTAAGTGCTGATCTTTCTCTCTTTCTTTGCCTTCCTCTTCTTGCTATTTCTCTCTCTCTCTCTCTCTCTCTCTCTCTCTCTCTCTCTCTCTCTCTCTGTGTGTGTGTGTGTGTGTGTGTGTGTGTGTCTCTCTCTTTCTCTCTCCCTTTCTCTCTCAATTTGACCAGCACATTTTAGGACTTCTGTTTCCTCTGCTTTTTAACAGTTACTACCATGAATTTTATCATGCAGTCTTTATGCCTTGTTGGGTCACATTCTACTTTTTGTATTCAGCAAAATGTAGTCCATCGAGACACAGTTGCAGCAGAACTTGTCCTCTAGATATTGGTTAGTTCAGCGAACCTAGACAAGTATCTCTTCTTCACCTTTATAATGATATCCATTTAGTACTCTTGTTACCCCTAGGAGCAGAGGTAAGTTAATGAAAATGACACTATGAAATTGTCACTTCCTTTTGACTTGGAAATGATCAAATTATTTTCAAAAATTGTATTATTTGATAATCAGAAAATAATAGTGTCTACAACCTTGGCCTTATAAATTATTTTATTTCCTGGTACATTTACTCTTTCATTTTATTACAACTACCTCACCCTCTTTCTTTTTTTTTCCTAGGAATGAAGCACAGTATAGAGACAGCTCAGAAAATATCAAATAGTTTTGTTCAAACCTTTATTTGAACAACATAGGTGTGCCTTTTTCTTTTTTTAAAGAAATATTTAAATCTTAAAAAATAAGAAAGCAAATGAAATATGGTTTTAACTAATCAATGGCATATTAAAGATCATGTAGACAAAATGTAAGCAAAATAGATAAGGGTTTTAACATGGAAAATTGCAGGAAAATGACAAAATGATTGAATCTGGAAAAATAATTTCTCTAGATTACTTTCCTGTTAAGCTTCCTTGCTTATTTTTCATGTAATTTACTTTTTAACCTTAATTCTAAGTAAAAATTTTTGAGCCTTAATTCCAAGTAAATAAGAACACCTGCTTCTTCCTGACCCTTACTGTCAGCAATTAAGAAAACTGAATTTCATGCCTGAAATCCCCAAGCATGAAAACAGTGTACTTAGTATTCCAATAATAAAAGTAATACAATGACTAGCCTTATCTCCCAAACTCCATAACAGTGTGTGTGTGTGCGTGTGTACGTGTGTGTGTGTGTGTGTGTGTGTGTGTGTGTGTGTAAGGATAAAAAAGGGTAAGGTAAAGATGAAACAGGAAGCATCCTTGAATAAGGGATGAGTGTCTACAGGAATTTTGGAAATTTAAGTGAAATTCAGAGCACCGTGTTCAAAGTGACTTTGAAAGGGAAGGTGATACACAAGGCAAAGATGCAGGGCTGATTTCAGAAAAGTGAAATCAAGGAATTCAGAGGAAAAACAGTGTGCATCCAGCCAAGAAAGAGGCCTTTAAGCCTCTTAAATTAGAATGGAGTTAGCAGGCATGAAAAGAAGCCACAAACAGCATTGTGCTAGTTTGGGCATTTCATATGTCATTAAATAATGAAAGTCCACAAATATCCCATGCATACCTACTGGAAAGTGCACTGGACAAGGGTGCAGAGCCCAGGGCTTCCAGGGATGAAGACTTTAGAGCTTACAAAGGGATAAGCTTTCTGTGCAGATTGCCAAGACTTGGCATACTTTGACAAATTAAGTTTAGAAGATTTTTGTTTGTTTCTGAGTTAAGGAATGAAACCTTGTAATATAAAGTTGAGTCTAAATTGGCCCTTCAAGGATGGCTTGCATTTGATGTTGGAGATGAAAGCAAAATTATTCCAAGTTAAAAGTGTATAATCAAGCCATAACTGGTCAGGATCTCAGTGGATAAGGGAGACTGCTTAACTGTGGAAAGGCTAGAAAAGCAGTGAAAGAAGCTGTGACTGGACTGTATCACAGTGTGCCACATTATTTTAGTCTGTTGATGACAGAATGATGAAAATTGGGCTCAGGATAAGGTTATGCTCATAGTTATGCTTTGAAAAGTAACTTAGCTCTAGAAGGAATGAAAACATACATAGAAACAGATTTGTGACAGGTTGGGCAATAGTTAGAGAGAAAAGAGGAACTATTAATTTAAAACTGGAAAGACATGGAGTTTTAGAGAATAGAGAATTGAACGTGATGGGGGAATAAAAAGAAAGATAAGTGATTCAATGTAACTCAGCTTGAATGGCTGAAAAGATGTAGTTCTCACTTTTTGGAACAGACACAGAACAAAGGAAGACTATTGTTAGGATATAGAATGTAATGAGATATTTTAATGCATCCCTAACTAATGTCAGATACCCTGAAATTATTTGACTTCTGTATTAATAGGATAAAGTGCATTATCTCTTTTGAAATTTAACACAGGTCGAGAGTAATATCAGGAAAACATTTCCTTAAAATTCCGATATAGGTGAATCATATAGTAGTCAATTCTCCAAAATTTATTTAGAATAACAAATCTCTATACATTACTTTTAAGTGATTTTAATACAAATGTAAAATAAAAGATATATCAAAGAAATATTTCAATAATTTTAACCCCCTAGTAGTTTGTGAGTCATGTTAGTGTTTGCTATCCTTATTGGTAAAATCCTTATACATACGAAAGTTGTCATACAAACCTTTAACATTTGGAAGTTTTCTTTGATTCTTTTAAAGGCTGTGATATTTCGTTGTGTGTATGTGCCCAATCATGTTCTATGTTTATTGGTCTTTGTATGATAGAAAATACGAAACAGAAACTCAAATAATTGGTTCCAAGTAGACAATTTTAGTTAAATTATAGATTAAAACATAAAAATATATGCAATTTCTCTACACTAGCTTAAAATCCTTAATACTTGCTAGAGATAAATATCAGTGAGATGATTAATAGCCTATTATAAAGTAGACGGAAAAAAGTAATTGATAAAAGATATATAAACATGAGAAAAGTTTTGTTATTTTCATAAAATGCACAGCTATTAATTTTATCATAAGACAAAGTCGACAAAGTCATTTCCAACTTGAAAAAGCAATGTTGCAGCCAGTGATTCAAGTGAAAGATAAATATTCCCTAATTAATAATTGAGGTTTAATATTGAAATGTTGCAAAAAGGAAGCAACACTACTGCCTCTATATGAAGGAAATAATATCATGGAAAGCAATAAAATAAAAATGGAGGCCAAGATGTGTTTTAAATTCTGGATAGCTGGTCCAGGAATATAGCTCAGTGGCACAGCCCCTTCCTGGAAAGCAAAGGTCCTGAATTTGATTCCCAGCACACACACTCCCAAAAATCTGGGTGTTTAAAATATTTTAAGTTGAATTTGTCAAATGCCTGCTTCAATTTAATGGTTTATTTACATGGATTTAACATCAACTACATGACTCTTAGTATGCTGTAGTTTCCAATTCCTGTGGGCAGGGTTTCATTATTTAGTTCAGGGTGGCCTTGAACTCACTTTGTAGCCCAGGCTGGCCCGGAACTCACAGTGATCCTCCTGCCTCAGCCTCCCTTGGATTACACACCACTATGTCTGTCCTTTATTTTAATATATTTTGCATATATTTTACATAGCTGTTATGTAAAACATGAGTGCTAGGAAGTTTATTTTCTTGAAAGGAAGTGAAAATATTTTAAAATTTAATAGAGGTTTACTTTGAAAATCACAGATGTGTGAGGCTCTATTCAAATCATGATTATAAAGTAATATGAGATGTAAAACCATTTTCTCCTAAAGATAAGAAAGCTTGAAAAACCTTTGAGTATTTCCAAATCAAACTGCATATACCAAGTGATGTGGCAAATTGAAATACATAATTAAAGACTACCTATATATTTCCTTGAAATGTGCATGAGTAAGACGAAACATTTACAATAGTTTTTTAGTTGAATTTTCACACATTTTTATATCACCACTGGCATGCAAGCCTCCACACGAAACAAAATGCTTTCTGGTAGTTAAGCAGTGCAGTACTGTTTGGAAAATACGCATCTCATCAAGAGCCACTTTGGACAGGGAAAAGGAAGGGGCAATGTTTTGAATAAAACCGCTCCCTATGGGTGTAGGTATTGATTACTAGCAAGCCGCTCAACAACGTGTCCAGCCGCTCTCTTAAGCCAGCTCTGCCATGTGCGTGGCTGAGACACAAAGGCCGGGACAGAAGCTGATTCACATCAGTGAAGACTCAGCATATACAGAAGAACTTATTGCCCTGTTACCAGCCTGTTAAGACACAGAAGCAAATCCCGGGTAGGCACTGCCATGTGGACCAACCTTTGTGAAAGACTAAGACAAAGTCTGCATCTTGTGCATGTGAAAACTGTAGACTGCAAGGGACTGCCTCTCAGAGTACTGAGCATTGGTGACATCTTGGCCTGTGGTGAAGTCCTAGAGTGTAGGTTAGCCGAGGGCCCAGAAATGTTATACACCAAGGGGAAGAGAAGGAAATGCTCCCAAATCCTTTCTTTGAGAGAAGCTCCAGTGCTCAATCTCTGTTCTGTATTTGGTTTCTCTAAGGATTTTTTTTTCCTGAAAAACAGGATTCAACAGTTTATTTTTCTTTGAGAGCCAGGTTTAAACAATGCTCTGAAACTCAAGACGTATCCACATGTGAAAAGGCAATCTTTTCTAACCTTATGTTGCACATCACTGGGATTGCGAATTCTTTGGAGAAACAAATTAACACAACTGAAGAGGAGAGTGATTCCTCCTATCCTGGCACTGTATTATACTTTCCAAATGTCTATAATTTGGTACAAAAAGAGGTAAAGGTATTATTAAATGTAGAGGACCTTTCTCTTCAAAAGTAGAAAATGATATTGTGTTTAGAGTTACAAATATAAACCTGGGCATGCGGTACGGTGTTTCATGGTAAGCAACTAAACATTGTCAGTTTTTGCTCCACAAATTCTTTCCAGCTCCTTTTTATTTATCACAGTGTTTTGTTAGTCTGTCTTCTTGTCCTGTGTCATTGCTTCCCTCTGCAGGCGTGTGGAAGAGCACTGTGGAAAGAGCAAACCAGAATAATATTTGGGCTCATGAACAAAGATGAATAATTTAACGAAGATTTGTGCATTTGAAGCATAACATTTTAGATAGCATAGAGGATTAGAAGGTATTCTGCATTATCCCTTTCATCTTAGGCAAAGCGCCACTCGCAGTGTACTCTTTCATTCTGTGTATGTATAGAAGTTGTGGAGTATGGATAAACATAGTGGAATCTTTACTGCATTTAAGGAAATTAACCTTTTCATTACCTTTTTCGGTTACCACTGTGTGTGTGTGTGTGTGTGTGTGTGTGTGTGATGTGTAAGAACACCTAAAGTCTACCGTCCTAGCAACTTCAGAATACAATTCATTATTATTAATTGTGGTCATTATGCCTCTAGGTTATTCATCCAGTTAGTCATCTGACCTAACTGCAAATTTGTGCAGTTTGATGAACCTCCTTGCATTTTCTTGCCTTACCCACCCCTAAGAGGCACTGCTGTACTCGCACATATTTGATGTTTTTAAAAGATTCTAAATGTAAGTAAAATTGTATAGCACTTTTCTTTCTGTGGCTGGTTTATTTTGCTCAGCATAATGCCCTGTACATTTATCCACATTGTCATGATTGGCAGTATCTCCTTTTTAAAGCTGAATTGTATTCCACTGTGTGTATACATAAACATACACTCATTATATATAGAAATATATATTTCATTCAGCCCTCAGTGAACACTTAGGTAGCTTCTATACCTTGGCTGTTGTTAATAATGCTATAGTGATAACATGGGCATGGGAATGCAGATATCTCTATGAGACAATGGTTTTCTTTTCTCTGAGTATATACCCAGCTGAGGGATTACTGAGTCATAAAGTATTTCTGTTTCCAATTTTTTTTCAAGAATCCTCATGCTGTTTGCCATAATGATGATGCCAACATTCTTACTGAAATATGTAGTCTTTGAGGGTTCTCTTTTCTCTACACCTGAACATCTCCTGCTATTTCTTGTCTTTTTGTAAGTAGCCATCTGAACACGTGTGAGCTGGTACTTCACCCTGGCTTTTCTTTTAATTTCCCTGATGATTAGTTATATTGAGCACTTTTTCATATGCTTGTTAGTCATATGCATTTTTTCTTTGAAAAAAAAGTCTATTCACATCCTTTGCTTTTTTATGTTTATTTTTCACTATAGAGTTTTATGTCTCATATATTTTTGATATTAACTCCTTATTAGACCTTATCTTACACCATGTTTTACACCACATATCATAATCAACTCCAAGTAGACACAGACCTAAACCTGAGACCTAAGAATCACAAAACTTCTAGAAGAAAACATAGGGAAAATTTCCTTGATGTTGGTCTTGACAGTGCTTTTATGGATATCATCCTAAGAGCTCAAGCAAGAAAAGCAAAAATAAGCAAGGCAATTTACCTCAACATAGAGTTGATGGCCAGCAAAAGAAGTGATAAAAATGCATCCTACTGATTGGGAGAAAATATTTGACAACCTTAGTTTGGTCTTAAACATAGGGAAGAACATAGGAACTAGGAAGTAGTCCTTGGGGTGATGTGTGTTTGTTTCAGGTGTATATGCAAGAGGGTTTAAAAATTTACATATCTCTCTCTCTCTCTCTCTCTCTTTCTCTCATATATATCTGGATGTAGTAGCACATGCCTGCAATCCCAGCAATCCAGAGACTGAGACAGAAAGAATCCAAGTTTGAGTCTAGCCTGGACAACATAGTAACTTAGCAAGACTCTGTCTCAAAATTACAAACAAAAAAAATGGCATGTAGCTCAGTGCAAAGACCCTGAATTACATCCCCAGGACCACACAAAGACAGGCACAAAACTATGTGAATAACCTTACAAGAAAACAACAAGTAGCAGAGGTCTCTGTTGTAAGCACTGTAACTTCATCTCTCTAATACCTGCCTAGCTTCCTCTACACTCAATTTTTGCTCAAATATTTTTGATAGTATAAAACTATGATATATGTGGAGGATGTTTGGGTGAAGAGTTTAGATTTAATCAGTACAAGCTGTGTATATGTATGGAAATATCACATTCAACCAAATTTTTATGTACAGTTAATAAGAATTTTTTTCAAAGAGTCTCACTATGTAATTCAGGATGGCTTTGAACTTACTATGTAGTGCAGGTTGTCCTCAAACTCACAGTGATCCTCCTGCTTCAGCTTCCTGTGTGCTTCCATGCTTGGCTTAATTAGTAAGTATTGAGGAAAAATAAAATATAAAAAATAAAATGTTCACTCCAGCAAACTAAAAGGGAATAATACTGAGATACAAATAGAGACCATCATGAGACTATTTCTGCAAAAGGTGTGTGTTGAAAACATTCAAACATGGGTGAGAAAAGGAAAATAAAGAACAATTATTGTGCATCTACTCTATCCCGCATACTTTTCAGTTTATTTATCTCATCTCTTGTAGTCAAGTTTTACTAGGAAATAGTTTAATACAGGACACATAATTTCTAGGATTATTTTATAATATTCACCTAAACAATCCAATGCAGAAGAGTGCAGGAGGTCCGTTTACACACCAGAGGCACACAGAATCTAGCTGAGGACCTGGATGTCATGACAATGTCCTGCATGAGTCCTGCTGAAGACCTAGAGCCCATAGTGATACCTTCCATGAGTCCAACAGGAAACCTACAGGCAATAACAATGTCCCATGCCAGTCTGTATCAAGAATCTGAGTTTACAGCAGGAAAGTCAGCATAACAAGCTTCTCCAGGACAACCAACCAACAGCACACCATCTTCCCCTCCACTTCTCCCTTTACGCTGTTTGCTACAAGACTCAGGTGGGCCTTTCACACCCAGCACCACGCTGACTCAGTTCAGCTGGGGTTACAATTTGACCATTAGTTAATCCATCACATCATTAAATTTTCACAATCATTCTATCCAAAAGGCATGTGCTATTATCTCCATTCTGCAGGTTAAGACATTGAATTTCAGAGCTATATTTTGGCCACTGGCACTTGGTTCTAACAAGTGAAACCTGGATTTGAGTTTAAAACTTTCTCGATCAAATGTTCATGTTCTCCATGGACGCCAAGCAACAATCAACGATAAAATCCACGTGAAGGATATGATAGGGCTAGTTCTAACAATAGATGATTCTGGTACTGACGGCTGCTAGTAGTAAATACACTTTGGTGTTGGAGGTGTCTTCTAATCGTTATATACATGTTTTCATTTCCTGAACCCAAATACAGCATCACTCTGGGGGAAATATATGACATATTGAAACTGAAGGTGGTGATGTACACTGCCTATGAACCGTCCACTGAAATTTTGTACAGTTTTGGAGCAGAGAAAAATGAAAGTGACATATTAGGCATATTGTTGGTTTTTTTTCTTAAAGTAAACTTTACATGGTTGGGAGTTAAAAAATAGAAGCAAAAAAAAAGAAAGACTGTAAGTTTCTTGAAGAACATGATTGTCAAAAGCTTAGCAGTTCCTACTCTGGTGCAAAATTGAACTGACATACTTTCATTAAACATAATAATTTTCTTAAATTAAAAAAATAAAAAAGTTGTGTGCAGTTCCAAATTGCTTTCCTGAGTGTTTTTATCTCGAGAACAGCAGGTGAATATGAACAAGTTCAAACCTATTTTTATTTTTGAGTAAATCCCAAATGCCTTAGCTTTGCAAGCTAATAGCATCCAAAAATATGCTGATCTTGGCAGTAAAGAGAGTCCGGAGAGAAACCAGGCTGAGTGAAGCAACACAGCAAAGGCTTTTTATGAGAAAATGTAAAAGCAATCAGTGTAAAGATGAAAGCTTTAAGGTTTATCTTTTCCTAATTCTAGAATTGACAGAATACATACTAAACGGTTTAACTTAATTTTTAAACCCTATATGAAAAAGCAGTTCAAATTAAAATCAGATTAAAATGAAATAAAAATGAAACAGGTACATAAGGTTAGTTAATTAATTGATTAATTAACTGTGGTATATATATATATACTTAAAACAGCTATGAGTTATTACAAAAATGTTGCAATAACCTGAAACCATTCTGATTGTGAAGCTTACCATCTAACTTCTGATTTGCACTACTTTGTACTTTGTGGAGAATTTGTTGCTTTCATTTTATAGTTCTAAATTTATCTTCCAAAGAGAAATGCTAAATGAA
Organism: Chinchilla lanigera; assembly: GCF_000276665.1. Classification (NCBI taxonomy): domain Eukaryota; kingdom Metazoa; phylum Chordata; class Mammalia; order Rodentia; family Chinchillidae; genus Chinchilla; species Chinchilla lanigera. The sequence goes on from NW_004955409.1 coordinate 15,649,530, forward strand.
GAATTTATTTTCTGCCCCTTTGAATATGTCCATAAAAATAATCGTCATTGTGATTGAGCACTTGTGCCCCATTTTTATGCTTTCTTGTTCAATTATTTGGGTAAAAGAAAATTTCTAGTAATTACAATGTAAATAATTGATTTTTAGAAGAACTTAATTTCCCACTGGGCTATTGAATACATGATTGATATTGTTGGGTTTTGGTTTATACACAGCTTAGAACATGGAAATTCTATACTCTTGCTATTCCAGGAATAATTCTTCCATTGAAAATAATAAATTACTCTTAGTGGCTATGACAGTATATACTTTGGATATTTTTGAATACACAAGAGAAAACCACTTCAAAGAAACTCCTTTAACTTTTGAAAAACATAACATTGCTTATAATAAAAATGAAATTTCTCTGTAGAAGAGACTTATGAACTTTTAGACACTGATATGTCATTAGGAAGATATAAATGATTAGAGTAAGTAACATTATAAATTTATTTAAGGGTCATGATGAAACAAATTCTATACCAAAGGGCCAAAACAGCCATGTAAGTATTTCAAGAGAGACAATGGAATCTCTTCTTTTGAAGCTCAGTTTGGGGCAAATTCAGGCAAGGTCATAGAAGAAGTAGGGATGTAACTCATCTCACAGCTGGAGTTTCAGAAGTGAAGTCCCAGCTTTGTGGTTAGATGACTGGGAGCTGCTTTCAGACAGTTGATAATGGAATGATCCATGGTCTTAGCAGAGTGACCTTAGATGCCAGGGAGATCCAAGATTTCACAATGCTGCTCCAAACAGAACCTTTATTTTTATTATTATCATACCTCTGTCAAAAAGAAATGAGCTTTCTTTGGTAAAATTCCCCATCAGACAGTACACATTTATGAGGTAAAATCTGAGAAGAGGTTGTTATTTTTCATGGAGGGATGATTCCTAGCACAGCAATTATATAGAATTTTAATGATGCAATCTACATATGAGGCAAAAAATAGCAATATCAATGCTTTTGGTAGCCCAATCAGAATTAGGTTTACTCCAAGATCTATTATTCAGGTAGTGCAGTCATAAATTTTTTGGAAAAAATTGCAAAGAAAACGTCTTGTATCTAAATAGTTGTACAAGCAATGAGTTCATAGATTTATATAGAGACCAAAAAAGGTACATAATATTTACCTTCTGGATTTATGCTTCTGTGGCCTCAGGGACATTCAGGTTGATATTTACAAATTGCTGTGGATTTTCACTTACAGAACTCAAAATTCAGTTCAACAATCAGTTAGCAAACACAGCCGAATGTCAGACACGTGCATGGCATGCTGAAGACCACTGTGTTGTGCTGATGAAGTGAGCCATCTGGGAGCCCTGGGAAATATACGTTAGTGACGAAGAAAAGATAACAAACACATAATTCGAGACCAGTCTTCAGTTTTCTTCAAGAATTACAAGTTGTCAAAATGCTGACAAAACCGTGAATTGTTTTAAGGAGGAATCCATCTGGGAAATACAGAAAGGCTCCTTGGAGCCTCTGACATTTGTATTGGGACTGAAGTGAGAGCTGTAGGTTTGTAGTGTTGATTTGGATGTGAGGTGAGGAGGTCCAGTCAAAGACGAGATTGCTCAATAATAATGTTCAGAGTGCAAAAGGAAAGGGAATAAAAACTTGACTAATGCCAGCATTGTGTGTTGGAGAATAAAGCTGCTTTGTAATGGAGGAGGAGCCACTGGAGGTATTAAGAGAGCCTGGGGTAGAATTATTAAAAACTAAGAAAGGAGCCTATCTGAAGATGTACGGTAACAAAATTTAACTGGAATAAAGCTAAAAGGAGACCACTGAGTTTCTGAACTGCAAAGTGAACAGTAGATTTTGAAGGCACCTAGGTGGGAATAGCAGCTGAGAAGCTTGGAGATGTGGACCTTGCCAGAGAGAGAGATGAGACCCCTAGGGATTTAAGCAGGAGCACCACCTTGAAAACCTCCACTGCTGAAAGGATGAGAATCTTAAAAGCCTGAATTTTTTGTCTGAAAACCAACTGCAAACCATAAACTTCCAGCAGAGAAAGGAATCTTTGATTCAGGACTTGCTTCTGCACTGTGAGAACCCAACAAGTATCATTGATTTGACACTTTTGGACATCGTTTGTTCGCTAGAAAAGCACCACAAAACTTGGTATGTTTTTCATATGAGTGAAGACAGATGAAGATGTTGCCTTTTTTGATATGGAAGAATTCAGAAGCTGATTTTATAAAATTCTTCAGAAAGGACTAAGAAACATGACAGTGAGCTTCAGAGACACTGAAGAGACGCCAGTATGGGTTTGAATTGCCCTGCTAGCAGCATATGAAGTCAGACCAGTTTTTACTAGAGAAAGTCCAAAGAGTAACCCTGGAAATTTTTGGAGACTTTTGTCAACCACAACTAGAATTTGCACAATATAAGCTTGAAACAAAGCTCAAAGGTGACTCAAATAGGGGAACTTGGCTGAGAGGAAAGAACTCTAGTTTCAATAAAGTTCTACAGCCCTACAGTAATTAATACCCAAATTCAGCATTTGAGAAGCATTGAAATCCTTAACACCAGCTGGTACTACAGATTCTACACTTACTCCACTCCTCTCTTGCTTACTCAACAAGGCAATGAAATGTTTTAAAACTAGAAATAAATAAGATGTTTGTGGTTGTGTAAGCTCAATGGCTCCTTGACTATATTATTCATGCATTCCAGTGGGCAGCTGGGTGTGACTTGACTTTCAGAAATTAATCCTTGGTTTAAATACAGAAATGTTCATATAATTATTGGGACTTTTTCCTCCACTGCATGCCCCACCCCCCTTTTCAGATAAGTATGACAGTTGTGGGCATTTGGGTTGTGACAGGAGATAAAGGTTGATCCAGATTGATCCCAAGTGCTAGGATGTTCAAAAGTCAAGCACCTGGCACAGTGGTTGAGCCTGCTGATGTCAGGTTTAGTGTCCTTTTGCTCATGTCCATCTCTTCTCGACCCTGGGAAGTCTCTCAGGATTTTCTGTTGGGCCTTGCATCACACTAAGAAACTGTACTAAACTCAGGACTTCTAGCAAAAATTGGCCAGTTCAGAAGGTAGAGGTGCGTCCTTCAAGTTATTATTGTGGGAAGTTGCATGGCCCATAATTCACTTACATGAAATAATTATTTCATTGTAAATATGATACTTTTCATAATCTATTTTATCATATGTGTAACATTCAAACTGACCAATATACAGATTAACAAATAATAAAGATATTGAAAAACTGGTTTAAAAAAATAACAATAACCTTAACAACATTGATAAAGAAGTGAGCAGAGAGAGGGGTGCTAAAGTTTGTCAGGGGGGTGACGAGGACCAAAAAATAAGTACAACTCTCCTATTTAGCAAGTTGATTCTGATGATGATGGCAGTAGTGTAGTTAAAAGAGATGACACAATTTATTATACGCATTAATACATAACAAACCCTTTAATTTACATGTATTAACATAGTTATTTTGCAAATGAAGTTTATTTATACATGAAAAATTAAGGCATAGAATGTTTATGCAATTTACAAAGGTCTTAAAACTAAGTGGAGAACTGGGAATTTGATCCAAGCAGGCTAGATCCACACTCTAATGTTCTTTACCCTTATGTTGGTGGGAAAGGAAAAACATGGAATAATAGTTTGCTGAATACTTACTAGGCTGAGATCTTTACACTTGCTATCTCAATGAAAAAGTACAATAATTCTATGTGGAAATTATAATTGATATCCCAGCATTAAAGACAAGAAAACTAAAGCTCATGAGAAAGATAATTTAAATGCGTGTGAAAGTCATATTCAAATTCATCTATTTCTTATCCACTTCTGTTTCCCGCACTTTTGAACACTTTCTCTATCCCATTTGTCTTTGACATATGAACAAGTTCAGATATTTCTCATTTTTAAACATGAACACCCTATCCCATAATTTTGATTTATTTAAACTCAGCTCTTACTATTTTTTTCTCACTTTAATATGAATCACTGTGAGAATACAAAAGATGACCTTGAAAGGACATGAAGTATTTTTAATACCATCATATACTATTCCTGGAAACTAGAAATCCATCTCAGAAGTGCAACGGTTATCACATTATCAAACATTCAGATGTAATGCAACATATATCACACAATAGGTATGATGAACATGTATTACATTTTGAATCATATTCTCATGAAGTTCTACTCAGCACAACATTTTCAAACTGAGTGCTAATAAAATTTTAAGGAATTCACTTCCTTTCTTGTAATTCTGAAATAAAACCTAGCAAACAGGGGAAACAAACAAATTTTCAAGTGGAATTTACTTTGATTTTGAAAGGCAACCATCATTTACATGGAATTTGGTGTTATTTTAATATATGAACAATTTAGACAATTGAAACATTAATTAATACCCAAATTCAGCATTAAATATAAATAACTTGCTTTGACAGGAAATTATTAATTGACTTTTTAGCTTATTTAATAAAGCTGTATCTTTACTAAATAACAAGAGAGAGAATTCAGCATACTTATTGAACACAAGGTATTTATGATGATAGGGAATTTTTTGAATAACAAGTGTAATCGCATTATTCTTATTTTTTATTTTTTATTTTTTTGGGTTTTTTTGTTCCAGTACCGGGAATTGAACTCATGAGCTCATGCTTGCCAGGCAACTGCTGTGCCACTGAGCTAAATCCCCAGCCCCTGTAATAGCATTATTGACATTAGGTCTATTGACATTAGGTAAACACACATAATATTTTTGTGAAGGTATTTGCACAAAGGTGTAGGTACAGAAATTATAGTACTGAACATAGATGTATGTTTCTCCTAGAGACTTTTTATATTTATCAGAGCAGAAAAATCTACAAAAATATAGTCTAAGAACTTTTGACATCTCAGGATTATTAAGCAACTGTTCACTTTTGATTAGTTCCAGTTATTCATCTATAAATAACACATAAATTATAATATCATTACAAGGCACACTGTACATATTCTGAAATATGTAACATTTTGGGGACCATCAAAGTGAAATTGTAGACTTGCATTTGGCAGTTTTGCCGAGTGATAAGCTAGACATGATGAGCTCTTTGATCAAAACTTTAAAATTCTGGCAGTAAGAGGGTGTTGTAATGCAAGTGGCTTGGGCTTTTGCTTCGATATTGGCTGGGTGTACTGTCTCAGCTGAAAAATTTTGCATCTCCATTTCCTTGTCAATTGTATGGGGTAACAATGGCTATTGGGATTGTCTTTTATGAATTTGGTTGGAAGTACAGCATGGGCTCTTGAGCATTAATTGCTCAAGGGGATCCATTTTTGTATTTTAACTCATCAGTTTAATAACAATCTTAATATAATTTGTATGTCTTGATCTGTTCACTGCAGCTGTAATTGAATATTATGGGCAGGGCAACTCACAGTGAGCAGAAATGAATCTGGCTCATGGTTCTGCAGCTCAGGAGCATGGCACGGGCTCTGAGAAGTGCCTTGGTTCTGCACCATCCCCGTCTGGGAAATGGAAAAGCAAGAGAGGACTAGGGTAACAGGAGGGTAAACTTGCTCATGTAATAAACCCACTCTCATGATAATGAGCCAAATCTGACTATAATTTCACTCCAAACACTGTTGCATTGTGTATGGTTTCCAACCCAAGAACTTTGGGGCACACATTTAAACCACGGTATATTTTCATACAATCTCATACTGTCACATATGAACTGTAAGATGATTAACCTCTCTTTAGGATTTGGAGTTGATGTTCTAAAACAACTTTTTATTTTGAAATAATTTATGACTCACAAGAAATTGTAAAACTAATATAGATTACCCATGTACCCCTTTTCTTAGCTTTTCACAGTGCAGTGCAAAATTGTTATTTGTTGCTCAAAGCAAGAAATTGATGTTGGTAAAATATTATTAACTGAAGTACAGACTATTTGACTTTTAGTATGTATCATTTTCTGAGCTGTTTTGCATATAATATATGCCAAATGCACAATGAAATGTATAAATCAGATTTTCAATCACATTAAAATATTTAAAGCAGTTATAAATAAGATGTAGCACTATTAAGCCTAGGGTTTAGAGGCATTATCTAGCTAGACCAAATCATTTTGCTGTCATGATCTAAATATCCCATTCATTTCAACAGTTTGGTGTTTCCATTCCAATTTATGATGCTTGGTGTAAAATCTAAGCACTGTACTTAAAAGCTTTGTCAATTTGGGCATGTACTTTTATTTACTTTTGCCTTAATTGTCTTGTCTCTGAAACAATCATAAAACTATATTATCATATTACCATGCTGGTAAAGTGAGATCATATCTGAGTCCTAGTAATTTACCCATTGTCTTCCAGCTCCAAGTTTACTACTCTGTCTCTGGTCTATTACGGCGAGACAGGTACTCCACAAGCTAAACTCAAACTCATGTGCCAAAGTAAGGCAAAACATTCCCATGCATATAATGCTCTACCAATGGAAATTCCAAGCAGGAGACTGGAAGGTGGGAAGATGGATACAGATAGTACTTTTCTCTTTTCTAAGTATGGTAATGTTTCTTTCAGCCAGTTTATAGCAGCCTTACCTTATTCTTTCAGAAATCTCCACCAGCTGCACAGTGCCTTCTAGATAATCAGCTCATGTTTGGCCATGTTTCTCTCAGCGTGATACACACCACCTGGAGCATCTGCTAGGTCAAATCTCTTTCTCAGACGTCTGAGCACCAGCTCTTCAGCTTTGCCAGGATCAAACATGGTCCCTGTAGTTCCCCCTGCATTCTAATTTCTCATCAACCATTTCTTCCCTTGTGCTCCACCAGACTGAGTGGTAATGACTATCCCATGCAGAATCCCAGATAAATTCAACACTCTTTCTGCCCTTCCTACCTCCTGACACTTCAGTAGCCAGCTCTGTGGATGAAGACTCCTGTTCTATAGACTGAGAGCGGTATGTTTCCCTAACGACCTACAGTAATAGAATCTATACTGTTAGATTGATGCCACATTCCTTGGTACCAGGAATGGTTGTAAGGAGTCAGACCCTCAAACACAGAATTCTTGTAATTGTTTGCCTGTGTTTCTGGCCTAGGGACAAATCCCAATTTTGGCTGAGCTCCTTGCCAGAAGAAATAGTACTTTGATAATCTCTGGCATGCACTGTCATCATAGTTAAATTATCACTACAAGTTGTTTGAGGGGGAGTATTTTAAAATCAAAGCTTTAGGACACTTAATGGCCACTGGGCTTGACTATATTAGTGCAATTCTGAAGGTAAAGTCTGTGAGGTATGGTGCCTACCTCTAACTACACATGGGAGGTCACAAAAAGAAAGTGAGAGATAGGAGTTAAAATCTCAATTAATGTGATGTCAGAGAACCAGAAAAATTATTTAACAGCTTTAAATTAATATTTAATTCTGTACAAAAAAGAAATCTCTTTTAACATTATTTTTAAATGTCCTGTCATATTAAACTCACTACAAACATAAATCAGTAATACATAATTTTAAGTAAATTTTATAAAATTCTAAGGCCAGAAGAATTTTATCTTGATGGAGAAAACTTAAATCTAATAAAGGCTTAAAATTTGGAAGGACTTTTTCTCAAAACTGAATAATGAGTTAACTCAGCATATATTTATGCTATGGATCACAGCATTATCCAATAAATGAAAAAGGAAGATTTTAGTCTAAAAGCACTTACTACAAAAATCAAAGAATCCAACTAGAAATATCTAACAGAGAACTATATTTCTTTTAACAAACTTAAAATCAAATATTTTTAATTTATCAGGTATATATAATGTCCAGAGTTACTTTGGATCTTATTAATAAACATTACTGTAAAATTTTACATTACTTTAGCCTATTTAGTTTTGATTTATTTCACACTATGATGGAATATTTATGATGAAAAGATTAATTCTTGAGATTATTCATTAAATATAGTTAGTTTTATGTTTTTAATCATACAGGTAGATTTAATTTTTTATAAATTTCACTTTGGAGTAGTTAATAGAGTTAAGCCTATAGGTGGACATGTTAAACTATATAAATATTTTAAGTCCCTGTTATATGCTTGCATAAGCTAAGAATTTTGCATGTATAACTTCTGTTGATTTTCACAGTAAAATTTTGAAATTTGTCTCTATTACTCATTTAGGTCATGGGCTCTCAATTATTAAAAATAGAATTGACTTTTTAGCTTAACATTTAAAATTGAATGCCTGAACTTCTCATTCAAACTAACTATCTCCATTAATGAAAATTCAGTGCTTCAAGAAGAATTAAATAAACAAACATACGAACAAACAACATAAAGCATAAAAGTCCACTAACAAAAAAAGAAATACATACCCATACGAAATAGAACAGAAACCATAGTTCAGCCCATTGTTAACATATCCCTACATCTCTTAGTACAGTTTACTAAGAGTTGTTAATAATGTTACCTTAAAATATATCCAAAATATATACAGATACTAACCACTTCCCGCCACCTCTACTCTACTTTGGTTGAGAGTCATTTTCCCTCGGCCTCCCTCTCCTTCTTAAATTAGTGTAATAAACACTTTATTTCTTTCCTTCTACTCTTGTCTCCGAATGTCTGTTTTTACAACTCTGGCCCTTTTATAACATAATTTAAACATGAACTCTCCTCCTCAAAGTCCTCCAGAAAAAAACCTTCTTTCTTTTCTTCAAGTAAAAGCAGAGGTCCTTATAGTATCTGGCCCTAAATCCTGGCCTCTGTGACCTGTGTGATTCCCACTGTGTTTCTCTGCATGTCACCTCACTATGCTGCCACACCAGCCACCCTGCACATCATCCATGTCTCAGGATCTTCAGATGATTTTTTTCCTCTGCCCAGATGCTCTGTCCACACGTACTGATTGCTGATCTTCACCTTCAAACCTTTGTCAAAGCAAATATTGCACTAAACAAAATTAACCTAGTTAGAAAGACGTTATTCAAGGCTATTACAAGGGAGGAGAAAGACAAGCACACTGTCTGAATTCAGTTTTACGACAACCAAGCACTGTTTGGAATCTTTCTCCTAGAGATGCGCCATATCTGAGAGCCACTGAGATTGCAATGATGAGACAAAGCTGGAGTGGGTGGGTATCGTGAAGTTTATACATAAATTCCAATTAGGTTAGTTTTAGGAAAAGACAGATATAAATATTAGGGAAAATATGCATTCCTCAAAATAGGAATTTATTAGTGAATAGAAAAGATATATCTAAATCAAGCTTTACTATGGCCAACTCAAAAGAAACTAACAACTATTTTATAATTTTTTTCTTTTGGTTATGCTGTGTTTATGCAGATATTTTTAAAAGTGTGAATAGGGGACAATTTAATCTTAAAATATAGGAAGGTATGTTCACAATAATCTACATTTAATATATATTTTAGGGATTAAGTATTGATAGGAAAACAGCATGGGTTACAATTCTGAAATGAATTACAGTAGTCAACAACAGTTTCTTAGTAAAAGTTATTAGTATTTTACAAGAAAGAAAAATGAATTCCCAAAAGATGAAATAGTTTACCCAAGGTCACATAACAAGTGAAATGGGACAGAGTTGTGGAATAAAGCCTTTCTAGTCTGGTTCTTAGGTAGTCACTGCATAAGTCTGTGAGTACTGGAGCAGTCCACACAGGGCTCCAGGAAGCTTACACTACTGCTGACTTCTCATTTATTTTTTGCCCTAAATCACTTTTAGAATTCTTCTCTGCTCCTCAAAGGGCATACTTTGTTGGGGGAAATTAATATTACCACTGTCATCTAGTATTATCTTTAAGAAACAAAGCCATCCCTATTGTTCAATTACTCAGACCATTATAATTAGAGGAGGCAAATTCCAGTTATCAGTAAACAGTTTCCCTTACAGATTCCTTTTTAATTGGTCTTAATTCTTAATTGACGAGGTATAAATACTCTAAAGACCTTTTAAATGAGACCTGTACTTACTTCTCCTTGAGAAGAGAAGGATTACAACAAAATTTGACATGCTATGAAATATTCACCAGTAAAGTAGCCTCTTTGCCACTCAAAGCAAGAAAACCAAGGTAAGCCTTGGATTTCATAGTTTAGATACAGAAATGAATTTCAGTGCATTCTGAAGTGCTTAATTTTAACTTTCCTTTATTCTCTGAAATACTCTAGAGGAAATCCATGTGAATGATAAAGCAAACAGTGCTAAAATCACAAAATTGATTTGAAGTTCAGTAGCCAATAAGACGTTCCCCCGTTGCTGATTATGCGATCTCCTCTCAAATCCACATTTTAAAAGGACAGTCATTGGAAACACACAAGTAATCTATACTTTTTTCTGCTATAAAATTATTTTAGAAGTGATTTTTACTCTGCATTTTCAGAAACAAAATGCTGTCTAATAGGTGATGAGAAGACATATGGAAGCAAATTAAATAAAATCACTGGAATGGGATACATTTTTTATTAGATGTATAAATCTTCAGTTCTTTTATTTAGTCCTTCAAAGATTTATTAAATTTTTCTTGATTTGAGAAGCACTGTAGGATTGTAATAAAAAAGATGGATGGTTTTTAATTCGGTTTTTATAATGATCCAATGAGTTCATGGTAGCATTTTGATGTAGAGAATAGAGAGATATTATAAAAGAGATTTATTTTTAAATTACAATTTTTGAGAATCATAATAGGTTCTTCAGTGCATTCAATTATCATTAGCAAGAGGTTTCTCTTGAGTGTCTTTCCATCAATGATCAATTTTTAATTCAGATGAATTATAAGGGGCAGATTTGTAAATTTGAGTAACTTGAAAATGTTGCATTCTCTCTACATGTAGAAGTACAAGCCTGCCAAGTATAAATAAAGACTTATTGCATTTACTGTAAGTATATTTTTGAGGTTGTTGCTTATTATACTGTCCCTTTTTTCTTTGAACCCAGAGAAAAACTTTTTTCTTCTATTTTCAAGTCAAAATTTTGTGTTGTTTTTATAAGGCCCATGCTTTTACCTTTGTGTTCTTTTTATAAGGCCCATGACTTTGTGAATGGTATGCATGTCCCTGAAAAATATAGTCACATTTATACATCACCTCTACAAAGATTAAAAGGCTGCCATCTGTACCTGGTGTATACCAATGGGAGAGGAGGACACTGCTTTGTTTTCCTTGCATTCCACAGATTACTAAAACCATTCATGTTCCTCAGCCAGCCCCTCATTTAGTCATGTGGACTGACCTCTTTAGTCATGTGGCTGTCCTCTTTGTTTTGCTCTACTTTTGTGTACTCAGCACAAAGTTGGGAACCTACTACATGTGAAGCCCTCTGGCAGGTCTTTCCACTATAGAAGTATAAACTCCTTTCCCTCACCAACCTTACAATTAAGAGAGAGTAGAAAGATAATAAATAAATGTAGATGTCAACTGTTAAGAAGTGCAATGATATTTGTTAATGAGATAAAGGGCTATGGCGGGGCTGTCACCCCTTATGTAAGAATGACCTGCCAATTTGTTTCACTTGCATTACTACTTCCTCTTAGTTGATTGAAATGGATACTTGATGCTAATATTTGTTCCTTGCTTGTAAGAGAGAATCTTTCTTGTTGATCTCATGTACTTTGAGTAGCTATGTTGAGGGTGACGATACATAGTGGATTAGCTATTGTTAATCTCTCCTTATTTTGTTATGAAATTGTGTTTGTTTTATGAAATACAAAGATTTTTAAAAAGAAAGCCCTCTCAAAAACTTATTTCCAATGAATAAGAAGGGGAGGTTTGAACCATGTAGCTGCCCGGGGTAGTATACTTGGCTTATGCTGGGAAATCAAGGAGGTCAGTGTGTTTCAAATGGAGGAAAGTAGGTGAAGTGACAAGGACAAAATCTGACCATGCATACTTCTACAGGCCCTTGTGTGGACACTGACTTTTCCTCTGAATGTAGTCTTAACCTGTTGGAAGGTGCTGAGTAGTAGAGTACAAACATCTGATTGTCCTCAAGGGTGGTTGGAGAAGACATTCTAGAAATAGAACTGTAGAGAGTGAGGATGGATTAGAATACCACTACGACTGTCTAGTTTACTAGAAGTGAAGATGATAAATACAGAAACAAGCAGATGAGTATCAAGATGGTCTTCAAAGGATTCTTCTCCATCAGTCTAGTAGTTGGTGGCTCCAGACCTGCCTTCATCCTTGGGTTCACGATACTGGTTTTCTTTTCCTACTTAAACATGTTATTAACTTAGCTGGAGCTGCATTGCTGTGACCCACAGAAAGAGAACCCTAATATACAAGGAATTACATCATGTACTATGCTTCAGTTTCTTTTTCTACTCTCATTGTTCTCTTCCTTTTCATACTAGTGTGTTTGTGATATATAATAAACACTTTCATTATGGGGAATTGGTACATACGCCTATAACATTTTGATCTTTTTTACTTCCTCTTCCCCTTCTCGCCCTCTGTCTCCTCTCATCCGTTCATTTTATCCCCTCAGCTATCTATTTTAATTATTTAGTATTAATATTGCATGTTTTTGTTTGTTTGCTTGTTTTGATACAGTTATTATTTCAAACTGGACTTGAACTCACTTTGTAGCCCAAGCTGGCCTTGAACTTGTGGCAATCCTTCCTCAGCCTCCCAAGTGCTCAGGATTACAGGTGTGTGCCACATCACACAGCAGTATTGCATCTGAAGAGTTTTCATAAGTCACTTTATTCTCAGATGATAAAAGAATATGAATATATTTTGTACAAAATTAAAAGCTTTCCTCACGACAGAACTTTTTAATTAATATAAAGAACCCCAAAGACTAGCATGTTCTATTAGTTTCAACTTTATACCAAATCAGTGGAAACTCTGAATAATTATTGCATTGTAGTTAGCATTTCATTGTAGACACAACACAAAATTGCTGTGATAGATATAATAAGACAAGTTTCTGCTTAAGTGCACCCAAGTAAGTTTATTTGGTAGTTGATGTGGGGAAAAAAAATAAATCTTTTATAACACAGTCCACAGATTAGACCTTAAAATTACATAATGTTGATGTTTCAAGTTTTGGAGAAATGACCTTTGGATGCCAGACTCCATTCTGTAATGAGATCACTTGTTTGTGTAGTTAGATAAGAAAAATATTTCAAGGTAAATGTTATTTTTTCTACTTTCCTAAACTAGAGATGCATGATATAGTTTTAATACTAGATTTAAATATCTTAATTTTTCAATGTTCCTTTTTGGGTACTGCTTAAGTATCCTTAAGTGACTTTTAAGAAATTTAGCTAATAGGCCACTAGTGAGTGATAGTGATGTGGGGACACAGAACACAGCAGGGGAAGGGAAATCTCCGGCACGTGACCGCCTGGATTGGTAGCTGAGTTCTTCACTTAATAACTGTTATCCCAGAGTAAGCTCCTTAGCCCTAAATATAGTCACTTTGTGGAGTGACTTACGATATGTTAGCACAGCACCTTGAATACAGTAAGTACAATAAATGTCCCCCATAATGTACTACTTCTAATGATTTATGAAAATGGAATTGAAAGACATTTTAAATATTGTATGTCAAACTGGACTCTGGAATGTTTGCTCCCTAGACTTTAGGTGAAAATACGCTTTTCTAAGTCTTCTTTTTCCTCTCTTGATCTGCTCCCTTATGCTGCATAACATCGTCAGGGTCTGAATTAGTTATAAATCGGAAAGAATGTAGACATGATAAGACATTTTGTGGTTGGGCTTATCTAAAATGAGTTTAATCTGCTCTCTCACCTCGGTGTATTTGTTTGTTTGTTTGTTTGTTTTGTTTTTTTCTCCGGTACTGGGAACCGAACTCACGACCTTGCACTTGCCAGGCAGGCGCTTTTGCCGCTGAGCTAAATCCCCAGCCCCACCTCGGTCTATTTTTATGTGTTGAAACCTCTATTCCACCATCTCACTCTTCCATGAGATCGTTGACTCTGGTTCCAGTTTGTCCCCCAGGTTCGTGCTGTGAACTCTTCTGATAAGAAAAGCGTTGGCGCATCCCCAGGCTTCGCTCGTAATTGTGTAGAACGCAGATCACTCCTTGCGCCTGTCTGCGGGCGCCTCCACCATGACTGCGGTGAGAGACCTTTGCCTTTGCTGAAGGGAGCACAACTTCTAGATCCTGTACCTCGTAGCTTCCGTCGGGAACTTTAACTACTCACCAGCCCAACTATTCAAACACAGAATAACCAAAAATTACATTTTTTCATTAGTTTGATAAGATAATGGAACCGGAAATAAAACAACAGCTTTATCAAATTTATTCAATACAAGAATCGACTGGTTGAGAGGACACCTGCCCGAGAGACACTCAGGAGAATCCCTAAACAAACATGCCGCCCCAGTGAGACTGTCCCGTGAGTAAAAAAATCACTATCGTCTTGCAAAACTGAAATACACCTTGAAAACACCTGGAAGCTCTGTGCTCCTTTGCAGTCTCCGGTGTTGCGGGTCAAATTCTGTTACTTATGTAGAATTATAGACTGAAGGTTAGACTTGCTCCCAAGTTAGCATAGATAACATCCTTATTTCTGCATAGGCTACGCATTTACAAAAGCATTTTTAATTTTTTAAAAGAAAATCTGGATTTTCTAGATGTGGTAAAACTAATGAAATACAACTATCGGTGGGAAACTGTTTAAAAAGTAATTCTAATATCTCTGCTCAGGGAGAAAATACTTTCATTGCTGTCTTGTTCCTGATACAGAATATTCTTGACAGAATCTAGGTAGGGTGGGGCTATTTTTTTAAGTTATGTGCAAAGAAGAATCAGTTCCTTAGCTTTTCAAAACTGTCTCTGTAATTTTTGACCAACCATTACAGCAAGTTTGCATGACAATACAGTAGGTTTGTAAAACTACTGTTTTATTGGGGAAGGTGGAGGGATAGGAGGGAAGATGACAGAAAAAGGATTAGGATGGAATATATATTACCTTATCAGTTTGTTTTGTTTTTTTGTTTGTTTGTTTTTTGTTTTTTTTCCAGTTCCGGGAATTGAACTCACGACCTTGCACTTGCCAGGCAGGCACTCTGCCGCTGAGCTAAATTCCCAGTCCCACGGTATCAGTTTGGCACGGTGAAAGTACATATCACAAACATATACTAATAAAAGTAAAAAATAAAGATGCCATGTTTTTCCAGTCAGTTTTATGAAAAAATTAATATTTTGAGAACAAAAAGTAATATAAGGGGAAAAAGTTTTCTTTTCTTCTAATTCCTCAAATGAGAAAGGAGCAATGACTGGTAAAATTTGACCTTAGCTCAGAATATGTGTGATCAGGCCACTGAGAGAAAAATTTGGAATGTTTATGTGGAGATGTGTGTTGGGAGTTCCCTGATAGAGATGTATAAACCAAAGCTCAATATTAGCAAGAAGTCATTGAGAGCTTTGAGAATCAGAGCTGTGAAATGGAAATAAAATTCAGCTGTCATTTATGTAGTTTGGAATGGGATGAGGAAATTGACGGAGAATGAAATTTATTTCACAAATAAGTCCAGTAGTCTCTAAATGAGAGTTAGAGGTGAAATTTGGTGGCGCATGCTCATGATCCCAGCATTCGGGAGGCTGAGGCAGGAGGCTCTCCATGTGTTGAAGGCCAGCCTAGGCTCTATAGTAAATACAAGGCCTGTCTGAACTACAAAGGGAGAACCTGTCTCAGAAAGCAAAAGAATAAGGAAGAACACTGAAAAGAATAAATCCCTAAGACTTAGCTCATAATTGGTTATTTAGAATGTAGACCAAACACTAGACAAAGCCTGTGTAGGAATTACAACTTGGCTGGCCAAGATAACAAGGAAAATAGGTGAGAAAATTTAGATATTAAAAAAGATTATGAACAAGTGAATTTTCCCTTTCTCTTTTGAAGTGAAATTATCACTTCACTTTCAGATATATTACTTGGAAGACATTAACACTCAAAACTGAACCTTCAAGAGATTGTTAGATATAAAGCCTTCAACACAAAGGGCATTCTCAATTTAGAAAACTGCCCCTTTAAATTTAATTAATTGACAACTTAAACACATTGCTTTGTAGAGTTGGCATAAATATAAACATAAAGAAAAGAAAAACATGAACTGATCTAAGGAGATACAATGCTATTAATGCATGCTATTAATCTTAAAGTACTATTTATATGATTGTATGCAAATGGTGTGCAACACCAAAACAAAATGACAAAAGGAAGTTTTATTAACAATGCTGAGCAAAACTGGTCTGAGAATAATTTAACTTGAGCAAGGCTATTTGTTCAGAGATTATAATAAAGCACTAATTAAAACAGAAGTTAAAGACACGAATAAATGTGAAGCTTTGATTCTTGCTGAGAAGACCGAGTGTTGTAAAAATGACATTACTCGTAAGTTATATATAGACAAGACTGTTCTAATTAACATCCTTGTGGGGAGTTTCATAAAATGTTAATCAAGGAAAGTAAACTCCTAGAAAAGTAAGAAAAAGAAAATTTTTTAAAGATACTGATAAGCAAGCTTGTGCTTCAAAATTTTTGGACTATATTTTAATTTACTTAACATATGTAGCACATTTAAATAAAACAAGCCGATAACTTATGTATGTCAAAAAATGATTGCTTCTAAAAATTATTTCAAACTTTTACGCTAAGGTTAAATGAAGAACTAAAATTAGATCAGGAACAAGAAATTGAGCTGTTATTAATAAAATTAAACATGAGAATGAAGATACTGCACAATAAGTATCATAATATGTCAATACAAATAGACTAAAAATGATTTATATAATAAATGATTTATCAAAATAATTTTTATAGCAACTGAATGATAATGCACATACAGTTGTAATAAATCAGAGGAAACATTGCCACATATGATAGTCTAGTAAAATAGGCACAATAAAATGTAGTGTAAAAGAATATTAAAAGCAAACAAGAAAATATGCTACAAACATATTAAGAGTAACCTTTATCCACATGTAAAAAATAGGCTTATATATGTTGATCTAATAAAAATGTTACACATGAAAAGTAGAGAAAGATAGCTTTCATTGAAGGTTTGGGTAGATATTTGCATGTCTGACTACACAAATACTTTGTAATAATCCTGAATCTGCATTCATATCATGTCAGTTTTTTATCCCCAAACAATTAATAGAATGTTACCTCCTATAAGGATGCAAATTGTGCTAGTTGATTTAAATAAACAAAATTAATATGTTCAAACCAGCAAAGAAAAAATAGAAAACTAATACAATAATGCTGCACGTAAGATGTAATAATTTTCTTTGAAACAATGAAGTTACTCTGACAAATTAAAATAACCAAAGGACTGATTGGGCATTGTGTGAAAGAGATCACATAGAAGTGATGATCAAAAATAGAGTGAATGAATTTTAAAAGTTGTATTACAATAAAAGACACCTTGCCATTAATCCCTCTCAAAACACTCCCTCTCATTTCAACTACATCTCTTCTGTTGCTCTTGCTGCTTTCTGGAGCAGTTCTGGAAGTCTTCTTTTATGTCATTAGGAGCTTCTGAGCCGTGATCCAAAACAGAGTGAATGCTACTGCTGAGTACGATACAATGAAAAGGCAGGCTCCTAAAGATCTTATGGTATGTCACCATTCAGATTTTTCACCTGTCCTGGGACTGTGAATTCCTGGCTTTTTTCCCAAGTTAAAATGAACAGAAAAGGTCAATATTTTCAGTAATTGTGGTCATCAACACAGCCACAACCGCACAACTAAAGACAGGAAAAAGGACTTCCAGAACTGCTTCAGCAAGTGGCAAGAACGATGGAAAGCCTGTTTGAAGCAACTGGGAGGATTTGGTTGGGGAATAATAATATGTGTCCATTACTGCAGTGATTTTTGTAAACATACACCATAGGTTTTGGTCACTCCTTGTATCCAATGAAAACCTAATGATGTACCCTCAGAAAAAGCAGAGACTAATGCAGCTCTTTGGAGGCTGAGATAGTCAAAGGAAAGTACAATTTTATGAGCATGCACATCCGTCCAAGTAAACCACCTGAACTAATTTTTAGTTTTGATATCAATTTGGAATGTTTAGGAAAGAGCCACTGGTAAGTCTGTATATTCAAGTGATGTGGATTTAGAGTAGGAAGAAAATTGATTTTTCAAAATGGCTGATTATTACTAGAATACCAAAAGATATTGTGTATCTCAAAGCAATAAAATCAGGTACAGATGCCATTGGTCATCTTCTGTAATAATTAAATATTTATACAAGTTAGAGTGGTGGACTGACAACAGGTGGTCAACTTATAACCCCAGCTGAACTGAGTAAGTGTGGGGCTGGGTGTGAGAGGCCCACCTGAAGACTGTTGGCAGGAGCATAAGAGGCAGAACTGGAGAGGAAGAAGTAGAGCCACTGAGAAATGAGAAAGGCTGTTAGGGATGGAAGAAGCTGCAAGGAGCTGTTGGTTCTGTTTGAGGAGCTCATCATGCTGGCTTTTCTGATGAACTTGGCTGTTTTCATCCTCCCAGGAGCTTGGGACCTCATTGGCACTAAGAATGCCTTCGTTTCCCTTTGGGAGAGCTCTGGTCCTCACTTTGGACACCGCTTCCTGGCTCTGGAGGGGAAGATGGTGCACTGCTGGTCTCCAGGAGAAGCTTGCTGTGTTGGCTTACCTGATGGGAACTCGGCCATCTTGATCATCGGAGGAGCTCGAGACCTCACTGTTGCTGAGGATGGCTGTGGTGCTTTTTGGGGGAGCTCTGGTTCTTCTGAGCATCTCTTCCTGGCTCCAGTGCAGATCCCTCAGCCTGCTAGCACAGATCCTTCATCCTGCAGGCACAGACTTCCTAGATCCCACCACTGACCTTTGGGCCTTCCCAGTGCAGATCCATGAAACAGGTCTGCATGAGATGTTGTCGTGGGCTCTGGGCCTCCAGGTGGATTCGTGGGAGGCATTGTTATGAGCTCTAGGTTCTGAGATGAACTCATGCAGGACATTTCTGTAGGATCGAGGCCCTCAACTGGATTCCTTGGTCTTAGTGTGTGGACAGATTTCCTGCACTCACTTGTAAATCATTCTTTGGGTGACTATTATAAATAATCTATAAAAGTGTGTCCTGTGTTATATTGTTCTCCCTTGCAAAAATATCCCCCAAGCCAACACACTTACTATTGTGGTTATGTGCTGTATATTAACATATTTATGTAGCACTATAAATTTCCATTGTCTTTTAAAAAAACAAGTTACCTGTATGTAATAGGCACTCTAAAGAAACTCACTGATGTCACAGAAATAATACTGCTTGAGAAATATACTCAAGTGCAATTATCCTCAGGTTCCACTGTCCTTCAATTTATTAAAATATTCCTAGGAGTGATATTTTTCACTGTGAATATTTTTTTAAAAATCTCATATGTCCAATAATAAGACCTAGTTAGGCAAATTATTATATATTCTGCAAAATAAAACATTATAACTATGTGTACCATGAAAATCTTTCAAGAGAATTATATTTTCCTTGTTTTCTCCTTTAAATATGAGTACTTTCCCATTTATATGGGTAATTCAAGGTAGTTCCACTTCCAGTATGAGCCACCAAGCTTCTCATAAAACATGCCCTCTATAAAGGACAGCTATAAACTCCATATAAACTATAAGGAGCAACTATCTGAAGGCACTCATGAATAAACAAAATCAGGTAGATACAGAGAAGAATTTAGTCTTGGATAGACAACAGAAGTTGAACACACTAATTTCATGAAGTTCATTCTGAAGGGCATTCACAGTCTGAGTCATATAAAGTCTACAAAGCTCTAGTGAAAAACCAGGAGTCCTACTGCTTTGAAAAACCAGAGGACAGGATATAGGGTGATATAAGTACAAAGGTTAACACAGAAGACAGCCAGAATAGGAGAGAATCAAATATTGTGCACAAATTCTGCCCCAATACTTATCTGATCCTTGGCCATAATGAGTATTAGCTTCCTAACACTATTATAATGAATCACTACACAGGAAAGCAGCACAAAGCTATTACCTTGCAGTTGTGGAGGTCATTAGTTTGAAGAAAATTCTGGCTGGGCTAAAATCAAGGTGTTGCTGGTAAAATCAAGCTGCTAAAGTAAAATCCACTTTTCTCCTTTCTGGATTCTAGGGGCCTACGCAAATTCCTTGGCCTTGGCCTTCATTTTCCATCAACAAAGCCAGAAATGTTGCATCTCCTTGTTTGTCCTTTTGCAGTAACCCCTTTGCCTTACATCTCAGATTTCAGAAATGTTCAGAGGAAGCAGTTGAAGGTGAGTTGAAGGAAAAGACCACAAATGTTGATACACCAAGATAACACACCTATGATGATACACCCATGATGACACACCAGAGAAGAATGACTTCCCGAAATATATACAGATGTTCCTGCCCATACGTTGAGGACAAGCATTTGCTGAGAGTCAAGGAAAGCAGTTGCTGAGGAGGAGTTTGGGAGGGGACTGATGGGGAAATTCGGAGGTAAACTGAAAGGCACTGAGGGTCTCAGCACACACCCTTTGCTTGCTCCTCAGCCTCAGATTTTGCTGCACTACTTAAAAGGCACAGTGTGGAATTTGACATGACAGACCTCTGCTACTGTACATATGAGATGAGACGCAGCAGAATCCTTGCCAATTATGTCTTGTGAAAACACTCAGAAGTGAAAATCACTAAGGTAACTGCAATTTTAGTGTAGCTCTCCTTTTCACTGGTAAGGACAGCTCTCACTTACTGGAATAACGAAGGGTGAAAAGAGACTGGCCGCTAGAGGGCTGACTGCTATATTTTATCCTCAACTTTATTTGTTAAAGAAAAGGAGTTGAATAAAATGAGCTTGAAAACTAAACAAGGCTTGATGCCAATACCTGAAGATGGATCAGATGTTCATGAAACCCACAAAAGGACATCAATATTATAGTGATCTATGCGATTGATAGAGGAGTCCACCCTGATAGCAGTATGTCAATATGGCCTAATTTTCCTGAATCAAAAGTTTGCATAGTAATCCCTTAAGACACTGTCTGAAAGCACACTGGGCCACAGGCCTCTAGGATCCAATGTATACCAAGTTATGTCCAGGCAAGTGGGTTTTTAGGAAAAAAGAAAAACAGGATGTGATTGTGGAGCACAATGCATCTGGCGAACTGTGGCTATAGATTTTCACTTGCAAACAGAAATATATAATGAAAAATCAGAAGGCTCCAGACAAAAATCTGAGACTCAAAAAATGAAAATTAAACTGATTCAGACCAGATATTGGGATTTCTAGAAAAGAGAATTGATGCAGAATTGAGAAGACAATTTTAATTGTTTTATCTCAGGCTCACACACACACACGCACATGCACGCACACACACACAGAGGCTTAAACAACACAAATATGTGTTTTCCCACAATTCTAGTGGTTAGCAACTCTGAGTCCACCATTTTGTTTCTTTGGATTCTGGTGAGAGATCTTCCTGACTTGAAGACCTCAATTTGTTCTTACATGGGATGGATGAGAGAGATGAGGGGTATAGAGAGGGAGAAGAAGGAGACAGATGAAAAAGAGGGTGAGAAGGAAGCAAAGAGTGAAGTATCTTTCTCTTTTCATGAAGTTACAAGTCTCACAGTTTCACAACTTCATCAAATCCTTATTACCTCCAATGACCTAGCTCTACATACCAGTACATTGGGGATTATGGCTTCACCATATAAATTTAGGATAGAGGGGACACACAATTCAATTCATGGCTTCATTAAATTTGAATTCTCATTGTAACTCAATAGTTCATTAAATGAAATAGTCCACAACAGTATGTGATGAAAAAAACACCACTAGAAGAGTCTCTCTGAATAAAAATAGTCCAGAAAAATCTAGTATCATGATTGAAAGCCAATGTAATAAAGAAAAGATTGGAAGAGATAGAGAAAAATCTACTAAAAATGGTCAATATTGGAAAAAAGAAAAAAACATAAAGCAAGAAGGAAAACTAAACACAAAATATCAAAAATGATAAAATAACTAATAACAAACATATGTATAATTAAAACATTTGTGCATAGGCTAAATAGATTTGCTCTTTTTGTAAAAAGAGATACATACTGTATAACAAATTTAAAGCAAATTTTAAAACAGACATAACTGAAGACATGAATTCATCCAGTATAACTTCATGAGTATTCAAGCTTGCCCCACATTTTACTTTTACAAAGTTCCATTAATGAGGAATAGATTCATCAATAAACAATATAATTATTTAGTAATAGAATTCTATAATATTTTTATTAATGTCTGATTATAGCTGCATAC
The DNA here is from genome assembly GCF_000276665.1 of Chinchilla lanigera. Lineage (NCBI taxonomy): Eukaryota > Metazoa > Chordata > Mammalia > Rodentia > Chinchillidae > Chinchilla > Chinchilla lanigera. The sequence goes on from NW_004955409.1 coordinate 15,671,826, forward strand.
ACATACATGGAAAGATATACATGGCATAGTGTTGAGTTAAAGACTAATTTATAGTAGTATGTATAATATGGCTTTCAGGTTACAAAACAAACAATGCTACTTGTTGTAGAATATATGCAGGGATGTTTGATGTTCATTTAAGCACATATCCATTTTATTTGAATTTTCATTATAAGCATATGTGATTCTATACATATAATTCATACATTTGAAGAATGAATGCAGAAAATTAATAAAATCATCTTGATAGCCCAGAAATACAAGCACTAATAAAATATCAGAACACTTTATTGTAATTATCTTTTCTTCTCAGGTTCTAACACAAAACCTGGTACACAGTGATATACCACCCATACTTACTAGACGGAATTAATCTCAAAACATGGTGGAAAATCTACAAATATTTTTAAGCAAAAAGGTCTTATATTCTGCCTACAATATTTGCAATGGTTGCCTTTATGTAGACACACAATATATTTGTAGTGATTGCATTTATGTAGCCAAGTGCAAATGACAAAGACTGAAAAAAATCAGGAGTAATGGATATATTTGGGACTCTGTATTTATTATTTTAAAGAAAAAAATACCATTTACTTTCTAACCATCTCATACTAATCCATGTGTTTACAGAAGTAATAAACAAGGCAGTTGGGTTTCTGCCTTTCCTCTCTCTACTAAAATCTAATAGACATAGGAGAAACAAATAAATATTGGAAGACATAATTATAGATTGATATAAATAATATAACAATTAACAGAGGAAGGCCATTACACAGGCTGAGAGAATAATTTAGAGAAATCCAGTGCAAATGTTCAGAGGCTATAAAAATGACAGTAGATTTAAGAAAATTTACTAATAATAAATGAAGTGGTATAGTAGTTAACATAGATTCTTCAGTTGATCAGCTTTGGAATCTGCCTAGGGGATTCACGTCTGTGTGAATCTGGATGGGTCGTGGAGGGATTATCTTTGGCCTTTCCTCTCAGCTCCTACACCTCGTTTTCTTTCCCAGATACCAGGAGGTAAGCAAATTTGCTCATCACATTCTTTTGCCATGAAGTTTCTCCCTTGTAGCCAGCTGACCATGAACTGAATCTTCTGAAACCATGAGTCAAATTCAGTTTCTCATTAGAGATATGAGTGTCAGATATTGTGTCTCAGAACTGGGAACACTGACTAATGCTAGTGGATATCAGGGCTTAATGGTAGAGTATAAGGAGCTGACATTAAAGAAGTGGAAAACTGTCAGGAAATGTAGAAATATTCAGTTACAATAAAATGTTTGGATTTCATTTAATGCATAATAGAAGAATTCAGCATGGACTGGCATAATTTGATATCATCATTCTGCTCTGTAGAGTTTGAAAAATTGAGAGATGGAGACAAAGTGGATAATTAGAGTTTGGTTAAATTATTATTAATAATAATGCTATTAATTTACATACCCCAAGTAAAAGATGAATTTAACCAGATGTAAGCAGTGGGATGAAAAACCACAAGGAGAATTTAGAAATATATATGAGACATGGTTATGGTTATCTCTTGGTTACAGACAGTGAGAACAAGAGAGGAATAATATGTATGTTTGTGTGTGCTGCGTGGTGTTTGTGCAAACTAAAAACTCTCAAATCTGAGAGAACTTAGAGAATTAAGAATTTTAGTATTTTAGTTTCTACTTTCATACTGGGCTTGTTTGTACATACTGGGATGACAGTAAATGCTTTTTGTGCATATAAATGAAGTTTAAAGTACTTACGGTATTTTACAAATTAACACCTTACCATGGCACAATTAACAAAAATGTCTCTTTTTAAATTATTTTTATAAGACTTAATATTCAAGTATATTATTGAAATAACTATTAGGGAACTATAATCTTAATGTCCTATCCAAGTTGGAAAAATACAACAGGTACCAGCAGTGCTGTTAGGGAGCTTCGTGCATATTACTCAGTAGACTTTATTCTGGAGAATGAATCCTTTAGATGACTTCTAAGGCATCCTTCAAGGTTTTGGAGGATGTGCCCCAACTTTTGAACTCTCAAATGTCCCTAAAGTTGTCCATTTAGCCAGTCAGTATCCAGTATCCAAATGTGAACACAAATCATTTCTCTATCCCTTTGACATCACTCAGCTGCCTGAGACTATTCAAGTATTTTCTATTGTTGCTGCTGCTGTTATTGAAAATTGTAGGCATCAGATTACTTTCTTAGTTTAGTCTCATCACACTGCTACAGGTCTATACATTAGTCATATTCAATGAAAAGCAATGACATAGTGCTAACACTTCAGAAAAAGACATTTTTCTTTTTTAAGAAAAAAGTCAATTTCTGAGACAAACTTAAAAACCATGAAATCTTTAGTGCATAGGTTTATCATTTATTCAAACAAGAATATAAACACCTTCCTGAGACATAAGGTTTGTCTGGTGTTTACAGAAATATGCCATGATTTAGGAAGAAATTTAAAGTAGCTTATCTCCAGTGTTTTGAATCAGTCTTTTCATTTCATATCTGCAAACCAAAACATATTCTGAATCCCTCCAATATGCTTCAATTCTGTTCTCACACATGCCAAAGCTTTAGCTCTAAAGACAAACTTTTCTTTAATTTAATATGAGACAAGGGAATTTGGTTACTGACATTTTGTTCCCATAGTAAATTTGGCAAGTAGTTTTTATTTAAAGGTAGATTGAAAAATCCATAAATATATCAGGCTCAGTGGTGCACTCTTATATTTCCAACACTGAGAGAGGCTGAGGCAGGGTGGTCATAAGTTCAAGTTTGTCTCAGCAATTTAGAAAGATTATTTCTAAAAAAATAAAATATAATATGAAAAGCTAAGGATGTAGCTTAGTGTATGGAGTCCCTGGGTTCAATCTCCAATACTGCAATCGATCAATCAATCAATCAATTGTGGCTGTAACTTTCTCCACACAGTTAGGACATTTGCTCCTTGTTGATTCACAAAACAATATTGCCACAAATATAAATCAGATTATCATGGAAAAGTCTTCTGGATTATCAATGTAAGTGTATTTTAGACAATAAAATGTTATGGTTAAGTCTCAACTAACATTCTGTAAATTACTCCATCACATTAGATTTAATTGCTCACGAGCAAAAGTTTATAATTGGTTACTGTTTTGAAATTATAAAAATTATACTATGAGCTTGTTAGAATAAAGACCGAGGGTGTCCCCTAAAATTGCATCATGCTGAATAAATATGTCAGTAACTAGATTCCCATCTCTCAGTGTAGAGATGTATACCTCCAATCTCTAACCTGTACCCAAAACAAAAACAAATGTAAATACAGGAAGAGAGAGATGCAGATTGTTTTTAACTTAAATGTAAAGGCAGGAGCCTCCAAAGGTTGCTAAGGCTGCACAGCAATCCTACTGTGAGTTGGGCTTTGTGAAGGTGTATCAGTCAGGGTTTACTAGAGAAACAAATATAACACAAGATGTACAAATGTACAAGAAATGACAAGTTTGCCTTACAATGGTCAGCCACAGAGTTGGATGAGGAAGCGTGCAGAGGGTGTCTGCACCCTGGAAATTGAAGAGCCCAGCCCCGGGCCTAGGGCTCACTGTAATATCCATGCAAGTCCATATCAGGAGGCTGATGGGTCTGCGACAGAATGCTGAAGATTCTATGATGAAGGCCGCAGAGTCTACACCAGAAGGCTGAAGAGTCCCAGGCAAAAGCCAAGCAGTCTGCACCAGAAGTCAAGAGATGACCAAGCTGAAGGCGAAGACTGGAGCTCCTCCAAAGAACCAGCAGCCAGTCCTTTCTCAATTCCCTTTTTTAAGCAGCCTACCCACCCTGGGGGCATGGGGGTGGTCCTCTACACCCACACCCTCTGCATGCCTTCCTCTTGCATGGGCTCAGGATGAATACAAAGTAAGCACCCTGGCTCCCTGCTAAGTCACACAGTCAACTTTCTAAACTTCTCAAAGTGACACAATAAACAACATCCCAGAAGGATAAGGGCAGAACTGCTGAGTCACTTAGCCAAACCTCTAGACTCCCCAAGTTGACACATGTATCAACCATGACAGGTGACTGGATCTTGAGGGCACTATGTCATCAGTAGATTCCTCTACCACTGAGTGCAGCCGCTGGGTGTGCTGCTGGAGGTGGGTGCTGGTGGACAAGGAGGATCACTAGGCTCAGACCGGATGGGGTGTCTCTCTCCAGCCTCCTCCTTTCTTTGCTTCCTGCCTGCCATGAGTGAGGCAGCTTTGCCCTGCTACACCCCTGTGGCCCACCTTCTCTGTCTTGGTACTATCCTACAGTGGACTGAAAAACATAAGCTCAAAATAACCCTTTTCTTTAGGTTGTGGGTGTTGGGTTTTGTGTCTCAGACCAAAAAAAAAGTGATTGAGACAGAGCAGTTCCAACACCAAATCTTTTCTTACACCTCTACCACACTCAGTGTACCCATTGCCTATGTAGGTGAGGTGATCCTGAAGAGCTCCACCTGTGTTCAACGATATCCCTCTGATAGCATAATGATCCATAACTACAACCCATTGCTTCATTCCCTTTGCTGGTACCTTGCAAAGTCAATTTAAATTCCATTAACAGTTACTCTCATGTCTTTCCTACGTATAATCTCGATTCCCTTGTCTTGGTTTCATTTTGCCACATTTTCTTGGCAACATATAAACCACAATGTGTGCCTGTCCTCTCTACACCGTATAAAAAACAAAAGCAAAACAAACACAAGCATACAACCATGAAGATTGTTTTTACTTAAATTTTAAAGGCAGAAGCCCCTGAAGCCTCCCGAGGCTGCCCAGCAATCCTACTCCAGTGCACTGGTCCATCCCTCTTCTGTTCTTATAGACACAACTCAGGGTTGTTTTGTTACAAAGCAACTCACACATTTCTGGCACTCGTGGCTTTATGATAAACTCACTTTTCTGAGAATATGGAGGAAATCAGCAAAGAATGTTCAAAGTTCCCAGGACCTTAGCTACCAAGCAAGAAGCATCTGTACCTTTCCAGTCTTTCACCATGGGTAAACACTTGCACTTCTCCCCTTTCATACAGACGGACACTGTTGGAAACCACCCAGCTCTTCTGTAGTTTTTATTGCTTCCCTTCTAGATGGATGATTTTCATTACCACAC
>NW_004955409.1:15677307-15728019 GCF_000276665.1 Chinchilla lanigera
AAGAAAGAAAGAAAGAAAGAAAGAAAGAAAGAAAGAAAGAAAGAAAGAAGAAAGAAAGAAAGAAAGAAAGAAAGAAAGAAAGAAAGAAAGAAAAAGAAAGAAATCACCTTACCTTCCATTTATCTCTAGTCCCACATATCTGCTCTTATTTATGACAATACTCTTGGAGCCACTGGAGTATACACACTGCTATTCTTTGGGCTCTTCTCTTAAACTTATAACCAGGTAGGCCTTGATCCTCACCACACCACAGCAAGTGTCCTTTCGAATGTCACCAGTGTCTGCCACCGTGATAAATCTGGTACTTCTTTCCCGGTCTTTATCTGGCTTGACCTCAGCAGAGTTTGACAAAGATGATCGATCTGCTCCCTGAAATGTTTTCTTCGCTTCCTACACAGAGCACACGCTTTCACTTGGCTTTTCATTTCTCTTCATGAAGCACTTCTTCACGATATTCCTCGTTTACTCATCTTTATCTCTGCTAATCATTTAACTTTGCTGTGCTCCCCAGAGCTCAGACTTTAAACCTCTCCTCTTTGCATCTCCAATACGTATAGAGGAAGTGGCTGATTGGCTTCAGTCCCATGGCATTAAGTACTGTTTGTGCAGAGAAGGTTCCAGGTATCACAGCTCTAACTCAGACCTCTCCTTTAGACTCCAAATCTATACAGCTATCTGCCTGCCTAACAGTGCAAAGCCATCTCCAGTTCAGTACACCAAATCTCTAAAGCTTCATTACCTTCTTTCCTGCCCTGGTTCTCCTGAGGATTTCTCCATTTAATTCTTTTCTTTCAGTTGCTAGACTTAAAATTTAACTTCTTTTCTTCTTCAGCTTCTTTTATCTAATTTATCATCAGCAAGGTGTGTTACCTATTTTGAGGACAATTAAAAATTTTAAGTGAGGTTTAATATTTGCTATTAAAAACAAATAGATTTCTTTTGCCCCCTTTACTTAAAATATTTACTTCAGAACATCACACATGTAGTTTTTGCCTCTCTTTGAAAGAGACAATAGATAGATGATAGATACATAGATAGATAGATAGATAGATAGATAGATAGACAGACAGATAGATTAACTTTTTAATTTTTTGTTTGTTTTATTCTGGCATACTGAGGATCAACGGAAGGCCTTGCTTATTCTAGGAAAGCACTTTACCACTGAGCTAAATCCTCACCCCTTATTAACTGGATATTTTTTTTAATAGTTAGGCTTTTGTTAGCTTTAGAACCAGGAAGGACACTTTTCAGGTACCTGTGTGTCATCTTTTTGAAATATAAACAGAAAGCGTTCACATCTTCCAGTTTCCACAGGAATACAGGGACTTAACTTAGAGAGCTACTTGCTCCAAGTTGCATAAATACTTCCTACCATTAAATGAACATTAGTTTCCTCACTGGATAAATCTAATTAACTAACTCTCCAATTGCCAGGTTTAGCTTAAAATGATAAGTGATAACTATTCATGATAAGTGATGCTTTGAATTTTACTAGAGGACTAGTTGTGTGCAATAGACCAGGTCTACTTAGTTACACAAAAGGGTGAGGATTTATTGTTTTGCTTTTGCCATGTCTTTGTATATTGCCATAGTCTATCACATTCTGATTTAATCTGATTCAATAATAAAATTGTTCTACTCCTTTTCATTTTGTGAACAGGATTTCCAGGTTAGAAAATTTTTTTTTCTTTTATTATTCAACAATAACTTACATTTTACTACATCCAGAATCTGAATCTAATATTTCTCACCAACCTGGTCCAAACCATTTGTTTGCTAATAGCCACTTAACTAGTCTTCTGTGTCAGCCTGGATCTCTTTAAATTGTACTATAATGCTATTTCAGATGTATCTTTTAAATCATAAATGATATCACATCATTTCTTTTTCCTTGTACCAACCTTGTATATAAAACAATTGTAGTCTACATCACATTAAAAGAAACACATGATGATCTATATAACATTAATTTAGATTTACCAAATATTAACTATTTAGCACTATTTTATCTCTCACTGTAATCTATTTATATATAAATATATATTTATTTACTATTTGAAAGTAAAGCGTATTATAATTCATTTTTGTATATCTATAAAATATAAAATGTCATTGTAATTCATTCTTAAATTTCTGCAAGAATCCACCAAGAACAGAAATGCTTTTCTACATTGCTACACTGTATCACATCCAAGAAATTTAAAAAGGATACAATTATATTACCAAGCATTAGATTTTAAATGTTTCAAATTGCTCCAAAAATCCACTTTATTGCATTATTTATATAAATCCAAAATATAAGACACATATGATTTTAGTATTTAAGGATCCTTTGAGCACAAAAACTATCACTTCATTTTATTTGGATACTTTATAGCTTCAAAATAAATTCTTTAGCCTAGAATTGTTTGATAATTTCCTTATAGTTGATTTAGTTTATGATAACACATTTCGGCAAGAAGAGTATATGGAAATATTGTAAACTTCTCATTGATATATACCTACCTACTTATGTTGTGGTGGTATATTTCATATCTACATCTATTAACATTTGTTAGTCATCTTTTCATGACTGTAAAAAAAAAAAAAAAAAAAAAAACCAAGAAAGGCAATTTAAAAGGAGAAGATTTATTTTGGCTGATGTTTTCGGAGGTTTCAGTTCATCATCACTTGGCCCTGTCACTTTGGGCTTTTGGCAAGGCAGAACATTACGCCAGGAGTGAATACAGCGCAGAGCTGCCTACCTTATGCTTGCCTGGAAGGAAAGCAACCGGGGTGCTAACGTGTGCTCTGAGGGCTTTCCCTCAAGTGACCCACTTTCTTCAAGTAGGCCCCACCTCCTAATGTTTCCACTTCCTGCCGAAAAGTACCCTCATGTGGAGACCAAGGGTTCACCATAGCGTCCTCTGAGGGATGCCTGGACCCTGACTTGAGCAAGATTATAAAGGTAAGTGTGGTTCTTTCTATGTTATATGCAAACTCTAGCATGCTGCTTGGAATGAGGACAAATGTTCCCTAACAAATAAATTTTCCTTGTAGTTTTTTTTTTTTTTCCCTTGGTATTTTTCCGGTACCGGGAACCGAACTCAAGACCTTGCACTGGCCAGGCAGGAGCTTTGCCGCTGAGCTAAATCCCCAGCCCCTTCCTTGTAGTTTTAAAGCATCTATTAATGATCTTTTTCTGTCTCAGGTACTACTTTGCTGGTGGAAAATTATAATTCTTATAATGTATAAGGATTCTACATCCTTAGCATAATCTGAACATAGCTGTCTTTTCCTTTTCTCTCACTTTTCTTAGTAGTACTTTAGCTGTATGAACAAATTTAAAAAAAAAAACACTTTATTTCACTACTCTATTTCCCTATATTTCACTACTGTGTTAGCAGCCTCACTGTAGTCAGAAAACATATCAGATTTTCAACAAAAAATTTATTTTAAAGAACATTTACTCCTGTGAAGATGCTAACCAGATATCTGCAAAGTCCGAAGAGGTTGAACATAAGAAAACACTAAGCAGTCCTGAGAAGACACTGCAACTCCAGAGATAAAAAGAGTTATGATCCTAACTAAATAAAAAAGGGAATCTAGGAGTCCAAAGCAATATTTATGAACTACAGGGTAAAGAGAGGCAAAGCCTTTTAGATGATGGCTAGAAAAATATATACAACAGTAGCCAGAAATATATATGCAAATGTTTTATTTAACAATATGTTGGTCCCCCCATTGATGGTATTAGTTTAATGAGGTCTCAAGGGAAGCAAGTAAGAAGTACTGTACCTAAGTGCCACAGTGATAATTATACACACCTAGAAGTCACAAGTAAAATTACACAAAATCAGGGTCCTTCACCACAGTAAATTTCTGGGGGTGTAATAGTAATAGTTATTGTTTCCTCAAAACTTTAGCAATAGAGTATGTCTTAGGCTTTGAACTTTCTTTTTTCTGATATAGATGTATCTGTAGAGAGATAGAGCACTTTTAATTAAAATTTCATTGTTAAGACTAAATTTAAAATAATTCATGTGTTTCAGGAGAAATTTACAGCTTTTTGTATTCATTTGGTAGTGTATATTTTGCTAATTTTTCTTATAGCTTTACTTGCTTGTATTTTATTTTTCCCTCAGGTATTCCAACACTGATATTTTGCATACACAATTCTTTGTTTGGTAAATTGATGTAGTCAATTGTTGTAGGTATTCTTCTGGATGATTCAGCTATTCTCTGGACAGTATGAGCAACTTAAAGAATGATACTTTATGCATCTCTGAGAGATGAGTCATTCCCACTGGAAAATGTGATAAAGTGACTCAGTATTTCTACAGGAGCTATTCTTAAAAATGTGATGCTCAATTTTATAGCTGAATACTGGCAGGAATCCATGTGTTCTTTTGATCAGCATACCCAGTCACTTATATATTAATAGATAGTCTAAAAATATATATACATATTTCGAGTATTTTTGGCCTCTAACCGCATCTCATCTTTATTTTTTTTTTCCTGTTTCCTAGTGGATCTATCTGAAGGAATAACTTGGAAACAGGTTTAAAGAGGTTGGCCATAGCTAACCAATATTATGCATCTTGTAAAAGTTTGGCCAGAATTTTGGGGGCAGTCTTACAAACAAGTCAATAAATTGAAATTGTGAAAGGGGAATAGGGGCATAATTCTAATGTGCTTTGGGTGTTGTGGAAAATTTTCTTCACTCTTATGAAATGCCTGAAACAGGTACTTGTGAAGCAACGAGGTTTACTTAGGTCACAGCTTTGGAGACTGAATATGTAAACAACATGATAAGTCTCTGTTGAGAAACCCAAGATAAACAGAAGAGTAAGCATGGGGTAAAGGAGCTCATGTCCACTCAAACTGCAGAGAAGTGAACGGGGTCAGGTTTGATGTTTTTATAGCAAGCCTCTTGGAGAATGAACATAATGCCTTAGGAGAGCAGGGTCTCCACTCATGTAAGGAATCCCTCTGGGCCTCGCCACTCAAAAGTTTCACCAACACCCAGTACTACCACATTCACAGCCAAGACCCCAACTACAAACCCAGGAGAGGCTCAAACCACAGCCAAACCTCTGCAGATATCAAGCGTATCAAGCATCGTGGTACTTCTGTATGAGAAGAAATGAACAGAATAGCACAGAAGCAAAGTTTAATAACACATGCAGTTGTCTGAGATGCAAAATACTCTCTACAATGTAGAAAACCTGAAAAAAAAACTTAGACTGTTAAAATAATCTAGATGAATGACAAAAAGCACTTTGCCCAAATCACAGAGTCAAAACCAAAGAGATCATGTGTTGGATGAACATTTCCATTGTGAAATATACAATTCCTTGTCACAATTCAGACATATCAGAAAGAGAAAGAAAGAAGTATCAAAGTTGGAAGAGAAGTAACAGAAACCATTACGATAATTTTTTTAAAAATGATCTGTTTCAGTGGATGCAAAATAATAAATAATGTCTGAACATGGTGAGTTGACGGTTGTTCTTGGTTATTAGTACTTACCTCAGAGCAGGATTGTTATTGTTGCTTTTTTTCATCTCTTCTTTCTTTTTTTGTAGGTGCACTGCTGGGGTTTGAACCCAGAATCTTGCACATGTCGGGAAAGCTATGTATTTCTCAATTAGCTTGGATTACAATTTCAAATATTTCTTGTATGATAGTATAAATGTTCAAGAAATTACAAGTAAGTAGTATAAGAAAAATTGCAAGTTATGCAACATTTTGCAGATCAACTAGATCTTACTATTTCTCTTGAAAATATTTTTTCACATCACTACAAACTGATATAGAAGTCATCTATCAAAAACAACTTGACTGAGATACAATTGACATATAACATAAAAGCAACCCCCATGAAAGTGAGCAATCTGACAACAGTTGACTTCTGCACACATTCCTGGTATCGTCACCACAGCCGTGATAATGAGCATCACACCTAAGACATTCCTCATACCCCTTTGTAACTGTGTTTGAGAGAGAATTTTTGATGTTCTAGAACATTGTTGTATCTACACTCGTAAATATTCTATGTACAGTGCTTGTGACTGACAATGCTGATACATCAATTTGATTGAGTTAAGAAAGGCCTAGCAGATGACTAGAACATGCTTCTGGGTTGTCTAGGTAGGTTTTAAAGATTGGCCTTAGGCAATGCATATGATCTTTTTTGCCTTTCTCTCTGGCTGTTCCCTGCTATACTCCTGGGCTGCCATAAATTAAGCAGTTTTGCTCTGTCATAAATTTCCTGCCTTGGAGCCAATTGATGAAACCAGCAAGCTAAATAAACCTCCCCTCCTTTAAGCGGAGAATTTGGGTTGCTTCCACAATTTAGCAATTACAAATTGTGCTGCTATGAACATAGGTGCACATATGTTGTTGTGATATGTTTTTAGATCTTCTGAGAAAATACCCAGAAGGGGAATAGCTGGGTTGAATGGGACTTCTAGACGTAATTTTCTGAGGAATCTCCAAACTGATTTCCACAGTGATTTCACCAGTCTGCATTCCCACCAGCAGTGGAGAAGCATTCCTATTTCTCCACAGCCTTGCCAGCATTTGTTATTGGTTGATTTCTTAATGCTAGCTATTCTTACTGGAGTAAGGTGGAATCTCAATGTTGTTTTAATTTGCATTTCTCCAATGACTAATGATGTTGAACATTTTCTCATGTATTTGTCATTTGTATTTCATTATTTGAGAAGTGTGTATTCATCTCAGCTGCCAATTTTTGGATTGGGTCTTTGAATTTGGGGGACGCTGATATATTTTTAACGCTTTATGTGTTCTAGATAGAAGCCCTTTGTCTGAGGGACAGTCAGCTAAAAGTTTTTCCAAGTTTGTGGGTTTTCTTTTTACTCTGTTGGTGATTTCTTTAGATGTACAGAAACTTTTCAGTAGTATGAGATCTCAGTTGTTGACTCTTTCAAGTGTTTCACATGCAGTTTGGTTTTTGTTCATGAACTCTCTGCCAACCCCTATGTTTTCAAGGTTTTTCCCTACTTTCTCTTCCAATAGGAGAACTTAGCAAACATATGCCTGAAGTAGCTTTGATTTTATGTTAATAAATTATTTTTTGTTCATGTGATGACTTTCAAAAGCTATAGCACACATTTTAAAAGTTTATATGATTTGATATGTTTTACACTTGCACAATGTCAATAATAACTCAAAATTGGAATTCAAGATATTTATTTTATGGTAACTGTAAAACTGTAACACCACCACTTTTGCAGAAGTTTCTCATACCTCTCTCTAATTGTATACTCTAGTCCAATATGCCCAGTCGTTTACTGGATGGTTTTGCTTGACCAATTCTGCTACTGGGCATGACAATGCTTTTAGAGAAAGATGCATGCTTTTATCTTCCAGTTACAGGCTAAACAGAATCACAAAATTTCTCTAGCACTTTATTATCCAGAAAGCAGCTGTACACAGAAGGAAGGCAACCATGTGAAGATAAAGGCTGATATTGGAATGATGTGGCTACAGGCAAAGAATACCAAAAACTGTTGGCAACCTGCAGAAGTTAGAAAAAGACAGGGGAAGATTGCTTTCTCAAGTTTCGGAGAGAGCACGCCCTGCTGAAGACTGAATTTCAAACTCCCAGCTTCTAAAAGTGTTAGGATATAAATTCTGTTGTTTTAAAGCCCTCCAAGTAGTTTTAGTCTGTAACACCAGCCATAGGAATCTAATGCAGGTACTTTCTTCCTTCATTGCTGTCTTGGTTACTTTTCGGTCATTGCTGAGACAAAATACCCAATGCCCAAAATGAAGGAAGAAAAGGTTTATTTAGCTCACAGTTTGTGCAGGTTTCAGTCCGTACTCAGCTGGCTCCAAGGCACAGGGGCACATGGCAGGGGGCAACAGTTCATGGTGGCAGAAAGCAGCAAAAGCAACAAGAGCAAAAGGGAGAAATGGCAGAGAAAGCAAGCCTCTTTCCCTCCGTTATATCGTAAGCAGACTACCCCAACCCAGAGGGTGGCACTCACATAATCTCCATGCCCTCCTCTTGCACAGGCTCAGGATAAATACAAAGTGACCATGCTGACTCCCTGCTGAATCACATAGTTAACCTTCTAAACTTCTCACACTGACATATGAACAACATCCTAGAGCAAGAAGGGCATGTCCTTTTGACCCCAGGATGTAGAACTGCTGAGTCACTTAGTTTAACTTCTACACTCAAGTTGACACAATGTGTCAACCATAACAACTTCACTGAAGTATCATACATTCATCAGACAGCATCACACTCTGATGGAGCTATTAACACTTACGAGTAAACTAGAGTCACATACTGTCAGTTTACTCAACAAATGAGGTTTAGAACAAATCCAAATTCGTGCCTGAACAATATGATAACTGTGCATGGTTTAGAATCTCAACAATGAGTATTCCACAGCAAAATGTTAAATTCCTAGAGTCATTATTTTCTGAAGAATCATAAACTTATTTTAATTTAAGAATGTGTGACATCCATGACTATGATAGTCTGTCTTTGATTCCCAATGTAACTTTAGCTTCAAAAATTGTTTACTTATACTTTATAATTAATTACTATACTACCAATGGAATTACACTGACTCAAAGAAAATGTTACCATATTCATATGGTTCATTACAATACATTTCATCATACTTTTTTCTAAAATATAATTAAAATTCAGAATTTTTTTTCATTTTCAAATACATCTAACTTTAAAGGGTCAAAGTGTGGCTACTTGCTTATTTCCTATTTCATTTACAATGACAAATCTTAGAATTCATGGACTACCTTTAGTAGTTCAATTATAACGAATTAAAAATAAAACCTGGCTTGAATAATCTTTAAGCACATCTCCAAATGAAACCTGATTACTTACTTACATTCTTTTTAAAAAATTAAGGAATGCCTCTGAAAATTCTTGATCATTAAAGTAATTCTATGATAAGAAATGTACTTTCTTCACAGAAGTTAAAACTAGAGGTCATTATCGAAACAGAATGTTATTACTATCTTTTAAAAGATAGGAAATGGGCCCACTGAGGGCTCACAAGGGCACCCCACAAAGTCAAGGACGTTAGAATTGCCTAAGAGTGGGGATAATTCTTTCAAATTATTCATGAGAGACATTAATGCTGCAAAATAATCATGTAAGTACTCAATTACTGTACAAGTAACTGAGGGTTAGGGCCCCTTCTGTGATAAAGGAGAAATGTGAGATAAGTACCCATCCAGGATTTAGGAAGATTTAACCTTGTGATAATAGAACAAAAGGAAAAGTGCCTTAAATTAATACATTATTTTCATAAGAAAGTCATTATATCCTGACATCCCCCCAACCAAAACAAAACAGTTTATACCAAGTCTACAAGAAGATAATAAAATGATTATTTATAGAATAACAAAAATAGGAGTAACATAAAAGAATGATTACTCTAAAGAAAATTAGATGAAGCTTGGAAAATGTGGCAAGAAGAAACAGGAAACTTAAAAGCTGGGGTTAAGTCACGAGGATCATTGAAGAAGAACTAAACTAGCAAGAGAAATCCATTCTGAAAAATTTGACTGCATCACATTATACTTGCTGCTTTCTTTGTTAGGGATTGGGAGACAATGTGGATATTGCACATCTAGATTAGAGCACAGTATTTGGCACATGCATGTGAACAAGTTGAGATTCCTGACCTGAATACAAAAATCAGTCTTCACCCAACCTGGGTCTAAAGATTCTAATAAAAATAGATAACTTATACCTTGTCACTTTGTCCTTTTCAACATTCTTACAAAGTTTTGGATGACTATGTAAAGTATGTAATTATTAAAAGCATAAAAGTAAGAGGACGCAAAGACACAAGCATTGAAAACATTTGAAGAGGTCAAGTATGGAGTCAAAGGAAATGTCTTAGCGTACTCATTTTAGATGAGTAATATATGTGTAACATTTAAATTGGCTTATTGTTGAGTCAGACAGCTAATGTAATTTTGAGCTGCATAATTGTGAGACTATATCTAAAATTTGTTCATGATGACCTCCACTCCACACAGAATGCTCCACTTACATACTCAGTAGTTCAGCTTCAGCAAATATTAAGATTTCTTTGTAATTATACGTCTATGGCCTCTCTTTTCTTAGACCATTTGCTGGTTTGTTTTTCTTTTTTCATCTTTTTGAGACAGGGTCTCACTATGTAGTTCAGGCTAGTCTTGAGTTCACTTTGTAGCCCAGGCTGGCCTCCTCGCAAAGATCTTCTGCCTCAGCCTCCAGAGTGCTGGGATTATAGGCGTGGGCCACCACACCCAGTGACCATTTGCTTTAAAGAAGTTGCAACTGTAAATCCTTCCTCTGCCCTATTAGAGATGTAAATATTTTCATGGTCTTTTGTCAGATTTATAGCTTTGGAAGGTCTTTTTCTAGGATTTGAAAACCAGGTCTTTGAAATATAATCACCATGCAGTCATCAAGGAAGATAATGTCCCTGTCTCTCTGTTGCTGTCTTAGGTAGGAGGGATACAGGTCAAATTGCAAACTGAAATAGCAGAACAGCACTAACCTCTCACCAACTCACATCTGTGTCTTCAAACTACTCACCCTACCCTGCATAAATCTTCCTGCGCTTCATTTAAGCAGAGTTAACTTTAATTTTTCCTACTGCAATAGTTTTGAATAAAGTCTGCCTTCACTGTTTAACTTAACCAGTGCAATTGTTTTCCACAAAAATTGTAAAAATTACACATCACAAACCTAAAAACAAGCCTACTTCCTGTAGAAGACAGACAAAAATGGAATGGAAAAGTGAAACTCAAGTACCTATGAAGGCAGTGTGTGCTTATCCATGTAGTCCTTTCATCTTAGCTTAGCTCGAAGTAGTTTGGTCTTATCAGATCAAGCTTGGCCACTTTCTAAATAATTTCTTGCCTCTTCAGGTGGTAAGGTTTGATTTAAAACTGTTATTTTAAACAGTCTCCACACTATGCGAAATGACGTTGTGCAGCCACTTACCCCATGATTTACAAACCTCTTCCCTGATTCCTTACCCTCTTCTGTAAATAAGGATCATTTCTCTTACCTTTTAGTCTCACGCGTCACTTGGGTATGACAGCTGGCCTCCATCCTGCATCTGTGCCTGCCAGCCTCCTATCCCAGGGAAAGGAAAAATACTCCCTTCAGCCTTCTGTCCATTCTGGAAACCTATTTACTCCTGGCTGATCATTCAGGACCACAATGTGGTCAGAACACCTCATCCTCAATGCTAGCTGAGGCTTTAAATTCTACTACTGTTCATCATTCCTTCAACTAGATTATTATCAGTTCAGAGACTGATAGCTTGGCTATCTGATCATCAAAACAAAACTGCTTTGTTGTGTTTTTACTTTTATTTCTGATTTTTGGTATTAGGCTACATATTTCAACCAGTTTGCTCTAGCCTTATGACTGGCTCTTGTCAACAGAACATGGAGCAGATGTGGACCCAGAGTTTTATGATGTGAAGGATATTTGTGTGTTCGAAGTTTATAGGTGTGGGTGAGCAGAAAAAATATATTTTAGTACTTAGGTCATTGGACCAAGAAGAACCATCTCTTGACCCTGTGTAAAAGACCTTTTGGCCTTGAGATCTTGGCCGTGACCATACTAAATGGAGAAGATTTGGGGTTGTCTCCCTCAGAAAAAAGATGTGAATGTTATTGTGTGTTCCAGAGGAAAAAAGCAAACACATAACTGGTGAGCAGGAAGTTAGTTAACTCTTCACTGAAAAGTGTTTCTTCCTGTTGGGAGGTATAAAGCTGAGAGAATTTTCCAGCATCCAGTTAGATGTGGCCGTTCAATTTGTTTTTACCTGTGGAACATATATCGAAGTGAAGTGTATTATTTCAAGGCTAAACTTTTAAAGAACTAGCTTCCCTTTGGTGCTGTTTTAGACTTTTTGTGGCTTAGTTGGAGACTAAGAGACAAAACTGAAAGTCTTTATTGAGGATGAGTAAGTCTCCTTCAGTCTCGGTGCCTAAAAGACTGCAGAGGAGCAATGACTCACCAATCTGTCTACTCCCCTAGCAACGTTTTGACTTTTGGCTTTTTCTGTACTGGAAATTGAATTCACAACATTGCACTTACCAGGCAGCTTCTGTCCCACTGAGCTGTAACCCGATTCCCACCAGCAACATTTTGAAGGAAATAGATTTCCGTTAAGTCTAAACCTTTATGATTTGGGGGAGTTCTAGTTTAGTAGTTAATGTTAATTTAGTAGTACTCAAGTTTGAGTAGCTGGGAGATATGTCACAATATCTGGAAATATAAACTGTTATCACAACTCAGAGGTGCAGAGATCTTGAATGCTACTGAGATCTGGTGTTTAGAACTCACGGACTTTAAATATTTTGTAAGGTCAGGAAGCATACCACCACCATTGATCCTGAGCTGTCTCACCAAAAATGCCAGTAAGGCTGATGTCTTACTTAGCTACACATTACTGGTCATTGATTGATGTTATTCTGAAACCAACCTAAATGTGCTGTGCTCCTTTGGAGAAATTGCTTAAATCCATTTTGAACAAAATGCCTTGTTGTGGAAGTTCATATATTTTTCTCAACTTTTTTCAAACTGGTTTATCAATCATGTTTAATTGCCCATAAATCCAAGATTAACCTGATATTACAGGTTAAGGAATGCACAGAAAGAATGTCATTTTTAAAATGCAAGCAAACATATTGGAGAAGTCTCATCATTTGAACAAGAGTAGTAGTTAATATTTCATTAACTAAATTTATGCAAGATAATCTAATTTAACAGATTAAATATACTGTTATTGCTTTGTAATGTCAACATGCAAAAAATTTAATGAAAAGTAACTGCAACTTTTTAAGGTGAAACTTAACCACAAGTATCAATGTAACAATGTAAGAGGAGAAAAATAGAGAGAGAAGGCATGAAGTTGAGGAACCTGAGTTTATCACGATTGAAAAATAGTTTAAAAAAAAAAACCTCAAAATGTGAGGTGTAAAATGATTAATTAAAGGGAAAACATAAAGTGGGCATTTTTAGGTTCAGTTTGATTCAGAATCAAGTAAGTGGTGACAACTGACCAAAGAAACTCTACTGAAATTCATTAGACACTTTGCAGTAAAAAGTGATCTGAGTAAGTTTACCAGATATAAATGTTGACACTGGGGTGGAAAGGTTAGGGTCGCCTTCCTGTTACATTCTGATGGAATCACAGACACAGTCACAACATGAGTAATGCTGAGTCTGAACAAAGAATGAATTGAGAAACGAGTGCTGAGTCTGTGATTTGTTCTGAGCCCTTGCAAGGTGGAGGAAAGAAAAATACAGTCTTTGTTGTATTTTTACAGACTTTTTCTTCCTAGGAAGCTGAAATAGATTTCTCAGGAAGAGAAGGATCTATCATAGGAAAGTACTTGTCTTGCTTAACTTTATTTCCATTATAAAATGTGTGAGGTTCTTTTTTAATAGTTATTTTAAATTCATTATAAATAGTAATACAAAGGTCCTTCCAAAGAGAGGGGAAAAACCAATAATGCAGGGAAATTCGGTGAGCTATAAAAATTTATAATAATAATACTTTTATTATTTTAATTAATTTTAATTACATAAGAAATAAAATAAAGTAAAACTTTCAAGCCACTGAAGATTTTTAAAAATTTATACAGTCCACCAAGAAGTTTTCACCACTTTTTCAACCTCTGGCAAGCAGACTGTTACTGAATGATTCATTTTTGCTTTTACTCTTTTAAAACTATAATGCTTTAAGCCACAGGATACACGCACAATAATTAACTCATTTAATCACATTTGACAATGTGAAATAGTTAATGTACTTTTGTGGGACAGTTGTGAGTGTGCATGTGCGTCAGTGCAGGTGTTAGATAGAGATGCTCATGCAGAAAGTGTGAGTTTTTAATCAATGACTAAGACTAACATTTCTAGGAAAACACTGGCAAATAATTTTGATGTTTTGCCAGACAACCAAAACTAAGTAGTTTTTAATATCTGGAAAAATAACTAAATAGCTTCCTAGAGAACTAAACAAGCAACTAAATAGCTTCCTAAATGTTCCATGCTTAAATAAGACTTTTGATATCTTTTGGTGGTATGTAAATAAAATGGATACATATCACTTCCAGGCTAAGGCAGGAGTATATGAATGTGTGTGTTTAGGGGCAGCACATTACTTGGTGTGTAGTCATGAGGAACGGCATCTGACTCAAGCAGATTAGGGTGCGTGACACTGAGATCCTCGAGCTTGAGTTGGATTGTTTCTCTTGGGGAAGGGATCGAGTGTCCTTTCTGCGTGGTGACCAGAAGAGCTCACCTTACCACTGTATGTGACTCTCACTCCTCCTCCCTGCTAACCTGACCCGAGATGTGTGCATACTCACATGCAAAGCCTGAGCTCTTTGGAGCTTCATGTTTATTCTCCACATTCTTTTGGCCCGGTCATAGTTGCCTTGTTATTTCCATTGAAGAATGTGTGTACAGATGTATTGGATGGTACAAAAATGGAAGGAAAACATTTTATGTATTGGTCCTTCAACTTCTCAGAAGTGTTTAGAAAAAAATATAATGTTAAAAACCAGACAAAAATGATTTTAGGAGAATTACAGGAAATTGATCTGATTAAATGAGTATTCTTACTAATGTGAATTCCTCATGGTATAAAAGTAATAAATCTTTAATAATTATTTTGAAACGATAATTCAAATAATGAAGTACTATTATCTTTTCTCAGGCAGCTCATGTCTTGACTCATCATTTCGTGATAAGTATTAAACACAATAGAAGACCCCTGAAATAGTGGCTACATCATATTAAATATAAAAACTTATCTCAGTCTATCTCACTTGTTGTCTGACATCAGATGTACCCTGAACAGCTAGTAGGGCAATAGTATTTAGAGGACTTAAAAAGTTCTTCAGAGTAGTACAAACAATATATGTCAGTAATTATAGAGACAATTCTCTTAATTTTTTTGAAACAGCAAAACATATCCTATGTCCAACATAAACTTGGACACCAAAATCCAATGAGGAATAGATTAACATTATTCTATCAAACCATATTAAACAATTTTCCTGACAATGTTTTGGGGAGGTCAGTTATTGTCTTTTTATACTGTATCCATTTTATTCTTTGCAACCAATAATAGCAGTTTGAATATTCTTGTAAGTCACAGATCAAATACATCTTTAATGATATGAAAACTCTGCCACAAAAAATCTTATAACCATAGCTTGAATAGCTGTTTACCTCACTGCCTAGTTATTTATTTACTAACCTATTTATCTACTCCCTGTTTTTTCATTTCTTTTAATGCCTCATATGTACATGTATGTAAAACACACATTGCTAGCCTTATTCTACGATTAGCTAATTTTGGTAGTAATCATTCTAAGTGCATCTTTCATAACCAGGACATAGTTGTTTAAATTTTTCTTTATTCAATTTTACTCTATATTAAAACAATATTTAATAGCAAATTAAAATGCTATAAAATCTTATCTAAAACAAACTCATTGTAAAATATTTAACCACAAGCAAAAAGAAATTAAAAGCAATGGCTCTTAAAAGTCAAAAGTAGTAAAAGCAGAGTTAGGTGTCCCTGATTAAAAACTGAATGAATAACACTTTGGAATGTTAGAAAAAGACTTCACATAATTTCTTTTTAGATCTGTAGTTAAAAACATGATTCATCTCTTTCACATGTGGAGCCATCAACTGGAATTATATAAACATGGGCTAAATCATTTCATGCAGTTCTGTACATTTTCTTCTCTTTTTCTGAAGTCTCAATTCAGTAACACAGGCCTGGCCTTAGAGGACTCTGAGTGCAAACTCAGCAGCTCAGTAATGCAGGTTACTTCTCTTGCTGATTCCTCTTAAAATTTCCCTGGGCATCATTTCAGCTTGGCAAGTTCAGTGGACCAGTGCCTCTCCTGCGCCTCTTTGTGCTAAAGTGTAACTGATTACCTCAGTGAGCTTTGACAATCTGGGCACAAGTGTCTGATTAGTCTTTTCTGTTTCTGTCAATGTTTGCTACGCAACCTTGCCTCTAAATATCTTGCTAATTTTTCATTAGCATGAGGACAATTTATTTAAAAGTTTAATTTAAAAAAACAAAATAACAAACCAGACTTGGTGGTACAGTCCTCTAATCCCAGCCCTCTGGGAGGCTGAAGCAGGTGGATCACAAGTTCAAGGTCAATAAATGAATAAATTATTTAAAAAATCATAAAAGTCTGGGGATGTTCCATAGGGCAAAGGCTCTACGTTTGATGAATTAACTGTACTGGAAAAATCTCCCCTGAAACTCTATTATATGTAAAAGGAATCTTAAGTAACATAATTCAATAAATGATTTCAGTGTAGTATAAAAGATACTATTAATATGCTAGTATATTTTATATAAGAATGTACAAATGACCTAGATAGACAAATAGTCATCCTTAAATCTAGTCTATAGGAAATACATTTTGATCCAATTGTTAAGTTTTCATATTCACATGATATTCTATTTCCTGGAAGGAGAGTGAAATGAAGTCTCTATATTAGGCAGAAATCTACAGCACTAGAGCCAAAATAGGAAATATAAAGCTAGATTGCTTGACAACTATGGAAGAATATGGAATCATTAGTTTTAGAGAACAGAAAAGAAACCCACAGTATACCCTAGCCATCCACAGTGGAAGATTTCTATGGAATTTCTAATCTCCTTGGTTTCCTTGAGGTGATAAACTGGTATTCCACATAAAGACAAAGAACACATCAACAAAGCCAGTCCAGCCAATAATAGAGGACCAACTACAGAAAAGCTTTCAAATTGCAAGAGTAAAGTTAAAAGTGGAGGTTGTAATGTATATTACAAAGCTGGGACATTTGATGAATGCAAACCAGTGTACATGTCAAAAAGTATTTAATGCACCAGTCATGGTCTTTTAAATAATTCTATTGCCAAAACTAACAAAAAAAAAATTTAAGTGTTCTGCAATATTTAGTAAAACCACAAATAAATGACCTTGTGTTTCAAATTTCAACTTTTATATTTAGGAAACTGACCTGGACTCATTTCCTTGTAATTGGCACACAAATTATAGAATGTAATATTTCAGGCCAGTCAACTATTTTTAGTGTCACTATTACCAGAATATCACAATGTATTTCATTATCAACTGCCATGAACATCATTTTGTATTGGGACCATAGCAGAGGCATATGTAATTAATACTAAGAGTAAAAAGCGGAGACAAAAATAATACATATTGGAGAGAAGCTTAAAAATGTGCAGAAATGAAGAAGTTCCCTGCTAAAGTTCTTATGATTTTTCTACATAATATAAATATTAAAGGGCTAGAAATTAGGCCCAAAATGAGGTTTAAAGACCAAATGGAGATTCCCCATGGTAAATAAGTTAAAATATCTATGTTAATAATCTACATAAATAGTTCATTGGAACAATATGTATATGGAGAAACCTAAGAAATTGAAAGGCCCTCTTTAAAAAACCCACAGAGAAACTAACATACCAAAGCAAAAAAAAAAAAAAATAACTGAAGCATTAAAACAGTAGATCTCACTGGGAAGATGAGGGTTAGAGTAAATTAAATAAGACAACAAAGCTGAAGGAGCTCTTGCGAAGGTCTCAGAGAAGGACAAATGTTGTTTATCAGTGGTCAGCAATGAATTCTGATATGTTGGGAATGAGCTGAGAAATCATGTATAAAACATTAGGATCAACAGCGTGGTGTAAAAGATTTTGGTGTGCTTTCACTGTTATACTGCAATGTTCCTTGAATATGCTGAACAAATCTATTAATCACTGCTGCTGAAATGGCCATTCTACCAGATACGTAGCAGCCTAAATGACTTCCTCTAATGACTCTGTACAAGTAGAATTACAATTTGTAAGCAAACCAATTGATTAAAATTTCTCTTTGCTATATGGTACATGCTCACTGAAATATAAATATAGCAGAGCTTTTGCATCAATTCAAATAGATAAAAATATCAACTAATACATTTACTGAGCATTCACTCTCCAGAACTCTTATATAAAAGAGGTGGGTATGAAAGTACTTTGTAAGATACAAAGTTTCATTCCAAAAATTAGTCATATATTTAATGAAGCTCTAGTAATGATCAAGAACTGGCCACACTAGAGAGTGCATGTAGCTCAAGAGACATAAAGGTAAATGTGACATGTGTCAAAAGCCTAAAAGAAGAGTCAAAGAGATGTACTAGCCAATCAGTGACTGAGGGACTGTGTGAACCATGTTTTGATAGAAGTGTGGATTGGTTGCCGTGGAGAGAAAGGGACGGGTCTGCATTGGCCTGCAAATGAGAGTACACGTCATTGGAGAGGCGCAGATGCTTTGACAGTTAAAAGACCTCAGTCACAGAGCATTTAGTCATGGATAATTGGCAGAAGCTTGTAGGTCAAGACCAAACTTTCTAACCCTAGAATTTTTAATGTCACAGAAATAGTTACCTAATCAGAGTTATAGGATGGCTTTTTCCATCCTGTTTTCCATTTCACACTCTGAAAACTAAGTGGATTTGCAGATTCATTAGAATGCTACACATTGTGAGATGGCATTTGCAGCTGGACTGTGTGTGAATTAAGAGAATAAATTAAGTTCCAAGTCCATTCCGAGTGTGGACTGCAATCCCGCCTCCTGCAACAGGCAGCACCCCCCTCCAATAATCACACCCCTCCAGCAACACCCTCCCAACAGCATTTCATGTCTAAATTTCCACGCAGAGGAACCTGTGCACCTAAAGTGAGCCTTTTTCCAGTTTGCCTCAGTTAACATTTAGTGTTCCAGCAACATCATGAGTAGAACTCCATTTCCTCTTAAAGGGCAACTACCTGTGGTCAAACAACGTGCGTAGTCAATGTGGGTGAATTAACACAAATTCCTGCTCATGGTGCAGCCCCAAGGACTCAGGACTAACTACATTGTGACTCTGTCTTGTTTTTGATCATGCTCCTCAGCTCCCAGAATCCAGTCACTGCTCAGGAGATTGACATTAGTATTTTATTTTTTCTTATTACCAGTGATCCCATCACCAAAGTAGTCATAAATAATACAAATATGGTAACAGCACCTGGTTTTGCCTTAGGATCACAGGCTATTCAATTGTTCACAAGTAGTAAAGATGGATTTTGCAGTGATGATGTGGTTAATCCTCCAGTTATAGGAAGTAAAAATGACACAACATTATCCTTCAGGCTGTTACACAGAATTTAGTGCTCTTCCTGAGAATGGAAACAAAGGGCTCTATGGCTACGTCTGCTCCTTATAGCACTGCCATAAACTACATTTTAGTACCATATTTTTATGTACATAACTGCAAAAATGAAATAAGGAAATACATGATAAGATGTCTGAATTATTAAGATGAACAAAAATGGAAGAACTGCCATCTATGTAAATACACATGTGTGTATATTTTATATGTATGTATGTATGTGCTCATATAAAACATGAATATAGACATATTACATAATCAGTAAGATCTCATAGTGACAATATGCAAATTTATCTGTGCACTCTCTGGTTCTTAATAGTTTACACGTGTTTTCACACGTTTATTCTCCCAACAACTTTGTGTGTGAGGAGGTACAATTATTCCCCAGTTACTCTATGGATAATTTTACCAAAGATCACCCATCTCCTAGCTAAGATGCAAAAGAAGTCATTTTGAGTCCGTGCTTTCAATCACCATGCAAGTATAATAATTTTAAATATATGAAGGCACAACTCAATGATGGTTTTACATAAGCTGAGCCAGAGTGTGCTTCTGGCTATTCAGCATCTAGAATAACAGTGGACATTATCAGCACTTTAGAAATGCTGCTTGTACTTACCCCAAATTACACTTACCTCTTTCCAAGTATAATTACCAGATCAGATTTATCAAATGTTGAACCTTCTATAAATGGAGCCATATAAAGCATAACTTGTTTCTTTTGCTTAACATTGTAAAATCACCCATTTTGTGCATAAAATGTGTCCTTCAAGTATATTTATGTGGAGGAGTTGACTGAATGGTTCTACCATAATATATATTGTGTCTTCTTTCCTGTGACTTACATACATTTTACTTTTGGTAGAACCAACACTTGAAGTTTATTCTGACTTTAGACTAGTGATACATCTTTATCAAAAGTGCCTTGAACTATTTTGAAATTAACTAAGAACTTCTATAAATGTGGATATACATGTGGCTATGAATAGAAAACATGAATATTCACAAAATATTTATTTAGCAACTACTATGAGACTCACAACCATACCATGTATGAGATACATACTAACGAATGAAGCATCAATATACCCGCCCAGAGGACATGTTTCTGATTCATCTTATTAAGTAAAGGAGTTAAGAATACACCATCTAAAATATGCTATTTCTGGTATTTTGACTATTTAAGTTAGTTTTGAAAAGCTCTAGGTGCAAGAAGATCACTCTGAACTTCATACTGTTTCCTATATGCAAGAGATAAAAGTCTCCCAGGAAAGATTCCCTCCCTGTAGCAGGGGAGAAAATGTTATTATCATGAAAGATGAAAAGTTGAAACTGGAAGTAATCTGTATAAAGAAGCCTTGTTACACTAATGCTCATTTTCCTTTCCACTCCTCTACCCAGTTAAAGACCCAGCCCAAGCTCTTTTGGGTCTTATTGCATTTTCTCAATTCACTAATCTCTATCCGAAGCAGTAAATGTGGAGTTGACTCCAGTTGCTTTTGTTGTCTTTTCTTTTCTTTTGAGGGTCCCTGTTCCACAAAAACTTGTATTAAATTAATTTTTAAAACTTTCCTCCCATCTTATATCTACTTAATTCCCATGCTCAGTTAGGACCCTAAAAGGATGGTGGTAGAATTTTCTCTCCCCTACAAAACGATGTCACTAATACCTATCAAAAACCTACAACATATTAGGCTATATATTGTATCTGTCAACATCTAGCTGGAACAAGTAGATGTTTCATGTGAAAAAGTCTAGAATCTATTGTCCTTGTCCTGGGGACATTGTAGGAAATAATATCCAGATTGTTTCCTAACTTCTACATTTCTGCTCCTCATTTTCAAATTTAAGTGGTGTCTAGGAGTAAATAGCCTCCAAGATGAATAAAGTTAGAAAATCAAGACATACTGTTAGCACTTTATACTTCAGTGCTTTTGTTCTCTTGCCAAGAGGAACTGCACTAGTTATTCAGGGAGTTTTAAAAAATAGTTTATAAAATATAGTTTGAGAATATGTTGCGCACTTTATTTGTCAAGCACTTCATTCCTTGGGTGAGTTTGGGATCTTCAGAAGCAGTCCCTTTATGGGTCACAGATGCTCAATGTTGCTTGATGCCCTGAAGAACATACACCAGACTTGCTCTATACAAGGGCTTAGAGAGGCTAGGGATTTAGCTCAGCGACACAACACCTGCTTGGCAAGTGCAAGGTAGTGAGTTCGATTCCTGGTACTGAGAAAAACAAAAAACAAGGACTTAGAGTTAAATATCATCTGTGCCAATTTTGTTTAGATTGCATATCATGAGTGTCACATACAGCGATGTTTGAAAAGAAGGTATTGCAACAGCAAGAAAATTTTTAAAAAATCAAACCATCAGGAAACCATTCCAAAGTATTGCCCCTTTAATCGGTGCTACTCTATCTTAACAGTGTTTGTAAGAACACTGATCTAATGTATAACTAAGCCAAAGCAGCAGCTTCTCAAAGGTAACATAGATCCTGTTTCCTAAAGAGCTGTGCAATGTCTGAAAACAGATTGAAAGACAAAGAAAATAGGAAAGTAGAAAGTCACTTGTAAGGAAGCCTAACGAGGCGGTGGAGGAAAGCACAGTTTGTTTGAAAAGCATTAGAAGCTCATCTAGACACTGATCTAAAGCCAGGTAAGCAATGCTGAGCCCCTGCTCCAAGGCAGGAAAGCTGATTGAGTATTACAGATTCCTAGCAAGGCCTGGTACTGGTAAAAACGGCTGAGCAGCAGCATTACGAAAAGAGAGCAGGAAAAACACACTTCATTTCAAAAATGAACATATTTTCAAAAGTAAATAAATGGGGAAAATATGAATATGAAATGTGGTTTAGTAGCTGCAATTCAAAATCTTAGATTACACGTAGAAGTATTCCCAAACCACAAAGAAATTTGAAATTGTAGGGCTAAATTAACTTTAGGTATACTGTCTTGAATCCCCTATATTGGAACTAAAAGCAACAAATCCTCAAGAGAAGAAGTCAGGAGAAAGAAAGAGAGACAGAGACAGACAGACAGAGACAGAGAGATCGAGAGAAGAAAGAGAGAGAGAATCCAGAATTTAGGTTTCTGATTTATGCAAAAAAAAGTAGGGAAATGAGAAACAGAAGTGGTAAGATTGATGAAAATATTGGAAAGAGTGAGGGTCTGAAATATTATCAGTTGTGCTATACTTTCTAATCTGGAAAATGTATAATTATCCTTTTAGGGATATAATAGACCTTCCTCCTCTTTGAGAATTAGATGCCCAGCCTTTTTGAGGCTACCATAAACAGAGTGATATTTTTGTTACTGTTATTTGGCTTCTAATATGCACTGGGACTAGATTGCCTCATGAGAATTATATTATTTTTTCTTAACATATAAACCATTAGTTTATAACTTATTTAGATTAGAATTTTACAAAACAGCCAGTATATGTGCTACAGGACGTGGCAGTAGGGAAATATTTTTAGCTGACTCCTTATCTTGCAATCTCTATTACCACCCACACATTATTTGCTACTTTCACATTATATAAAAATGCCCTAGAACGTCAAGATAGTCCTTACCTTCCATATAGACGTACATACAGCTCTCCTCTTCACTTTTCTGCAGAAATTCTGAAGCCATCATTGGCAAAAAGAGTAACCTTTAAGTCTCGTCACTCTTACTTAAATAATGAGAAGTGTGTCATACTTATGAGATAGTTATGAAAATTAGAGATAAGGATAGATTGTCAATTGTACAACACAGAGATATTATACTACCTTTAACATAATTCCTAGTTCCTCTAAATTTTTTATTTTACTCTTCTGGTGTCATCTTATTTACTCTCAAGTTGGCATTATCTACGATATACTAGGAAACAAGAGCTTATATAGCTCAGAACGTCCCCAATTAACAATCTGGAGAGGTTTCAAACGTGTGCTCAAAACTAAACAAGTATTTTCATCTATCTTACCACTTCTGTTTCTCATCTCCCCACTTTTTTTGCATGTCAGAAACCTAGATGCTGGATTCTCTCTCTCTTTCTCTCTATCTCTCTGTCTCTGTCTCTTCTCTCTTTCTTTCTCCTCTCCCCAAATCCCATCAGCTTCACTTTATCAACAGTTCTCAAATCTGTGTACATCTCTCTCTCTCTCTCTCTCCATCCCTGTGCCTGTGGCCTCAAATTTCATGCCACAACCCAAGTCTTGCGACATTCTCCCAATTTTTCTCCATAAGCATTAAGGTGATCACTTTAACACATACACATATATGTACCTCGCTACCAAAAGCTATTTTACAAACAATTGTTTTTCCCTAACAGTAACACAGTCTTTACCATATGTGAGGCTCTCATCCAAGCTCCTTAACTATCACAGCTAAATAGCTCTCCTCCCAGCTGTGTGACACTGGCTCCTCCTCCTCTCCTCTCTCCTTTGCTCTCCCCTCACTTGACTTTTCTTTCATCTTTTTCCTTCTGGTGGACAGATAACTTGTCTGAAGGTGCAGAGAAAGGAAACGGACGAAGTCAGAATTTCAAGCAAGGCTGCCTCCATATCTGCACATAAGCATACATATGATGTGGGTATATATGATGATGATAGTTTTTATACCACGTCATATACTTAACTGCATATATGTGTATATTTATCATACTATTTTATCCAGTTTATCATTGTATTAAGCATATCCAAATGAGTTTTAACAGTTTCAATACATATATTCCTCTGTAACTAATTCATAGTTCAAGGCTTTCAATAAATTTTTAGTATGAAGTACTTCTGCAAAAAAGTTTGCATGATTCATAGTTAGTATTTCAGACAGTCCTCCTGATAGCAACTCTGATAAATTGGACTTTTATTTTCATATTATAGATAAGGAATCTGAGAGGAAGAAAAATGAACTTTTCAGAGGTAGCCGAGCTAGGAATGTTAAAGAAAGATTCAAATCTAAGATTTCATAGTTTCTACTTCATTCTTCTGTTTTTCCTACACAATATTCTAAACTTTATTTCAGAAAGCTTTTATTTACATTTCATATATTTTCATGTCAATATGCTTATTAAGTTTTAGCATGCTTATATTTATAATCATATATTTTCTGATAATAAAAATATAACTTTTGTATAATTTATTATTACTTTGTATCTTTAAATTTTATAAATAAGTGCCTTACAGTCATTGGAAATAAATGCTCATTTCAGAAAAGAGAAAACTAAAAAGAAAAAGGAATGTATTCTACTTCATTAGTCTACAAGAAAAACTCAATTATTTATATTGACACTGTACATTACTGTAGTGAATGCCACATGTAGCTTTTGAGCAACTAAAATGTGACTGGTACCACGTTATATTCTCTGTAGATCCAAAGTGTATATGGATTGTAAAGTCTTAATATGGCAAAAGTATGATAACCATGTAGCTTTCATGTCTATATGGATAAAACACTGAAGTGATCATTATTTAGATACACTGAATTCAGTACTACATATTATTAAAATTACTTCCACCTCGTTATTCCCACTTTTTTAACATATGGCTACTGAAGTAAAACTTTAAATCAATAATGTGGGTTATACTGTTTGCCTTGCATTGTCCTGCTATTGATAGTGTTAACTAGACTAAGTTAATTTGCTAAATTGTTATTTACCAACAGTTATATGTAGAGGATAAAGAGAAACTAGAAATCAGTTTAGTCTCCCTCCTCCATTAAAAGATGATAAAACCCAATTCAGAGAAGCTAATTTTACCTATCGTTACCTTAAAAGTTAATGGAAGAATCATTTGGATGAAACTCAAGGCAATCTCTTTAATGGAGGATATTTTTCTTTCGGTTATATGCTTTCTCAGGCCACTTCTGTATTGCCTATATATTTCTGAGGCTGGAAGCTTGTGAACTACACCTTAAGGGGCCGTAACCCTCCAAAGGATCTGACTTGCAGGCAGTGGCTGTAACTGCACCACATCTGGTTTAGTCTCCCATATTGTAAGAGAAAGGAGGAGGTAGACTTCTGATGCCTGGATGTCATCAAATGCAAGGCACTGGGAGACCAGTGTCTGAACATAACCATCAAATAAGTAAAAATGACTTTAACACTATGGGCTTAGCTGGCAATTTCTGACTTAAATTATAAGATTACCTAAAGAAATAACAACCTCAAAGTTTAAATCTTTGAGCTCAAAACACAAATGGAATGTCAAATAGAGTCTAATCTCTCTGTAGATGTGGAGAATACAGCTGAAGAATCAGTTCCTTTATCTTGACTCTTTGGAGATTGAAATATTTACATAGTATCCAATCTTCTAGGCATCTCTGGTGAAAATGCATGATAGGGAAATCCTGGAACCTTGAGAATAGGGATGTAGACATTTGCTGAATATGAACATCCAGGAATGCTAAATCCCCTCGTGATTCCTTTGGCAGCAATAGCATTCGCTCCTCCATTTTCCAAGAACAGATTTTCCTTGTCTGAAGGTCCCGTATTTAAACTATTTTTTGCTGCATGCTAATTTGAAACTACTGTGGCTTATCATTTTTGATGATTCCTTGGGAGGTCAGTCTGGACAGTTCTGCTGGTCTTGACAGCAATCAGAGCCCTACCTGCAAGATTCACTTACAGCTGGAGAGTACGAAAGAGTCTGTTGACAGGTCTTGAAGTTCCCACTGGATACTTGTTGAGGAAATGAGGCCTTTCACATGGTCTCTCATTCTAAACGGGGTGTGCATGGCAGTATCAGTGTCTCGGGAGAATGAGAGCGGAAACTGCTAGGCTTCTTAAACTCAAGGCTCTAGACTTAGCGTATGGCCAAACCTTCTACATTATATTTATTAGAACAAGATGCAATGCCAGTCCAATTTTAAGGGGGCAGTTTGGAATTCTTTCATACTAAGTATAAGAAGCAAACAAGGAGCATGCAAAGCTGACTGCCTGACTAAAAGTTGGGGAAAGTAGATCTCAGGGCAATCATTGGAACAATTCTTTTCACTCCTTATCATGAAAATAACAGATTAAGCAATAGGCAAAAAGCAAGACCAGTGGCAAAAAAAGAGAAATATATAAAATCTCTGAGGAGCTTTTATGATAATAGAGAAATAACTACTTTTAGAGCCCTGCAAAATAGTTTTTTATTGTTATTTGCAATATAATCATTTTTCCTTTTGTATTGAGTAGAGTCTGAGTGATGGCTAATTCTGACTGCCTAACCTACCACATATGTTAGTGAAAAATTTGAGAATGATTTTACAAAGAGATGCGAGACTGTTACTGCAGACTGGTGCTGGTCTGGGAGATGGTGGTTTATTTGAGAATGGAAATAAATCTTAGTTTGTCTATCTTTTGGCAAAGCTTGAGAGAATGTTTGATTTTACCACAGATAATTTATAAAGTGTTGCACGGAAACATGAACTTTTCATTGTTTTTCTATTATGTGTAAAGTTTAATTATGTGGAGAGATAAAATGATTTTAATTGGACAGAATTATATGTGTACAGTTACAAGTAATCAAAGGAGTGAATTATGTTATTTCCATCTCATTGTGTTTCTTTCCTACACTCATCCTTCGTGGGCTTTGAACTATTATGGGGAGGAGCTTGTAGCAACTTCTGTTAGCCTTCTTTGCAAGCTCACTTTCTGATCTAGCTAACTAAGGTGGGGACTTGGACAGCAGTGTGAATAACTGAGACTTTTAGCTCAGACCTCAGGGGCAGTGGCTCTTCATTGCTGCTAATTGCTGGTGCTGCAGTAGTGCAGATAAGACAGGCAATGGACAATTGCATGTATCCCACCAGGGGCTGAGCTTTGACGCTTGCTTCCAGCCCCGACATCTGTGGCAATGCTTTAGTACTTTTAGCCCTTGAAGAGCTGCCCTCCAGCAACCTAGACAGAAGTGTTGGTGTGTGGATTCCAGTCCACTGGTATCACTTGCTTTTTGGACATCATACTTATTCTTTTCTGATCTTCCAGAAACTTTGCGACACCAGCCTTTCTAGCACTAAATAATCCAATTCCTGTTTTATATCCCTTTGGTTTGAAATAGGTAGCATATTTCTATTTTGTTGGCTGAACACTGATTGATACAATTTCTAAGCCATAAAGTCATGTTTACTTCTATGAAAGGAAAGTATAATTTTATAATCAGAGTACTTGCAGCCAACAGAATCAATATACTTTATAATTTCAAGAATGTCAAAATGTCCGTAAAATGAGTAGATTAATAAGCCAATTTTGCAAGCACACATACAAAAGCTGGAGGTTATTCACTTTCCATGAGTAAGCATTCTTCATTCTTATGCAAAAATGGGTAAATTTATTCATTTTTTATATAGAGATGGCCAACAAAAAAAATTTAATCAGTTGTACAGATTTAAATGGAGCAATGTTAGTCTAAATCAGGTGTATGGACTACTGCCAACCTGCAGACTATTATTAGTCTGTGAGATCGTGGCTTATTTTAGAATGGAAATAAGCACACTGCATCTCTCATAGAAAATGTCATTATTTTCCCAGGTGTGATGGTGCACATCTGTAATCTCAGCACTCAAGAGGCTGAGGCAGGATGAGCAATGTAAGTTCAAGGCCAGGCTAGGATACATAGTGAGTGCAAGGCCAGCCTGAACTACATCGCAAGACCCTGTCTCCAAAAAAAAGGAAGAAAAGAAAACAATAAAGATGTCATTTCCTTTCTCTCAAAAGAGTGCAAAGATTAATTTACATGTGTTGTAAGCAGCTTACCTTCCTGAGAAGTTACAACCAGTTTATAGGGTTATTATAGAATAAGGGATTGCAATAATAGACTAGGGTTATTATAGAATAAGGGATTGCAATAATAAAGTTAAAAATGCTTCATTTGAAATAGAGAAACCTAGCACATGGGCAGATTTTCATTTTGATAAAATTTATTTTAGGTCTCTATGTATTCTTTGGGGAAAAAAGAGAGTGTGCAATGACATGCGGAGCAATTCCCCTCTGAAAATACATGAATTCCTAAAAATCATAATGGTTATAAGATGGGACAATCAGTCATGATCAGTGAGCTACAATAAAAAGAAAGGACTTGGTAAAAACTTTAATGAGGTTTGGAAAATGATGCTTCCTAAAAAGCTAACAAAACAAAAACCTGATTCCTTAAGATAGGCAACAAAAACATAAGGGAAATAAAACCAAAGCACAGAGTCTTAGGATTTGGGTTTATTTGTTTATTTATTGTGCATTCAAATACTGCTGTACTTTGTGTCCTAAATAACAAAGAAGGAAAAGATGGAAAGCCTACTTAATGAGAAATAAAAACTTCTTTTAAAAATGGAGAACTTTAAATATTAGAGCCAGAGAAAATCTGTACAGAGTACTTAGAGCCATAAAAATAAATTAGAATTATTTAGGTAGATGACTATTTTTATATTCTATTAGATTGGGAAATTTCTTTTCCAAAATCCCATTATATTATTTAAAGAAAATTGATACAGATTTCTCTTAGTTTCACATATCTAAATAATAATTAAACTATTGTGGTACTCACAACTTGAGCCAATTATCTTGATCTTGAACAAGGCAATGCTTTTAGGAACAAATTCTGACATTATACTTTCTATAAGCAAACTGGTGGGAGCTCAATATCAGAGTTGAGTAGAAGCCAAATTTATTAGCATATTTGATGTATGCATGACTCCTCTGTGCACACAAGTGCTTTTTCTGAAAATTTGATCCAGATGCTGAATACAGAAGAAGGCTGTGATATTTTTTGAATAATTACGGCCCATTCCATAAGCTGAAACAAATAAAGCTTTTGATTTAAGATTGTTTAATCTCAAGGAGATCAGTATAGAAAGCAGATTAGAAACATGGATGAACTGGCTTTCAAAAAGCTCTATTCAACTCTACAGCTAAGCAATGGCAGTTCTCAAAAGATGGCTTCATGATGTGAGCAGGAATCAAAGAAATGACTACATTCCTTTGAACTGAAGTGAGCTTTCAAATCAGAGGGTGAGTGTATCAAAAATTGTTCTTTGTGAGGGAGAGAATATGAACCGATGCTAATTTTGTGTCTCTACTCGCTCAGAAAACCTACTAATGGTAAGAGTGAAAAGAAAATGAAACTCTTTATATTTTGAAATCAAAATGCATTCTGGCAAAATGCTGTAATGTTAAAACTGTGTTTCTCTGTCAAATTATCTCGGTTCGCAATAACAGCAACAGTAATCACAGCAACAACTGAAAATATTTATCAAATACATATTATGTGCCAGGTACTCTCAAATGTTTTGCATGTTTTAATTGAATGCCCAAACACCCAGTGAAAAAATATACTCTTTTCACAGAAAAAGAAATGGATCAATGAAAATTTATCCTAGAAATTCTTGACCTATGCTGTTTTGGTAATTTATTCTGAGAACATTCATCATCTGATCTTTAGAATTAGAATGATATGATATATAAAATATTTGAGGGGTATCTAGAAGTCTTTCACATAATAGGATAACTAGACTGAGAAATGAGCATAAAAATCATAGAAAGAAGTATGTATTTAGAATTAATATCTGAAAACACTTTCTTCCATACAAAGTAGCCTTCCTTAGATAGCTAGATTTCACACATGATCTAAAAGAAGGCTTTCTACAACACTGTTATACCAAGAAAACTTCAGAAAGCAAATCTAAGTTACAAAAATATGATTTAACCAAATTAGTTATACTATGAGAAAGAACTTCAATATTATGTATGCTTGGACATTAAATTTACCATGTTTCCAAGCATCCAAGGAGAAAAATGTAAATCAAAGATGATGTCATTCTATTATCTGAGGCCAGCCAAATCATAAAAAATAAAATATTTTCTAGTTTTAGCCCTCAAAACAAATATTTTAAGGAGATAAATTTCACAGCAGTATGGTGAGTAGATCTCTAGATCTGCTTCCCAGCAAAAAATCCATTAACTGGTGAAAATTATTTAAAATTTAAAAGTAATCATTCAAGGTCCCTAAAAAGTGTTAAAATGTAGTGGACCAAGGGAAGAAACATGTAATCATGAAAATGTACTAACTCTCTGCTAGAACGATGAGTCTGTAACTCTTGAGACACAGCTGTCTACCTCCGCACCCCAGTTTCTACA
The DNA here is from genome assembly GCF_000276665.1 of Chinchilla lanigera. NCBI lineage: Eukaryota > Metazoa > Chordata > Mammalia > Rodentia > Chinchillidae > Chinchilla > Chinchilla lanigera. Next base: position 15,707,652 of record NW_004955409.1, read on the forward strand.
TGTCAGAGTGTCTACTGCATGCAGGTGTGTAAAAAAGACAGATTTCTTATTCTTCCCAGATCCTTGTCAATGGCAATTGTATGTCAGCAGAAGGAAGAGCATGCCAGCGTTACTCCCTCCCTGAAGTTGTACTTCACAGAAGCTAACCTCCAAGTGAGACCAAAACTTTCATCCTTCCACCTGTTGCCTATTCATATGGCAGCAGGCTAAGAACTCTAGGGATCCAGTAGTCTTGACATGAACATTCTATGATATGATGACTCCACAAAAGAGAAACAAGCTAGGATGACCAGAGGACATACTTCATGTTCAGAATCCAGCATATAAAGCAGCAATGTAATTACAAGAGAATCCAGCCACTATTAAGGCTATAGTTCCAGAGGAGAGGATTGAAATTTTACCTAAGGAAAAAGATATCACAGAAACATCATGTACTGAATGAACTTTATTTAGAACAAAATGTGGGGAAGTTCCAATCAAACAGAACTCTGAAACATGTACTGCAACCTTGTAAAAATTTAATTTGATCAAAACATGGAGCAGCTTATATTGCAGAGTATAAGTTGAGGGAAAAGAGAGAAGGAAATGAAGGGAGAGTGAGCTGTGAATCTGGCAGATTCACAAATATGTGTAACTCAAATAGCATATTCTGAATTTACATAGTAAATAACTCAGAGGTCAAAAGAGAAATCACATATTAGAAATTAGTACCGAGTAGAAAATATTTTGGGATGAATGAAAATAGACATAATCTAACATCAACAGATGAAAGAGCAATAAAATATGAAGCATTCATGCAATGGAATAGTATTTATTGATAAAAATGCTGAAATAATGACACATGATGAATGAATCATGAAAATACGCAAAGTGAAATCAGTCAAAAACACTACATTGTGTATGATTCTACTTACCAAAATAAACATAAGAAGCAAATATATAGAGATAACAGTAGATTAAAGATTGTCTAGTGCTCAGGTGCTGTGATAATTATAGAGTGATAACTGATGGTGCAAGATTTCTCTCTGGAGTGATGAAATGTTCTAGAACTTAGTAGAGCTATTATTGATTCTATTAAATGGCTCAAAATGATGATTACTCTTAGAAGATATACATCTACTCTACTCTCCTCTTCTCTATATATATAAAATCTCTGTCTCTATATATGTATGTATATAAAACCTATGTCTGTATATATTTTATATATATATATATTACTCATGATGAATCAATTAAGATTTTTCAGTTAAAATGTAGGGCAAATTTTGCAAGAAGCATTAATGGGGATAAAATAATGAATTTTAGCTTTCAAATATTTAAGAATGTCACAATGGAAGAAAACAAACGTATGTAGAACAAATGCATACTGTCTTTCTTATTGCTCTAGGGTTATCCTTTCTTATTTCTTTCTGGGGCTTTACTAGATTTCATAAGTATTCACAAATGACTGTTGGTATTACTGTTGTAGTTTTAATAACAGGAGGATAAAAAAGGGAGAAACAAGGATAACAAATTAACTGGACAATGGATAAAACATAGATGATTGAATACATATGGAGCCCTGCTCTCCCTAAATCACACTGGTAAGATTAAAAATATTCAAAGTTTAATCGCTAAGGACAAAGAAATCTGGGAGGGGGCGATGACGAATGACTTTTTATCCTAAAAGCAAAGAAGAGCAATTATTTTAGCCAATGGGATAAAACTGAGTGTGTGATAAAACTGAAAGATGAACAGCATCATTTTCACCAGGAGATGTATTAAAATGCAGTTTCGGGGCACCACTCCAGACCTGCTCAATCAGAACCCTCGGTGAGGCCCAGCTGTGTTTTAATAAGCCGTTCAGGTGAGTCTGATACTCATCACTGCTGGAGAACCTCTGCTCTAAACCAATAGAAGTGCCAAGTGCAAACAAAGTAGATTAATTGGAAGGAAGATTAATTGGATGGTTTAATAAGATGTCACACTCATCCTACTGGTAATGGCGACAGGTCGTCTCCACCCATGAAATAGACTAGAGAGTCATTTTGAGGCTTACTACCTGGAAACAGTGAGACTGAGCTCTTGAACACTAAGAAAGATGAGGACAGGAAGAAGATCCTGTACTATACACCGAAAAGCTAGAGAAATTCGAGGTACTTGGCCTCCTCCTTAACCTGGCTACATCCAAGATTATAACAATCAGGTGTAAAGAAACTGTATCAGCTTCTGCTACTCTCTGGACATTTGTGTCCCCTAGAGTTCATATACTGTACTGCCGGCAGGAGGATTACAAACTCAAGTCCAACCTGGATAACTTAGCAAGACCCTGTCTCAAAAACAAACAAACAAACAAACAAACAAAGAAATGCTGTCCCAGACCTTGGGTTCAATCTGCAGTACCACCAGCACCACACAAAGAAAGGGGTATATACTAAAATCTAAATAAAAATTGTCATGGTGTCAGTAGATGGGGCCACTGGTTAGTTGGAGTGGAGTTATACATCAGATTCATGTCTTCATAGAAGAAGTTTGAGGGTGTCGTTTGCCCCTTTCTACCATGTGAGGACACAGCTAGAAGCCATCTTCCATGGAGGAGGAAGTGAGCTGTCACCAGAGACTGCATTTACAAGCACCTTGCCTTCTCAGTCTTTTTGGCTTTTCAGCTTTCAGAACCATGAAAATAAATTTCAATTGTTTATAAAACATGTCATTTATAATATTTTTCATATCAGCCCAGGGCTAAGAGAGGCCCTGTTATGGTTTATATGTGAATGTCCCCCCAAAGCCTCAAGTGCTTTTGGGAGGGGCCTTTGGTGACTAGACTGTGAGGGAGTCATAACCAACTTTTTGTTGGCAGCTGGGGTCTAGTCAGAAGAGGTCACTGGGGGTGTGACTTGGAAGGGCAGATCCATGTCCCAGGCACCCCCTTTCTCTGTGCTTCCTGGCTTCCTTGTTGCAAGCAATTTTCCTCCATCAAAGTCCTTAGGCCATTCTACCTGGTCCTGTGATTAAGCCTGTTGAAAGTGGACTGACACTTCAGAAGCCATAACATAAAATAAACCTCTCCTCCTTTATGTTTCAGGCATCAGGTATCGTTTCTCAGCAACAAGGACAGTGACTAAGACAGCCCCGTACCTAGAAAACCCATGCACTGAAATTAGAGGTCTTCTCATGCTCAAATGGCTCATTCTCTACAGCAGAGGGAAATTATGGAAACAGTGATTATCTAACAAAAATTGTATACCATGTACGGTAAGAATAGAATGTAGAATTATGTGTATGTAGAAAGGATTTTGTCCAAGAAATCTTTAATGTTCCTTTTAAAGAATAAGATTTAAGTGCAGAAAATCTACAAACCAGCATTTGGTAGTAACCACAAGCAACCACAGGTGGGCATGACTGCTGGGTATTATACCACTTAGACTGGCCACTGTGTATGCATTTTTGCTATTTGTTACTCTTTGCTTTGTCCAGGTCAGATTCTGAGTCCTGGGTCACAGGCACCGTTTTACATGTCAAGTGGAGGGATCGGATTGTAGATAGCTCCCTTCAGCAAACATGCCTGAAGACCTGTCTTAAAACAAAACTCAAGGAGTGGACAATTATCTGATGAACAAGATACAAATACCCATGACAGAATGAAATGATCAGTGAGAACATATCCTCCACTGGTCCAATCAATCATAATTTAAATTTTAGCAACACTCCCTTTACCCAATATTGAACTAGTGGAAGAACTTACATGAACTTGGACCCAATCAGAAATTCTCTGAGCCTGAGAAGGTTCAAAAAAATCATGTTTTTGCTGAATTTGCTCTTACTAGATATTTAAATTTAGACAACATGTATTCAAAATGGAAAGGAAATTCTGGAATTAGAGAAAAAAATAGCATAGAGGAACTGAAATGCTATTTGACCATTCTTGTGCTAACATTAAATACTTTGAATATGGTGTTGGATGGGACAACTTCCTCAGCAAGACAGTACTAAGCGTCTGAACAAAACTATTGACTACAGATAAAAGTATGGTAAATTTCATTACCGGACTCAAAACTAGGAGACAAAAGGTAGAAACATCACAATGAGGAAGAATACAGTCCCAGAGTGAGTCATCAAAGTTGCTGGTCTTTAAATATCTTTACTGGATCAAATATTTTCATCTGCTTCTTACTGAAGAATTGAAAATTCATTATTCTAACATCCTGTGCAATCTTTATGTTCTGTTACACAGTGTTTATGTTTTATAATATAATTATTTAAGGATAAAGACATTTATACAAAATGGAAGTAAGAAGAAGGTTATTTTGATTCTCAAAGTTAATCAGTAAATTTGACATTCTCCTCTGCTCAACGTACTGCCCTGTTGAGGTGCCAATAAAAGTGAAGAAACCCCAAAATACATGCCAGACTCTGAGGAAAATGATCTACCGGCCTACTTCCTCTGGCCTTGCCTGAGAGAGATTACAGGATCCACCTCTGCTTTCCTTTTCCCTTTCCCCTTCCTTCTTCTCCTTTTTCCTCTTCCTCCTCAGCCCTCCTCCCTTCTCCCTCCCCCATTTCCCCCTTTCCTTCTTCTTTTCCTCCTCTCCCTCCCACTTCCTCCTACTTCCTCTTGTACTGGGGACTGAGTATAGAGCCTTCCTCTGAATTATGACCCCTTAGTCTTTTTTTCATCAAGGGGTTTGGTTTTCAAGACAGGATCTATGGGCTATGTAGTTCAGATTGGCCTTGAATTCACTATGTAGCCCAAGCTGGCTTCAAACTCATGGCAGTCCTCTGCCTCAACTTCCCAAGTGCTGGGATTACAGGTATGTGACATCGTTCCTGACTTCCTCTTTCTTTTTCTTTTCTTTCTATTTTTTTTTTATTATGAGTTAAGGTTTTGCTAAATCACTAGTTGTCCAGGCTGGGCTTGTGCATTTTAACAGGGAAAAAAGATCAATGACTTTAGTGGTCAGTGTTAACACAGAGACAAAAAAGAGCAGCTGAGTCCACTCACAAGCTAGCTATTATCAATTTGGTGACCAAATGACCCTTGGGACTACCATAAAAGTCATGTGACAACCACACAACTTCTTAGAAAGGAGTGTGGAGGGGGAAGCGAGGGAGGAGAATGTGAAAAACAACATAATTATAAATTATCTGAAATAGTCCTATAAAACAGGTCACACATTTCAACTGCTGTGACATCATTATTTGGCAAGTTAAGTTGTTTCTCTTACTCTTCCTGGTAACTAACATTGGATATGTGATGCAGAAAGTCAGTGCCACCACAGAAAATAATGAAGTCATTTTTTCCTTAGCACTTTGAGCAGTGGATACAGTACATTTGTCACATCATTACGTTTAAATATTTTGTATGTCTTAGTGTTAATTCAAACATAATAAATATTATGTATCTTTATAAGTACTTAAAATCTGTGGATATTTATGTAGATATCTATTTGACAAAGTATATTCTTTCTGTTTCCTGAAGCCTCCAGAAGTGCCCAGCTGCAATAACTGTGTTAAGTAATTGTTGTGTGTGTTCTTGACAATAGTCCTGTCAAATTTACAATGTCTACAGGATCCCTGCATCTGCCATGGCTTCGTTCTTCCCTAAGACTCCTTATTAAAGAGCTTTAGTACTTCAGATGTATAAATTTACCCCATCTACACGCATATTTTTCTTCTCTCATATGACAATGGCAGTAACATCCATCTTAACATAAAGACACAATAGATTCATTTGGAATCTCACCACCTCTACCTTCCCTTATGTCCTTTCATAATAATGACTTTGTTACTGACTTATTCATTAATATTTTAACACGTTCAAGTATCTTTCACTTGAAAAGTAGGATAACAATCTTTTGTTGTTGTTGTTGTTGTTGCTGTTGTTGTTGTTTCCTGTACTGGGAATTGAACTCACGACCTTGCACTTGCCAGGCAGGCGCTGTGCCACTGAACTAAATCCCCAGCCCCTAGTATGATAACAGTCTTATTAAACAAAAAATGACTATTGTCCTATAATGACCATCTTTCCCAACCTTCTCAGTAAAATTCTCAAACAAAAAACCCGCCAAATCTAACTAAACATATTATTTCTTCACAGTCTTCCCTCAATAACCCAACCACTATGGTGGTTCACTTTCTGCTTTCACGGTAAGCTGAAATTGCTCTCACCTAAACCATGAACAGTCTGCATGTTGTTAAACAAAACACTTTGACCGCTTTGCAGCCTTTAGCACTCATATTTTTCTGTTCAGAAAGTCTTCCCTGCACCTTCCCACCTCCTGCCATCTTTTATGTCCTCTATCATGATCGCTCACATTTTGGATCCCTGCATCCTTTCAGGCCTCTGGTTCTCAAATTACTGTCTGCTTTCCTGTGATCATTTCACTCTCTAAAAGTTTGCAACCATTCAGTGGGAATGTGAATTTGGTGCTCGTACATACTTCCATCCTTCCATTAATGGATCAGTTCCATTGTTCCATCTACAAGTAATTTAAATACTTGGGAAGGCTAATTTAGCAGTGTTTATCAAGCTGCAACAAGAGTAAAGGTCGTCAGTGCAGGATGAAGCATCCAGGAACTATAGTAGCCTGAACATTGTGGACTACACTTCCAAAATAGTATGGTTTTATGTTTTACTCTGTTTTATTCACTCCCACTACCTTGAATGTCCTTGGCCAATTGATCAGCAGCTCCTTTCATCATAACCAGTACAAATCAAGAGAGTCCTCATCAATTTCAATTTAAATTTGATCTCATATCTGAATTTTTATATTAATCTATTGACCTCTTGGATACATTAAAATGTACCTTTAAATTGTGAATTTGATAAATTGTGGAATATGAAATACATTTGAAAATGACTGCAATCCAGATACTGAACATTTCCCTTACTCCCATATTTCCTTATCTTGCTTGGTCATGCAGTCTTTCTGCCACTCCCATTTTCTATCAGTTATTGATCTACTTCTGGTCACTATGGTCAGTTTGCATTTTCTAGAGTTTGGTGTAAATGGAATCATATAGGATGTGCTCTTTTTATGTCTCAATTATTTATTTATTATAGTTATTCTATATTTTTATTTTAAAGGAAAAAATAAAAAATGACAGAATTTCAAAACAAGATGATAGGAAATTAATAATGGTTATTATATCACATATTGTTATCTTAAAGTAGTTGCTCAGATTACCAGATACAGGCATGCAAGATTGATTGAACAATATAAGCACTAACTATTCTTTTCAGTAAACTAATAGAAATTAGTAGTACAGTTATCTTAGCTATCTGATGTGTATTTTTTAATTATCCCTTCCTTTTTTTCCACTTTCCCCCACCCCAGTTGTTCTTTAATTTTGAGCAGTTTCTTTTAATGTCACTATATCTATTCTAGCTTAGGGATTTTAATTACAGGAGGAAGGTGATACTCTACCCAAAAAATACCATATTCTCTGATTTTTTTCATGTTATTTTGAAAGTTGGTATTTTTTTAAAATTTCCAGTAGTATACCATTCTATTGGAAATATTTTGCAAATACATTTAATTTTAAACAGATACTTGAATTACTTCAAGTTTGAGCTTTTACAAATTATGTAGCAGTAAGCATTTGTTTATGAATATGCATGAAGATGTATAGTTTCATTTCTCTTGGACAAATTCCTATTACTGAAATGCTAGATTATATGATAAGCATGTTTAAAATTACCAGACAGTTTCTGCAAACTGGCTGAGGTATTTTGCAGTCCCATCAGAAATATATAAGAGTTCTAGTTGTCCTACATCCTTATGAAAATGTTGGCACAGTCAGATTTTTAAAATATTCTGGTCTATTGAAAACAGTTTTAAATATTCATTTGTGGATAGATGTTTGGATGATTTCCAGTTTTTTGCTACTACAAATGAATTGCTATAAACACTCATTTCCAATGGCATATGTTTTAGTCTTTTTTCAGTTAGAATAAATCACAAATATTTTTTAAAATGTCAATTTTAGATCATGGCATTAGGTATGTTATATTCACTATTTTATTTTATTCTTCTTTGTTGACTATTTTTAAGTAGTCATTCATCTCTTAAATTTAGATCATTACACTGTCTCATCTGTGGGTTCTGATTGAAATTTCCATTCTATTACTTAACCTTTTGCTGAAGTGCTTGTGCATTTGTGCCATACACGCATGGTTCATGAATGAGTCTGTTTCTACACAGTCATGGGATCTCATTCTCTACTTTGCTAATGAAAATTGCACGAAAATGGAAAACTCCATTCTTGTCACTTCCACAAACCTGACTGCACTAATTAATTTCATGTGAATCTTCAGATAATTGTTTTTTGTTTTGTGTTCAGAAGTTGTAGCTATTTTCAGTGAGAGGACTCACCTGAATGAGGGGTTATACCATCTTACTCAATGAGAGTGTCTCAAATCCAGTTGTAAAATCAACTCCTCCCTTTTATCAGAACAGATTAAAATTTGGCTGTAAGTGTGTACTTCATGTTGGAAGATACACAACCTCCTATTAAATCTCTTGTATATTCTTCTGGTAAGGGAGCAGGGCAAAGTACTGAGAAAGATTAAAAGAAAGAAAAAATTTTTCTATTTTATTAGGTATTCCATCATCATTTTTTGTTGGTTACTAACTTGGAAAGCCACTGACATTCTTGAAATTGAGCAACTGTTGGCATGTGTGTGTTATTCAGACAAATCCTCTCAGTGGCACAGTTAGCAAGGATAGCAGAGGACCTGAGTAGACACATTGTTCCAAACGGTATGCTATTCTTCCTGTCTTTGGGCATCTTCAAATTCAAAGCCATTCTTTTGAAATTTTTCTGATTCAACATGAAATATGCAGACAAGGAAAAGTTTTGGTACCCCCATGTGGACTAGAAAGTTTGCAATTAGATATGAGATGGTTTTGGCTTCTCCACTAATGTAGTAGAGTTAGGCCTGTTTTAAATTATTTTAAGAGGAAGATTGGCCTCAGATTTTTGTGCTCACTCTAAAGTATAACATAATTCTTCCTAATTCTCAGATTCATATCTGGGCAACGAGAAAAGTCCTACTAGATGTATTGTTCATTTCAGGGTGGTGACCAAGAAACAACAGGTATGTCTTTAGTGGAAAGATGTTTAAACAAGTCTTAGTGGCTCAGTGGTATGGAAAACTATTCAGAAGTAATAAGACAATGGAAAAGTGCACATAGTTACATGGATGAACACTCACACGAGAGTATTGGTTAAAAATACCAAATGATACAATACCTTGTGGAGCATGTTCTCATTTTTGCAAAAATCATCCTCACTTCCATTCATGTATGCATCTCTCTTCTCCACTTTTCTAGGCATGGGGTTAGGGGGAGGAATTCCTCCCCTCTGCATCTGTAATATCTTGTGTATAGAAGAAAAATCAAATGCTTTCACAAGATAGCACTTTAATAAAATGAATTAAAGCAATATAAAGGTTCTAACTTGTTATAATCAAGAATGAAGGAATAGTATTCTTAAAAATCTTTTTGTAGAAACAAAAAAATGATCAGTCAAAAGTATTTCAGTCATTTGTGTTAGAATTAGCTGAATTTTGAGACTGAAGATATGGTCACATTATTCGCTATATAGATGGTTTACAGCCCTTTATCCCAAGAGAGAACATTTGTAGAGAACACTTGGCTACCTAACTCAATAAGGTTTTGCAAAGCCACTTTAGGAAATACACAGCAATTTATGTCTAAGAAACCCATGAAAAGTTATGTTGGATTGGCAAATGAGGCAATTTCTGAAAACTCCCCTATTTGACCTCTTGTTTCTCTTGTATTATACGGTAGCAGGCTTCTCAGATGCTCCATGCATAAGATCATTTTTATGGTTCATACAGAAAATTTGTTTCATTATCTCTATACTTTTTATTAGCAAGACAAGAATTTTTAAAAATAAAGTCATCTGTGTTTGACTCAGCTTTTTCAGCTAACGGCAATCATAAGAATAGATTTACTTCCTGTTAAGCTTCCATATGTGAAAAATTCAACACCCTGCTAAGAAAGAAAATTTAATTGTTCAGTTAGCTATTAGGTAATATAGAATCTCTTCATTAATCCAAGAGCTCTCCTGTCACTCACAGAAGTAATTCTTCAATTAATTGATTCACAACCTTGAAGAGTACTTTCAAATTCACAGAAAAATTCTAATAGATTTCATGTAAAATAAAATAAAATATAATCTCTTTTCTTCTGTGAATTTCACAGCTTTTTAAAAAATCACTATATTCATCATCAGAGATTGGTTTTATGTCTTCAAATATTGCTAACATATGTGTATATACGTATACAAATGTATACGTATATACATATACACATGTATATATACACATATAAAATATGCATATACACATATTTTTATAGGTTGTTTTTTTTTTTTTGAGACAAGGTCTCACTATATAGCTCAGGCCAGACACAAACTCCAGGTGATCCTCCTGCCTCAGCCTCCCAAGTGCTGGTATTACGTATGTGTCATTACCACTGGCTTAACATATATATATTTTACATATGTATTTTTAAGTGTCACATTTAAAATTTAAAAATCATTACTCAAAACTATTCCATAAACCTTTGGTTATTTTTTTTTTTTGGTTTTTAACATAAATAAATCTCATAACTATCTTTTCTTTTCTTTGGTTAAGAAACACATGTACACATGCAAATGGCACAAAAAATACTAATTTCAATATTTTTACCTTCTCTATTATTTTTTATTTTAAAAATTAAAAAAACTGACAGAACAACAATGAAGACAAAATCAAAACAACACAAAAACATCAAAAATGATTCATGACCTCAAGACAAAATGATAGAAATTGACAGTGGTTGCTATATTACATGCTGTTATGTTAGACAAAGTTGCTCAGTCCATTAGACATAAAAATATAAAATGATCAAACAAGTAAAGACAGGAAGAAGTAAAACTAAATAAATAAATAAAAATAGTAATTTTAAGGAAACATTGGAAATTATGCAAAACTTCACCATGCAAAGTGGTAGGAGTTCACCAATGGTTCTTATACTGCAATTTGTTTTCAGACCAGTCATTCTAATTACCAAATACAAGAATGTTCCATTATTTTTATATTATATTGTTACTTTATACTTTTAACCATAATGATGAGAAATTTCCAATACCAATATATCAACCTTTTATTTCTGCTTATTTATAAGAACCACTTGAAATAATAGTTACTCTGAAGGAACACAAAACTAAGTTGATAGTAAAATACTGTTTTCTTTGTTCTATTGATTCAGGTTTAGATTATTTTACTAGAAAAGAAATGATCACACAATGAGACAGAAGTGGTAACACAGTTATTAATATATAGAAATACAAATAGAATGAAAAATTCCCAAATCTCCTATCATAATGTAGGTTTATTTCTCATACACAAGTATGATTTGCTATAAGTTAGGGTTAGGATAAACAGAGGGTATTAAAAGGAGCCTGGTACTCACTTGTAAGCTATGGGATGATCTACCATCTTCAACACAAGGCATCTAATATGGTCCTGAGCATAGATCTTTAGAATAATGGAGAAAATGAGACAAGAGATCATTCAGATGGGGTTTATGGGAGAGGGTATTATTTGTTTTTAATTGTTTATTCACACTAATACAAATAAAAGAGTTCACATTGCAGATAGAATCATGTATCACTTATTGTTGCTCAGTATTGCTTATGGGGAAATGAGTTTAACATCTATCACCCTGGCCTGGTTCCACGCTTACACCTACTCATAAAAAGTACTAGACAATGTACTTCAGCTCTGTAGCAAAAGAAAGAAGTAGTCAGCATTCCCTTTGTGCTTTCCCAACTTTACTAAAAAATTTTTCATTCCAAGTGAATTCCCGTCAAGAGAAACAAGAAGTCATTGAATCAGCTCAATGGTCAGAATCTTTACATTATAGATTTGTTCTTTTTAACAGATCAAGTTATGGCTCTGTATAGCCCAGCAATGACAAATTAGAAAGACAAGAGATCTACCTGATAGCCAGCACCAAGCTACTAATCAATTATTTAAATCTCCCAACTTCTGAGGAATATTTTGTAGCATAAGAAAAACTCATTTCCCCATAAGCAATACTGAACAACAATAAGTGATACATGATTCTATCTGCAATATGAACTCTATTTGTATTAGTGCGAATAAACAATTAAAAACAAATAGTATTTGTTCTTGAGTTCTTTGTTATGTAAATGTGAGTTTTGCTCTTCAGCATTTTAAAAGAAACTTTTAGAGTCTATAGAGAAAAATCAATCGTTTCACACCCTGCATCTTACAGTACTCCATAGGGTGAGGTTCAAATCGAACTTTGCAGGACCCAGCATATTACCCACATTTGGCTTACAGAAAAGAAAAATATGCTTGAGCCTGTCATGTCCTGCCTAGAGACCCAGTCTCCATGCTGGGCAGAATGGCTCGGTGGCGGGGGTCGGGGGGGGGGAGCATTCCAAGAAAGAGATGCATTTGAAAGTTTCATTAATGTACTATGGGAGGGGTTAATTGCTGGGTAAAAAGCTGTTTCTGTGACTAATAACAACAAGAAGACTTTGTAATTTCTAAAACTAATCATAAAAGTACAGAATCAGCTTAGTACCCAATTCTGTGGCCAGAAACTGAAATTAAAGGAAAGTGAAAACAATTAGTTTCTTCCTGCAATTAAAGACATCTCATGCCATCAACCAGTTATATTAGCAATTGCTTTGATTTTTCTATTGTCCTATGAATAACACTACACAGAAAACTGTCACTGTGTAAGTGTGGATGAGATGTTGGCATGAGGTGTATCATTGTATCTATTTGATCTTAAGACTAAGGATCAATTCCTACAATTCAGTCCAAAATGTCAAAGCAGATGTTTGGCATGAGGCAGGTATAAACAACATCAGCATTGACTGAATTTTTAACATTTCAACCACTTATCTGAATGTCAGGGCGATCAAAATATGGAAGGCAGTGACCTAAAATCTTTAGCAAAAAGGTTGTGCTTTTCAGCTACTTATATTTTATACATTATAGATTAATTTGCTAAATAAACAATTTCTCTTGGCTTAGCCTTTTAATAATGCATGGGAAGTTCACTGGGTGAACATGAAAAGTTCATGACAATTAGTTTTAAACAAATAATTTAGGATACAATAACAATAATGATTTTGCAGTGACAAGATACAGGATTAGAAGGCATAAATTCATCCAGTCAAAGTTACAAATTAATTATCATGTTTTCTTCTCACAAACTATAGTTTTTCTTACATTCCCTATTCAACTAATTATAGAGCAGCAGTTACACACAGACAAGGGTGGAGAAAGGAGTCACAACACCTTAAAATATGTATTTGCTAAGCAGTATGAGTTCATGCTACTCTCTGACCTTTGACAAATATGTGAGAATATTATCAACTGTAAACTATGCTTATCTGCACTCTCTTACATCCCTTATTCTTTGCTTTCTTCCGATCTTTGTCTCAGAAACTACTGATACACATTTTTCTGAGCATTTGCTAAACATTTGTGACTATTTTAAATGATGAGGATATATAGAGGAATACAAGGCTGGTTTTTTTTTTTTTTCACAAAATATGCGTTGGTTCATGAGAGGCAAAGGGTGAAAGAAATGCAATTTTTCTTTATGCATCATGCAAACCACTGAATGCTAAGAAATGGAGTACATACAAGTTTATTTTTATCAAAATGAACAAATTTTTGATATTGTCTCCCAAAATTAAGGATACCAGCAGGAAAAAGGTTATATATTGAGTGCACACTCACACTTTTGAACATACAACTCTCAATTATAAAAAAAATTCAGTTTTTTAATTTTTTCTTATTATTTTTGTTTTCTCATTTACTTATTTACATTGTCAAATGTTTATTCAGTTGTTTATGTTATAAACATTTTCTTCAGTATTGCCCCACAAATAATTATTCAGTTGTTTATTTTCTACTGTACACTAGTCACATCATAATCTGTATTTTTATAGTCAATAATCTGAAATTTTATGGTCAATGATAACAGCTTATTAAGTGGTTTTGAAAAGTTAGATAAAACTGAGTACAGAATTAGAAGCTATCACCAGGACTTTGTTTCCAGAAGCTATAAAAATATTATAAACTTCCCAATTAAGCTTAATTTTAGATATAATTTTTGATAACACTTCTTTAGCACTTCACATGTCCCTCAATTTATTTCTTTTCCTTCACAAATGAATAGTAGTTAATCTCAAGCACTTTCTGAGGATAAAGATTTTGAGATGAATATTATTTCTATTTAATTTGCCTTTAGTTTGTTAGATATATTGCTTGTCACTAGTGTTACTCATTTTTATTGAAGAAAAAAATTCTAAAATAATCACATAGATTCTGTTTTTCAGACAAACATGCTCACAAATTGAAATTGAACTTTCTACTGGCTACACTAGAGAAGTCAGTTTACCCCTTTTTATGGATGCTATTTTTATGTATATATAAAATTCTTTCCACTTCTAAAGAAAAAAATGTGATCATTTTGCGTATATTAATCACAGCAAAGCACAGCAAGTTGAGTTTGGAGTAGATTATGTCTTCCCAAACCAAAATACTCATATATTTAGATAAATTTTACTACATGACAAATAATGGTATCACTGTTTTAATTACATTTCTCGCCTTAGAAACAATATATCCAGCACCTACAATTTAAGGAAGGAGAGGTTTATGTTGGTTCACAGTTTAGATATTTCGGTCGATAGTCCTCGGGACAGAGGAGGCTTCGTCACTGCAGGGTCGTCAGGAAGAAGAGCGAAGGAGTGAGGGAGAAGGAAGGAAGAAAAACTCTTCCAGGCCACAAGCCCAGTGCCCACCTCTCAGACCAGACTTCACCTCCCAACATCCTGTTCAGCTATCACTCATCAGGCCACTAATCCACTAATGAGTATCCCAACCCTTTGATTCAGTCAGCTCCCAAAGGCCCACCTGTGAGCACATGAGGCTTTCTGGAAACAGCTAGATATAAACGCTAACAGTCACCTTATCGAAAAACCATATAAACACAAACCATAAAGTTTGTTTGTCAAAAAGTATTTACTTTGAACATGCCATGAAAAATATCATGTGATCTTAAAATACCTGTGGTTTTTAACTTTTAAAAGATTAAGTCCCCAAATTATACAATTTATAATCTATTAGGCAGATATTTATTTAATACAGGCTATGTAGATGTTGTGCTCCACAGGAAAGATGTCCTGTCCTTATCTCCAAAGTAGTGTCAGAGTAATAAGGAAATGAATACTAAGATTATGTATTTTTTTTGCCATAAAAACCAGAGGAGCGACTTCTCGCAGAGATTGAGATGAAGAGGTGGAAGATTGCAGGTGAGCTTATGTATCCATCACATTTATCTAACTCAACTGAAATATGAATGGTATTGAAATTCACCTCTAGCGAGCAGCATATAACAATGACAACTGTTGACCATATTGTTTGTAACACTGACAATATTTTGTGTAGGACAACTACTCAAGACATTAAATATTTATGGAGCACTAATAAGGAACTAAAAATAGATGCAGAAGTATTACAGGTTCCAGTATTTGCACTCAAAGAACTGCAAATTCAACAAGAACTTAGAGATAGCTACAAAAATGTACTAATACAACATTCAAAAGGACGTAGAGTATGGCAGAATAGAAATGTCAAAAATGTATAGAAAACGAGGACACGATGCAAAGATAGACATGACAAAAGTCTTTCAGAAGAAAAGCTTCATCTGTAGAACAATACTATCTGGAATTTTATTGGAAGAGGAATTATACTGATTGGTCAAGGGAAAGACCAGAGAAAGACAATCTGTTGCATGCTACTGCATCAAGAAGCTATACCTGGAAGAAATGTGTACCTTCAAAACACCGCATAGCTTAAAAATTTTAGTTCACAAATATTGAGAGAGTATGTGCAGTGAGCCAGACACTTGGGCCAGAGAGCATGCAGAGTTTAACTTGCGTGGCTCCAGAAATTTAGAACCTAAGTATTTCTCTACATAGAAAATTTACATAGAAAACATATACACAATACAAATATTCATCACCTTTTCTCAGACTTAAAATAATGTGTGTATATACACATGTATGTGTATATGTGTTAATTGTATTATATGCCTTCCATATATCAGACAAATTGTGTAGAGATGGATAAAAAATCTTACCAATATCAATCAAAATATTCACTAACCAATCATTAAATAATTATTTTGTGCCAAGACCTACTCTGGATACTTCACATAGGCTGCTTTATTTGTAGTTTCTATCACTTTAAAAAGAGAGTTATTTTAAGAGTGTTTGAGGATGAGATAGGGTGCTAAGGATAGAGGGAAAGAGGAGGGAGGGAAAGGGGAGGGGAAGTAAATAGGATTAAGACCTAGTATGTGTATGTACTAATTCCCCCGATGCATGCATTCATTGCAATCATGTACTATAAAAATTAAAAATAAACTTTAAATATAACTTATTTTTCATATTCCTGCTATGAGTGAGAATCAAAACTTATTTGAGTAACCTGGTCAATTTTTCATGTACGTATTTCAGTGGTGTTTTGAGGACTAAAAATTCATTTTCTTCCACAAAATGTCCTTCCGCAATAGATACAAAGTTCAATCGAAGTCTCATGAAGATATAGCTAAATTCCCCCAGTACCAAAGTGTATTGCGTTGCCATCATTTCATCTACACTTCGGTTGCAACTTAGAAATTGTACAGTTATATTTAATTATGTCATTAATTACAATATACAGTGTCTTTAGGGAGTAAAATGTTTTAAAATCAACAAATAATGTAAAGCTATTTTGATCTTCTTCATTAAAATTTGCTGCAAATCACATGATTTATAATGATCATTCTTAAGTGATAGCATTGTATAGCTTCAGTGTCCACTGAAGTTTTACAGCTTACAGTTTTCTGTCAGGCATTGGGTGTTGCCTTAATTACTGCAGTAATCTAATGACATTTGAATACTGAGTAGGGTATCCTTAGGAACAGTTTATATATATATATATATGTATATGTATATATATATATGGTATATCCTATTTCTGAAGTTGTATGCACATCGTTTTACTCCTAAAATACATGTTTTTTTATAATTTTTTTATTAGTGCATATTTGTAATACACAATATTTACATTTCTTATGGAGAATTTGTCCACATAAAACATTTTAAGGTTGGAGATATGGCTCAGTGGCACAGCACCTGCCTGGCAAGAACAATGCTCTGAGTTTGATTCCCAGTATCAAAACAACAAAAAACACAAAAGACCATTTTAATTCTTTTTATCCCCTTTCCCTTTCTTCCCTTTCCTCTTTGATTCCCTTCTTTTTTTTTTCCTACATGTTGACAATACATAGTGAATATGTTCTTTGTGTGGAGCTAGTACATATTCCTTTTCACCTCCTCCACCTCCTTCCCTCCACCTACTTCCCTAGCTTCTGTTATCCATATTTTCTTTTGCTCTTTGTTTATACTTTGGGTTTTTCATATAGGAGAAACTATGCAATATGTAAGCTGTGTGTTCAGCCTATTTCACTTAACACTATGGTCTCAAGGTACATCCATTTTTCAAAAATGTTTTTTAATTATTTTATTTATTAGTGCCTCTTTGTAGTACAGAACAGTTATATTTATTATGGGGATTAGGTACATGTACAGAACACATCACAATTCTTTTAACATTGATCTTGAAACTACTGCAATTATTTTCATACTTTCCTTCTGAGTCTTTCATCTTCTTTTGTTTTCTCAAATAGAAACTTCCATCCACCATACCCTTCATTCCAAGCCCCTATGATCGTTAACTGTGGTGTCAACTTGAATAATAAATGCCTACCTGATTGGTTCTGGATGTGCCTAGATCATTGACTTCCTGCGGAGGGAAGCCTGGCCCTGAATGTGTGTAGCACCAACCAATTGGCTTGTAGCCTGGATGGAATAAAAAGTAAAAGAAGAAGGAAGTCTCACTTCTGCTTCCTGGGAGAATCTTGTCTTTGCCATTACCTTTGGACATGGTCTCCAGGCTACCAGTGCAGATTTATAGTTCACACTCTTCAGCCTTCCAACACAGACCTTTCAGCTTCTGGACATAGATTCACAAGAGTCTCTGCAGCAAGTTCTAGGCCTTGAATTTTTCACTGGATTCTCAGGCTCCCCAGCATGCAGAAGGTTCTTTTGCATTCTTCCACACCTCATGCTTAGGTGGCTATTGTAAGTGTAACTTGTAAATCTTTATATATCATATATAATATTAAATCCAATATTATATCAAAACTGTTCCACTAGCAAACCATAACTGACACATGGCCTTAGGAATTTGTTTCTTCTGATTATCAAATTACCTTTGAATTATATTAGAATAACTTCTGAACTTGTCTATCTCCATAGTTTTGAAAAAAGTAACAAAACAGTATCACTCGCTACACATTTACACCTTTTTAAACTACTGTCCCATTTGTCACTATAATGCCACTTTCCATTTTTTTCATATACTACCCTTCCTTACCCTCTCTTTGACTATTTTCTGAAAAGACTTTTTCCTGGAAAGGTAATTCTAACATGAAAGGTCTTTTTCCTTCTAGCCTTTTATTCAGTAAACAATTGTAAGGGAAGACAAATTGTTTGAAAAAAATGTTTTCAACTATTTAAGATCGAATGTTTTTTTCTCTTCAGAAGAACTTTTAGTCATTCTATTTCAGAAGACAGGAAGTATTTCACATGATTGATTTTTCTATCAAGTGTGCTCAGTGTCAAGAAATTCAGTACAAAAATAAAATTAGCTAGTTTTCTGCTATTCATTAATCAGAACCCAATTCATTCATCCATGAAGATATGTTTTCTTTATTTGAGCTGACTAAATATCTGATTGTTTGAAAAGTATTATGAATAAAAGGAACTCCAAACCTTGGTAGGAAATGGAATCCAAAAGAACCCTGCTTGGTCATGGTGAACACTTCCTAGCTTTGTCCTGAGAGGCTCCAAACTTAGAAAATTCTCCTTCCTTCCCCCTCACCTCCTCATTCCTGTCTTCACTCCCAATAACTCCAATTTTTTCTTTTCTGAGAAAAGACAAAGGACATCGATTTAGAAGAAAAGTGTTTTCTGCTCAAAAGTTAAAAGAACATCTGAAAGTAAGCAAAGAGAATGATGGCAACCTTTCTAGAACTTGGAGTAAGCATTTTGCTGAATGTAACAATTTTAAAGTGCTAAGAAGTTGTCTTTTAAGTCTTTGAGTATTAAAGTTAGAGATTCAAGGAGAGAATATCCACCACAATTTAGATACATATATTTTCTAGCTGAGAAGGATTTTACAAGATTGCTATTAGAATTACATCATTTTGTAGATGAGGCCTTGAAAGTTCAGAGGTGAAAGGTGAATCTCCTATTGACCCGTTCACTGGTGAAGCCTCTGCTGGTTTTGTATCTATTGGCAAGGAGGAAAGGTTTATGCAGCCTTGTGAATCACAAGTGCTCTTGTGCAGATCGTACTTCCTGTCTTCAGAGAAGATGCTCAGGAGGAAACAAAAGTCAGACATTCACCCTGAACAACCTGACTCCATGGCTGTCCTATATTCTAGATTACATACACATGGAAGAGGACATGTTCCTGGTAACCATGCCTTAGAGAAACTTTCCAGAATGAAGCAACTAGAACTTATTATTTTTGTAAATTTATGCAGATTTTTAAGTATTTATTCTTAAAATAATCTCAATAACAACTTAAATTTCACCAAATACTTTAGTAAAAAAATACTAAACAGTAGTTTGATAGATGTCCATATCATCAATTTGATGAAGGCAATGATTAACATTCTAACTAAATATTTTGGATCCAGTCCCCCCATTGTCATTTATATGACTGAGTAAATCTGTGCAAAGGATCCTCTCTAACTCAATTGGCCAGCTTTAAAATGGGGACAATAGAGGAGAAGTGTTCCTTTTCCTCCACAGCCCAGCCAGCATTCATTGTCTGCTGAATTTTTGATGATGGCTATCTTTCTGGGGTGAGATGGAATCTCAGTGCAATTTTAAATTGTATCTTTTGAATGGCCAATGATGTTGAACATTTTTTCATGTATTTATTTGCCATTTGTATTTTTGTTATCTGAAATGTGTGTATTCATCTCAGATGCCCATTTTTGACTGGGTCTTTGAATTTTGGTGGTCTGATTTTTTTCAGTTCTTTATATGTTTTTTCAGTTCTTTATATGTTTATATGTTCTTTATATGTTCTAGATATAAAGGCTTTGAGGGACAACTGCCTTAATTTTTTCCTACTCTGTGGGTTATCTTTTCACTCTGTTGGTGATTTCTTTTATTGTGAAAAAGCTCTCTAATAAGG
>NW_004955409.1:15728948-15730631 GCF_000276665.1 Chinchilla lanigera
GTTAAATCTTCCCTAAATTGCTTGTAAAATTCAACTGTGAATCCATCAGGACCGTGTCCTTTCTTCATTGACAAGATTTTAATTACATTCTCAATTTCACTGGCTGATATTGAGTTATTCAGGATTTTTATATCTTCTTCATTCAGCCTTGGTAACTCATGTGTATCTAGAAATCTGTCCATTTCCTCTGAGTTTTCCATCCTATGACAGTAAAGATTTTCAAAGTAGGTATTGATGATCTTCTGAATTTCTTCAGGGTCTGTAGTCATTTCACCCCTTTCATTACTTATTGCGTTTATTTCAGTTTTTTCTTTCCTTTTTTTTTTTTTAATAAGGTTGGGTAGGGATTTATCTATTTTGTTTATTTGTTTAAAGAACCAACTCTTTGATTCATTAATTATTTGTATTGATTTTAGTCTCCATTGTGTTAATTTCTGCTCTGCATTTTATAGTTTCCTGCCTTCTTTGGGCTCTGAGTTTGACTTGCTTTTCTTTTTCTAGGAACCTGAGGTGCAGCATAAGATTGTTTATTTGTGCTTATTCTGTTTTCCTAAGGTGGGAGTTCACTGCTATAAATTTCCCTCTGAGGACTGCTTTCATTGCATCCCACAGGTTCCTGTAGCTTGTGTCTCTGTTTTCATTTGATTGTCAATAGTGTCTAATCTCTACTTTGATTTCATCTGTGACCCATTGGTTGTTCAGGAGGATGTTATTTGATCTCCAACTGTTTATGGAGTTTCTGTGTTTTCTTTTGTCATTAATTTCCAATTTGATTGCACTATGGTCTGATAGTATACATGGGATAATTTCAATTCCTTTGCATTTGCTTAAACATGTTCTATGTACTAGTATATGGTCTATTTTAGAGAACATCCCATGTGCAGCTGAGAAGAATGTGTATTCTGATGCTGTTGGGTGGAAAACTCTGTAAAGGTCTGCTAAATCCATATGTTCACATGTTTGATTGAGTTCTGTTATTTCTTTCCCAATTTTTTGCCTAGTTGATTTATCTCTTTGTGACAATGGTGTGTTAAAGTCTCCTGTTATGATTGTGTTGCTGCTTATTTCATTTTTCATGTCTGTTAGAATTTGTCTTATATAGATGAGTGCTCCTATATTTGGTGCATAGATGTTTACGATTGTTATCTCTTCCTCTTGAATCTTCCCCTTCACAAGTGATAAGGTAGTGACCTTATCTCTTTTGATTGTTCTTGGCTTGAAGTTCACGTTGTCTGCAAATAGAATAGCTACACCAACTTTTTTCTGAGTACCTGTCACATGGAGTATTATTTTCCATACTTTAATTTTCAGTCTTTGAATGTCCTTTTAAGTTAAATGTGTTTCTTGTATACAGCATATAGTTGGGTTTTGTTTCCTGCTCCACTCTGCAAATGTGCTTCTTTTGGTTGGTACATTGAGACCATTTACATTGATGGTTATAACTGATGTGTACTTGCTTATTTTGTCATGCTATTCTAGTGCTGTTGGATCCTCCTTTTCCCCTCTGTTTAATTGCTTGCTCTGCTTGGTGATTCCATTCTGTTGTTGTTCTTGAAGTTGCAGTCTGTTTTATCTCTTTCTAGAGTCTATTTTAGTACTCTCTATAGATTTGGTTTGGCGCTCATGAATTTCTTCAGTTGCTCTTTATCAGGAAAATATTTTATTTCTTCATAAAATATTTAT
>NW_004955409.1:15730731-15739392 GCF_000276665.1 Chinchilla lanigera
CTACTCTGTGGGTTATCTTTTCACTCTGTTGGTGATTTCTTTTATTGTGAAAAAGCTCTCTAATAAGGTGATATTCTGTTTGTTGATTTTTCATAATATTTCCTTTGTGATCTGAGTTTTCAGGAACTCTTTGCATGTACTTATGTCTTTGAGATTTTTACCTATTTTGTCTTCCAGTAAACCTGTGTTTATAGCAGCCCAATTTGTAATAACTAAATGCTGAAAGCTGTCCAAATGCCCATCAACTGAGGAATGGATAAAAAAGATGAGTTGTTTTTTTTATATATATACAATGGATTACTGCTTAGCCATAAAGAAGGATAATCTTGAGACTTTTATAGATAAATGGATGCAACTTGAAATCATAATCATAAGTGAAATAAACCAGACCCTTATATGTAAACATCATCTTGTCCGACTAGTGTGAGAAACTGAATGAATAAGTAAGAGTCAAATTTTACAGTAGCCATCATAAACTGAGAAGAAACTGTTCAAAAGAAAAGATAAACTGTGATAGAGGAAGTGAAGAAAGTAAAAAAGAAAACATATATTCATACACAAGACAGTTAAGGTAGTTACACGGCTAGTTTCTCTTAGCTCATTGAAAAGAAAGATTTGTGCTAATATTTTATGGACAAGATATCATGTTTATATCTTGTACTCTGATTAACTACTACAAAGACAACAATACACAATGCATTCATTATTGTAACTCTTCTATTAATCTGTTTTGAAACTCTATTTTATTGTTACTTTTTTCTCTTTAAAACAAAAAATAAATAAATGGAGATAATAAATTGACCTTTATTTTTGTGTTTCTTTGAGGATGTAACAAATCCATATACACTGAACTCTTAAAATAAAGACTGAAATTTATTTAGCTCTCAAAGATGTAGTTATTAATAAGTGTAGGTCGCATATTTCTCATTACTGTATGTGCATTATAACCACTGGTCCTCCTATGATCCCAGTTTCTATGCTCTGTGGGTCTATTTTATCTTGTTGTCCCAGGTTGGGAGTATTAGTGGCCTAATCCTGTGGCTGGTCTCCTGGGGGAAGTTTTGCATGCTATTTGTTCTTGTAGCTCTACTTTCATCCCGAAGCTCCTCATCCTTGGAATCATCTGACATGAATTCTGTTGTTAACTAGTCCCTGAGTAATGCAACTATCCCAAATCAGTGTAAACATACATTCCATCATTAATATCTATCTTTTACAAATTTGTGTTCTAAATTCAGATCTTAATTAATGTCATGGTATGTATGTGAGTATAATATAACATTAATTTTACTTTATGATTATCCTCATCTATTACATATATCTGTGCATTCCATTAAATTTTAATATACATAAGGCATACATTTATTAATAAATGTAACTGAATGTTTAAATTTTTATGATATGTGCCTAGTACAAAGATTAGAAAGAAAATATTGAATGCTAATAATGTCTATATCTTATGATGGAATTTAGATTACATTTTATTGTCTTTATAAATCTTTTAAAAACAAGTTATTTAGTGTTTCCAAAAATGTTTATATAAGATAGATCTGTATATATGCATATCTATGTATCTAGCTCTCTATATTATACAATTTCAGAATCAAGGAAAAAACTTTTTATCTAACCAAATGTGTTTATACAATTTATTAATTACTCATGATTATGGGCCTTCACTTAAAAATGTTAAACATAATTAAAGATAGCATTTATTGCTTATTTAGGAAAATCTACTCATAAGTCTAATACAAATTTAAATAGCCCTTAGGATACAAAATGCTGTGATAGCAATCTTACAACTGGAAATTATTTTATGTAAAATGTTATAAACTTGGAAACTCTTTACTTCATTATTAGTTTTTGCTTATGTACATATAGCCACAACCCTGTCTATACCACAGCTGTGTTATGTTTGATTCCCTCAGTAGCATAAGCTACTTGATAGGAACATCAGGTCTTATCTTCAAATTTCCTGCTGTTTTTTCAAAAACAGACAATAATAATGATGCTATTAGTTATCAGGTATCTGCTATTTTTATTTTATTTATTAAATGTCTATAATAGCAAATAATGCTATTTAACATGTTATTTATATTTTGTTTATTAAATGTTTACCAACTACTATATTAGGCATTACATCTCATTTAGTCCTTATTATAATCTCTATAATATTCTTATAGTATGACAGATGAGAATCAGGTGCACAACAAATTAATAACCATATACAAGCACATACCTCATTGGATGCTAGGATCTCAAATCCAAATGATCCAAATGAAAAAAATCAATAATAGATCTAAATTCTTATATAAATAAATACAATATTTCTTGTTTTAGATGCACTAAAATTCTTGATGAGGAAATTACATGCTGTACTACAGTGAAAATACCCACGCCAATGCATGGCTATAACTCTGGCTGCAGGAGGGCTAGTGTTAACCATGAAAATGTTTCTTGTAGCATAAAAGCTATTAACTACTTCTTCAATTACCTAAAGTAAAATCTCTTTTCATTTTTCACTGTCCCCACATTCATGCTGTTAGCAAACACTACAACTCTAGTGCTTCCAGAAGAAAGAGTTTACAAGAAAGATTCGCAATACTTTGATGTCATTTTTCATGCTAAATTCAGGTCTGTCATCATCAGTGAGAATGTTCTTGCTGTAATGAACTGATCTAAAGAAAGAGAAGGAGACAGTAACAAAGCAAGAATAAAATAAGTATTCTGAAATGGAATTACTTTTCACAGAGCAATAAGGAACCTAGACAATGAGCATTCACTTATAGTTGCTCCCAAGAATCCAAGCGGTAATGTGTGCAATTGTGTATTTTCTAGTCAAGAGAACTATTTATCTCTTTGAATCATCATCACTTGGGGGGACATCTGGGCAGAGGCAGAGACAGAGAAACGGAGAGATAGAGAGATAGAAGCAGGTACAGACAGTGACTCAGAGAAAGAGAGACAGAAATAGAGAGACAGAGACAGAGAGGGAGACAAAGGAAAGAATAAGAAAAATGAGAGGGAGAGCAAGAAAGAAGTTAGATAAGATTTGTTTTTAGACATTTTCTAAAAGCAATTTAGAAGTAATTTCAGAGGCCCCAAAAGTACTAAAATATAATCAGTAGAGATTTACATTTTCAAGATTATTCTTTGGTTTTTTAATCTACTGGATAACTTCTTCAGACAGCCTTACATTGGAATTTTTCCTCTTGCAGGACATAACATTACCTTTTTTTTTTCCTCTTTGAAATAGATCGACAGACTCAGATATAGAAACAAATTCTTTCCTAAAATGTTTGTTTTACTTCCCAGTAAATAGCATAAGACTTTTCAAGTATTACTCAAACTTTAAATGTCCAATTTTTTGTCAACTATTCATCTTTTTAAAAAATGTATTCACTATGTACTTACTAGGTATAATGATAATTTGATACATGTGTACAGTGTGAAATGATCAAACAAGGCTAAGTAGCATTTGTACCTGCTTAGAATGTTATCACTTCTTTGTTTTGGAAAGCTTTAAATGCTACTCTTCTGTTTTTTTGTTTTTTTGTTTTTTTGTTTTTTTTTTTGGTATACTGCATAATAGATTGTTATAAAACAAGGTCGTGTTTCTGTGCTGTAGGTCAGTGATGGCAAACCTACGGCACCAGTGGGCAGAGGGGCACAGCCTTCTCTGTCAGTATAATCCAAGTGGCCCCAGCAGCCAAGCATTGGATAACAGCTGTATTTATTTTTTTCTAAACTAAAGACTTAGTGTTCAGGTTTAATTATAGTGTTGAAATTTTGCAACAAATAAGTGGGTTTGGGGTAGCAGTTTGGGCTCTGCTTTCTGAAAGGTTCACGATCACTGCTGTAGGGTGTTTCCTTCTGTTCTCCCTCCAACTACCCATTAGAGCTTCACTTTACTCTCCTTTCTGTGTCTTATTTTTCTTCACTTACTATTCTCCAGTTCATCATCTTATTCAAATTACACAGTTTCATTTTTCATGACTGAATAATATTCTAGGATGTATCAATATGTACCATATTTTCTTTGTCTGTTCATTTGTCAGTGGAAACTTTTACTGGGAACTTTGTTGTAAATAATGTTATAATTTCTTGCTAATTTGATAGTTCTAAATTACACTACACTTTTGCATTAATTTGTATTTTGTGTGCCAACCATATGTGTTTTCCTGAATATATATATATGCATAGATATATACATATATATATATTATCCTTTTCTGAATTAGCTCAATTTCTGTATCCATCAATGATGTCTTATAATTTATTCTTCTGATTGGTATCTACTATAAATACGATTTCATTTCTTAATTTTTTGGTATTTGGATACAATTTTAACTTGATATCATACATATTAATCCTTCTTCTCACAGTACAATCAAGCTCTTCTATGCCCAGAAAGTGATACTTAGCCAGAAACAAAGTAAGCGTTGTAATTATAATACTGTAAGTACATGTATTTTTATCCAGGTTTTCATGTGTATTTTATTTCTCTATATTTAACACTGTAGTAGAATTAGAAGTAGTTTTTAAATGGAGGAGAAATAGATTCATAATGATTTCTTATTTACCTTATGTTTCTCAAATACCGTATTGAATAAATACACTTTTACTATTTAATGGTTATATTTATAAAGCATGAAATACAAAAAGGGAAATCACAGAAGAAAATCATGTACATCCAACAGTCAAGGTGCTTGTCACCAGGGCAATGTCAACTTGCCTTCTTTCAAGACTTCTTAAGCAATTCCATGATGAATCTGCTGTAATGCAAGGTCTGGCTTTCTCTCTGCCACAGCAGAAATCCTAATTTGTTAACAGACCAAAAAAAGAATTTTCTGTTAGAAATAGCCTATCTAAAGCAGATATATGAGAGAATTATACAAAGCTTGATGTCAATTGAGTCATTCAAAGTAAAACATATAACTGCCATGATGACCACACTCTGATGCCCCAAATAACTTCTGAGTTTTTAAGGAACTGTCTGGCAGCTCAGACTGCCAAACAAGATTGCTATTAGAATATAACTTCCTGAGTCCTTAGGGAAGTGTTTAATTTTTTTGTCATTAGGCTACCAACACTTTAAAATATACACAATTATATGGCTTTCTTTAGGGTGATTTTTATGCACAGAAATCTTGTACTGAATTCATAATTCATGTCTCTGAAACCAAGTTCTTAGGAGCCTACATTATTAGAAATATAACTCACTGTAACACTAAGTTGTTGCTAGTGATGCTTCTGTTTACACTTCTTATTTGCTTTAATCTGTCTGCTTATTCTTGGACCAGTTGCACTCTCTTAACCAGGTAATGGTGAACATGCCTTACCATCTGGTAGGGAAACTCAATTTTCCTTCTTCTAGTCTAAATTATTCACAGTTAATTTTGCTTCTTTCTTATTTAAGAATAATTTTAGGAGTACCTGAGCTTTTGCATAAGAGGAAATGACATTTTAAGATTATTATTAAATTTAACTCAACTAAATAAATATTGAAAGAACGGAGCTTTTTAATCTTTCAGACAATTTTATTCACACACACCATTTGCTCCACATTGACCTATCATAAAGGCTTTTTTGTTAAGAAAAAAATCTTATATCAATATTCAAGCTCAACATAATGTTCTAGTAGTTCAGGTTTTATGTAGGGATTATGAGGGAGATACTTTATCATGGTAACTTGTTATTGCTGGAATCCAGAAAAGTTATTCGAACTAGTTTCAAAGTAGGCAACTTGTTGAAGTATATCATGATTTTCTACCCTATGATGCCGACTAGACCTAGCTCCATCCAGCATATTCTATTCATCCATGGAGGATTTATGACTAAATAGCAAGGTATAGGGTAAAGCTATAAAGATATAGAGACAAACAGCTTAAACAGCTGTTGTTCCAGTGATGGAAAAGGATGAAAATCGTGGATGAGAGAGGTAACTCCGAAGACAAGAAGGAATATCCAGCCTCCAGATTTAGCACATTGTTCTGTAATGCTTTACAGATTTGCCTCAAATGACCAGGTTCATCCTTATTTGTTCCCTGGGTTCAGTGTTTACTTTCCCGCTAATCAGTCTAATGGATTTATCTCATTTGGCTCATAAAGTATTGAACTTCTTAATTTTCAACATATGTAGTATTATTTTGAAGAACTATTGCAAAAAGACTTGTCTGTAAATATCATGATGTCACCGTTCAGAGTTTTTAAAATTTTAGTATAAAGAATCTAATTGTAGCTATAAATAGATCCTATAATAGATACACTTTGAAAGTATAGTAGAAAAATTTGCTCTCCTCTCTCTCTCTCTCTCTCTCTCTCTCTCTCTCTCTCTCTCTCTCTCTCTCTCTCTTCTCTCTCCAACAAATTTCAGGCAATGATTAGTTATTTGGGGATAAAGACGCTGAAAATATACAATAGAAAGACATTAAAACAAACTCTGGGAAACGATGAGATGTGAGCCCAAGTGAGTTGCTATATAATGACAATTAAAATTTCCATATATTAGCTCTGAGCAATACTGACATTTACGTAAAAAGGGTTAACATTGTTTCCATAAAAAATATCAGTATATTTAAAAATACTGATCTCTTTCAAACAAATACTACCCAAATTTACCAATTTAACTAAATTAATTTTTAAAAATCTCATCCTAGGAATTATTCAGATTTAATCAGATTTCTTTTTATATATTATGAATATATTCCTACGTAAGGAATTCTAAATCATTTACTTTCAGCTTTCTATTATTATTCACATTTTTTTCTAGTCATAGGTAGAATAAGATGCATATTTCATGAGATAAAAGAAAAGCTTGTCCCAAAACATAATTGGAAATTCAAAAAAATGTTTAGCAAGATGTACAGAAGTATTTCTGTTGTGTCACAGAACCAGTGGAAACAATAAAACTTCTTGCTTCTTTTCGACATTATTGGTGCTGCTGTGCTTCTAATTTGAAAGGAAAATTGAATAATTTTGTCACTCAGGCAGCTTTTTGATACATGGCCAATATAACTTTTCTGGCACAGAGGGGAATCCTATGCATTTATTTGCCATTTTGCTTTTGAAATTTCTAAGTATGTGTTTGTATATGAATAAGAAGAAAATATAAAACTTAGGGATATTATACATAGGTATATTTCTGTAACTCATGAATTATTGGCAAACATTTTAACCTATGTACTGGAATCACAGGTACAGAACCAAATGGCCTTCAACCAAGTTTTATATTTACAAGCAGTGTGGGTCTTACCAGTGTTTTCTGTGGTCAGTTATCTGCCACAGACTTAATTAACCCAAAGACCGGGAATTTACTAATTTTTCGTGAATAATTACCTCTTCTTTGTTTCTCCAGGAAAAATCAGTGTGTTGAATCCACTGGCAGTTTAGAAATTCAGCACAGTGTGAAGAGACATGTGACTCAGGAAGAAGACATTTTGCCTAGAAATCCAGAGATGTTAGTTCCAATTACAATTTCCCAGCTGGATAACGGTGTGACACTAGGAAAACCTGGCCTGGTTTTTAAATTCATGCTCTACAAAACTGAGTGGACTAAATAAGCAATGCAAAATTATTTTAACATGCTCACCACATATCCATGTTCAATGGCTACTGAGCACTGGACAGCAAGAATCATAGAAGAGGGGTGATTATTATCTTTACCACACTGCTTTAACAGCTCAACTCTTTTTTTTTTAAATTTTAAAGAGAGTAGTACATGCGACACAAACAAACAAAAAAATAAACAGTAGCAGCATACCAGAATCAAGAACACAAACAAATCAAAGTAAGAACATTCAAAGTGACACAGGGTCTCAAGACAAACTAATAAAAAGCAACACTGATTGGTACATTGCATATCACTATCTTCAACTACATTGCTCAGATTATCAGATGTAAGAATGAAAGATTGCTCAAACCATTAAAGAGAATAAGAAAATAATTCTTCATAAGACATTAGAGATAATACAGAGCTTCACTAGATAAGACGGTAGGAGTTCACCATTATAATTCCATTGCATATTGTTACCTTCAAATCAGTTGCTCAGACCACCAGACACAAGCATGCAAAGTCGATCAGAACATAAAAATTGTGAGCATTAACTGTTCATTTCAATACACCACCAGACAACAGCAATACAGTCATAGCAGCTATTCATATATATACTTATGTTTTGCCTTCCTTCTTTCATTTTTCTTCTTTCCCTCATCCCAGTTGTTCCTTCCTTTGAGAAACTTCTTTCCCTTTCCTATCATCTATTGTACATTTTGAGTTTTACCTAGTCTTTCAGGTTCCTACACCAAGAAGACAATATGATGTTTACATACGTGGGTCCGGTTTATTTCACTTATGAGTGTGGTCTCTAGTTGAATCCGTTTACCTACAAAAGCCTCGAGTTTATTTTTTAATAGCTATGTAATACTCCATTGTATAAAAATACCACAGCTGATTTATCCATTCCTCAGTGGATGGGTATCTGGGTTCTTTCCAAGATTTAGCTATAACAAATTATGATGTTATAAATATGGGTGCACATTTATCACTGTGGTCTGACATCTTTAATTCTTCTGGGAAAATACCCAGAAGGGGAATAGCTGGGTCAAATGGGACTTCTAATCCTAGTTTTGTGAGGAATCTCCAAATTGATTTCCACAGTGGTT
>NW_004955409.1:15743162-15754885 GCF_000276665.1 Chinchilla lanigera
AAATATTTTATAAAAATATTTTATAGCTTTGCTGGCACATCAATCTGGGTTGGAAGTTGTTTTCTTTCAGTACCTGAAATACATCACTCCAAGCTCTTCCTACATTGATGGTTTGTGTTGAGAAGTCTGCAGTCATTCTGATAGGCTTTCCTTTATAGATGATCTGTTTCTTTTCTCTAACAGCTTTTAATATTCTGAGCTTCTGTTGAGTGTCTGGGATCTTGATAACTATATGTCTGGGGTTAGATTTATTTTGGTTATGGTTAACTGGAGTTCTATATGCTTCACTTATCTGGATGTCCAATTCTCTTACCATGCCTGGGAAATTTTCTGCTAATATTTTTGCAAATAGTCATTTCATGTCATTTGTGTTGACATCTGCTGTTTCATTAATACTTATTAATCTGACATCGTTTCTCTTTGCTTCATCTTGCAGTTGTTGAATTGTTATTTCCTGGTTCCTTGTTGTTTTTAAGAGATCCCTCCTTTCATGTTCACTGGTTGCAATGCTGTCTTCAAGGTCTGAAAGTCTATCTTCAGCTTCATTCAGGAGGTTTTCTAACCTTTCAATGGAATTTTGAAGTTTCTGGGTATCTGTTTGCATCTGTTTCCTACCTTCTAGTTCTTTCTATATTGTTCCCTGAAGGTTTCATTGAGTTGTCTATGCTCTTCTATTTTCTTGTCTATGTCATCTTTGGGTATGCTGAACATTTCTTTCATTATTGTTGTCATTTCTTTTCTCATCTGAGACATTATTTCTGATCTGATGTCTTCTGTGGCCTGATGGTGTTGTTTCTTTACTTCAGTAGCTATCATTTCAGACATTTCGGATATATGACTTCCAGGCTCTTCTGTGTTGATGCCTCCTGTACTTGTTTTGAGTGGTGTGGAGGTCTGGGATTGCATTTTGCTCCTTTGTTTTGTCATTTTCGAAGAACCAGAGACTCCCTATAGTGCAGTCTCACTGTCCTGATTGTGTGTGAATGGCAGGGCTAGAGTCTGAAGATCCCCAGTGCTCAGTGTAGCTCCTGTGCTGGTGAGTGGTGGCAAGGTGGGGTCCCAGATGCTCTCGACCTTTCTTGCATTCAGTTGGATCCCAGGAGTGTGTGAGAAGGGTGGGGGAAGTTCACTGGCATTCCTGAGACTGTCTGGGGTTCGGACCAGCTTCCACAAGAGTGGGGGGGATGCAGGCTGAGTTCACTGAGCCTTCAGATATTGCCCAGGCCAGAGCCTGCTTCCCATGCTGGAAGGGGAGGGATGAGGGTGAGCTCCCCGAGGCTGCTGACTATGTTCAGGTTTCAGCTGAGCTACCAGAGGTGTGTAAGTTGTTCTGGCAGTGACCACCAAGGCCCTAGAAGTTGTCCAGGGATCCACGTGCCTCACACCCTAGTGGGGGAGGCACCAGAGTAGCTCACCAGGTTCCTAAAGGTGTCACGTTGGGCCCAGCCCCAGAAGACACACTATGGGTGCAGCAGGGAGCCACCGATGTCCCAGAGGGTGCCTGAGGCTTTGCCTGCCTTGAAAGCTGGTCAGGAAGGCAGAGCCTAGACTCACCGGGCTTTTCAAAGATGTCCAGGGTTCAGCCCCAGACCAGGCCGACACACTATGGGTGTCTAGCTGCTCTACTCTTTAATTTTCTAATTAGGATCATGTTATCCCATGAATTACTATAAATTTATGATGAGTACACCAGAAATTATGCCTTCACACTACAGTGGGTACGTAACCGTTACACAGATTCACCCCTATTGATGGGGTGAATATAGTCAGCTGAAATTTAGAACTTACATTGTTTTCTTGCAAGTACAAAAAAACCCCTTTAGGAAAATAGTTTGTTCTTTTTTGAACAAAATTTTTAATATATAGAGTCTACATTCTGCTGATGCATACTCTCCTGGAGTACCTCTTAATTCAGAGAAACATAAGCGGTTCATGCCTGTGCTTTGCTGAAGTAATGGTCTTCATTAGCATGATTTTCATCTGACCCTAAATTGACCCTGTGCTCTAATTACTTTAAGTTTAAGTGTAATTGTGAACATATCGTAAATGAAGAATACATGAACCTGAGTGAATTTACAAAGCCATCTATGTGAAAACAAATTCTTTGAGGTCAAACTAAACTAATATGTAAATCCATAATGATTTCCACCTCCAGAGAGGTCATTCTTTTCCTGAAAATAATTACTATCATTCTAGCTTTGTAACTATGTGTTGTTATTGCTTTGTAAGACAAGCTGATTTCATATTTCACAATGTCCATCTTTTTATAATCCTCATCATGGGATTTTTATGTTGATCTGGTGTCATTTAAAAAATGGTCCTATTTTCTTAATGCAGACACAATTGACCTTGTTGAGAAGAATTGGTTTTTTTTGTGGAAAGTTTCAAGCTAGTGAAGACACAAATAAAAAGCAAAGTGCTGAAGGCAGTAAACGTGACTTGTTTGCATTCTATTATTTCAGCATATCTAAATGTTCCTCTTTGGCCCAATAAGTATTCATCTAATGCCAACTCTTTTAAAAAATGTTTCTAGTTTCTTTAAAATTCAAGCTGCTGACTACTCTTTCGCAGGGCAGAATATGTGATTATGAAATGCAATGCCAAATTGTTTGAAGGGCTATGGATTGAGTCCTAACCTAGGAATTCATTGATAAGTTCAGTGCCTGGGATGACCCTTGCCATTTTATGCTATGATGTACAAAGGATTTGCAGAAAATTCTGGGTATTTTTTTCTCTCATTTAATATTCAGTATTAATAAAGCCCCAATATGATTAATGTGTGTTCTCTGACTGGCACCTTGATTGTGAATAAGTCAACAAAATTATCTTGTACTTCAAAGCAACAGGCATTTCCTTCATAGTCTGCATTATCTGATATATGTTTAGGAAAGTCATCACGCTGGCTCACCACAAATTATGGCCTCTGTTTTGATACAAAAAATAAACACAATGTAAAAATGACGATGGAAAAGTAATTATAGGACATTGGAGATCAGTTTTGATGAAATTCTTAATTGAGAGTAAAGAAAGTACTTGATTTAGATAGATCACGCAAATAATCTTGGCTCCAAGCTCCAAGCCAATTTCATTTGATATTAAAACATTAAAGTGACTGACTAAAAGTTCCAAACTCATTTGCCGATGCCCTAATGGTGTTTACATTTTAAGAAAACTATGTTCTGCATTCTTTCTCACACATCCAAAGTCCAAAGGGAGTGAATGGCTCCGCTCTGGAGCCAGGTCCCTGATAACAAATGAAGACCAAGATGATAAAATTGGACAGCAAAAGAAGTATTGAGATAAATAAATGGAAGGCTAAAGTTGATAAGCTATTGCACATCGGACTTGGTGGCAGATTATGGGCTAAAGTGATGATCAAGACTGATGCAATGGCAACGTAAGAGTGGCAGATGCTACTTGCCACGTTCGCACGACCCCTCCGCTTATTGTAAAAACGTTCAACCCCAATGCCACGATACGGCCTCGCAGCAAGGTACAAACATAAATAAGAAAGACAATTAGGCATTATATGAATTTTGGTCTTTTTTTTTTTTTTTTTTTTCCGTACCAGGAACCGAACTCACGACCTTGCGCTTGCCAGGCAGGCGCTGTGCCGCTGAGCTAAATCCCCAGTCCCAGGCATTATATGAATTAATTATTGTATATTTTACTCTTAAATTCCTCTTTCATTTGTTGAAGAATAAATCGGTTTATTCCTTCTGTGTTCATTTTACCTATCTTAAATATAGGCACGCATAATGTCTGTCAAATAACTGTACTACTCCGATACAAACCTTGCAGTTGTGGGGCACAAAAGCAATTTATGCCTCCTAAAAACTATTGTGCAGGATTATTCTTGGTTTTTACTAACATAAAAATAAAGGATTCCATGAGCTGTACATCACACAATATTTATATTTTATTCAGACTTACAAAGGGAGTTATACTGCATATTTAGAATTCTTTTTTAAGTTTAAAAAAGAGAATGTTTCTATGAACATAGCATTTTGAATTCTATCCTGAGTAAAATTCAAGCAGTGATATCCCATATTAACCCATAATTTTTTTCTTCAAATTTTTTATTATGCATTCTCCCTGAAAAATATTCTAGCATCTGAAAATATTTAAAGAAGGATTTTTATATGGGGTTATAAATATTTTCAGCTCCAGGGGCTGGGGATTTAGCTCAGCGGCAAAGCGCTTGCCTGGCAAGCGCAAGGTCGTGAGTTCAGTTCCTGGTACCAGAGAAAAACCAAAATAAATAAATAAATAAATAAATATTTTCAGCTCCAGATAACAGTATCATATTTTCTTTCAGAATGTGAAATATCTGGTCATAATTCTATATTATATATGCTCAAATACTTTTGTTAGGTGGATGTTAATAAATACCAGATGAATCTTACATGCGTAATATCTGTAAATAAATATTTGAGAAATGAATGAAATATTCATGTAAATTAAATTTTCTTATTTTTGAATTTTGCATTTTTTTTACCTATAGCATTCTAGAGTTTATGATATTCAACCGACAGTTTGTTTTCCCGTAGGATATTTTCCCCCCAAATGGTTTGCTTTCTGATTTAACAGTTTGCATAAGCATTAGGATAATGGGAAAATGGCGGCCGAATTATTTGTAATAGATCAATGTACTTTTCCACTCTGTACTTTTTAAAATTCAAAGAATCATAGGACACTGTTAGCATATAGAAGGTACTTAAGGAACATCTATGAATTTGCAATATTTTTAAATTGCTGAAATCTTTTTTATGTATTTAATTTAAGGTAGATATCTAAAGATAGGTTTGCATTGGATAACTTTTTAAAGTATATAAAAGTTACCTGACTTTTGTCCACTAGAGTAGAAACATTGCCCAGCCACCTGTTTGCCATATCATTTTTGCTTAATAACCTTCTCTGTATTAATTCTTTTGACTGTACTTTATTTTAATATTGACAAAGTTGTTATTTGCTGGCAAGAGACAGTCCTGCAAATAAAATTAACCCAGAAAGATTAAAATACAAATGTCAAGGAACTTGGTATCAAGTAAGGAAACATTATCAACCAAATTAACTTTTAGAAAAAAAATTTATCAAAATTCAAGAGATAGCAAAATATGCATTTATCATGAAAATTAACAAACATTAACTTAAAAATTTAAAAAGCACGGTAAAATCTTTTTAGAAACTTGAACCTAAAAACTAATATTTTTGATGCTTCATGTTTAAGGATATGCATTTCCTTTGAACACTGACTTTAAACTTAAATATAAAATTTAATAGATATCATTTTAGTGTGATATCATAACATTAGTACTCCTGAAAATGCTATTTGGTTGACTGTCATGAAATATCTGTTTAGAAATTTAAACAGCGTTAGACACACAACCTTAAATAGCGCATGGCTTTTCTTATATGAAAAACCCAAAGTATGAATAAAGACCAATAGAAAAGGTAAACAATAGGAACAAGGAGCTAGGTATTTCTCCAGTGGGAAGGCAGTCAAGAGATGGAGGAAGGAGGGAAGGAGAGAGGAAAAGATAAAAGGACTAAGATGTGTTATTTACATGCCCCAGCTCTACAAAGGCGTGTAAGCATTGCATACAGAAAATATGTACTAATAAAAATAATTAAACAGGCTTAAAAAGATGTAGTATTGGCTTAAGATTAGAAGCATAAGTAAGTAGAACAGAAGTTTGGTTAGAAAGGCATGCAAAGTATAAATGAATTTAATATTAGGTACATTTAGTATCTGAGTTTAACAACAGAAAAAAACCTAATAAATTGGGTTTGGATATTTGAGGTGCATTTGGGGGAGAAGGTCAGATTTTCTACTCAAATCTTTCATGTATCAGTAAACTTCTTATGGATTAAAGATCTATACAGAATGAGGTATAAATACAATAGACAAATGCTTTTATTTCATGTTTTAATCTGAAAGTTTAGAAAGTTTTTCTTAAGAAACACTTGTATGTATATATATATATATATATATATATATATATATATTTGAAGCTATAACATTTTATAATTTAAAATTTATAACACCTTTAAGGTCTGAAGGATGTAGTAAAAGGACTAGTGGCTTGTAAGAACAAAACTTTTGGGATGATAACCACAAACAGTTCATATTCAGGTTATATTCAAAGTTCTTACCAATAAACAATTCTAGAAAAATAAAGGAACAAAACCTAGTAAAATGCACTTTCAAAAGTGCACTTTCTCTAAATAGTTGAACATGTGACAAAAACATATATATATACCCTATATATGTATACATATAAATATAAATATTAAATAATTTTAATAGGAAAAAATCCTATGTCTATTACACAGAGATAGAAAAAATAAAAAGAATGAGTATACTCACAGTAAAATATTTTTAGTATACATAGTTCATCTAGGGGTCTCTGGGCCTATATGGTATATTGAAACACCAAAATAATAGTTATCATTAGATATTGACATAGGCAAGGGTGAATAGTATTCCAGAGTGTTCTTATTTTATTGTGTATGATATTTAGTGTTTGATAGTTTTACAATATAAACATATTATTTGTTAAAAAATAAAGTATTAACGCTAATATACTAGACCTAGTGTAAATTCAATTTGTTTTCACCGTATTTGTTATGTGTGATGCCATATGTTTCTAATATCTTTACAGAGGCAAGTCTACTTTTAAATGTTTTGAGTTGCTATAGAGAAAACCTTTATGTAAAGCCTTGACAATGAGAAAATGATAGGAAAAATGTAGTTGTAAATAAAAAGCACAAGAGGTGATAAGTCCTTAATGAATATTTAATTGAGGTTAATAAAGTTTACTTATAATTATGATATTTGAAATAACTTTGCTAAGAAATATCCAATTAAACCATTTACTACAGAATTAACCAACCATAGAAATGACAAAAGTTCTGTAAACGTTAGGAATTTAAAGTTATTTTTGCCAGACGTGGTGGCGCATGTCTGTAACTCCAGCATTTGGGAGACTGAGGCAGGAGGATGCTGTGAGTTTGAGCCCAGCGTAGGCTACAAAGTGAACTCAAAGCCAGCCTAAACTGCATAGTGAGACCCTGTCTCAAAAAGACAATCAATCAATAAAAGTTATTTTGTATAGCTGATTTTCAAATTAATTTTTGGATTTTTTTGACTGATTTGTAGTAAATAGTTTATAATTGTTAATTAAAAAAAATAACTAGCATCTAAACATAGCTTATTCTGTGCCTGGAACTATGGTCGTTATGATGTATATATTTATTTTCTTATTGTCTCAACACAATAACCCTAGGAACTGCCTACATGGATCAATGATGCCTGCCCACGCTGCCATCTCGTGGTAAGTAATTTAAGTTATAAAATGACCTCCCATTGTTAATCTTCCTCTAGGAAGATAGACAGGGAATTCTGTTACAGGAATAACACTCATATGCTAGGTACGAGATTGGAAAATAGCATGAAATCATTAGTTAATGATGATGAAAGCTATGTCTACCCGTTGAAACATGCCTTCTTCAGAGAGGCTGAGTTAATGAGTCCAAGTACTGTGGAAACTGTGTTCATTTTGTGACCAATGAGGGAGGAAATTGCCAAGTGTTCCAAACAATTAGTGAAAAAATATAATATTGCTATTAAATCTTTATGTCATTGTCAGGTGGACTAAAACCAGTTTAATTTACTGGTCATTATATTACAAAAGACTGAATAATTTTATAGATAGGCTGGAGTAAAGGAGAAAGGAAAACCGTGTAGTACCTACCAGGATAAACAGAGAAACGTTGAAGCTACCTGTTTACAGAACAGACTACGGTGTTTTCAAACCATATATCGTAAGTATAAACTCAGTGGCGTGTGGGATGTTGGACGGCGCACGGCACGTAACAGGTTTATAAGTGGCTTCCATGGCACAACCGCACTCCACCCAGAACCTCGTGCACTTGGAACTGAGCAAGAGATCTCAGGAGACTTCACACTCAGTGACACAGCCCTCTGAAGGGTGCCTGCGTGCTGACTTCCTCAATTAATTACAGCAAGTGTCACCATGGACAGCTTGCAGCAGTTAATTGAATTTGACAGGTTAACTTGAGAGCC
This sequence comes from Chinchilla lanigera, assembly GCF_000276665.1. Taxonomy (NCBI): domain Eukaryota; kingdom Metazoa; phylum Chordata; class Mammalia; order Rodentia; family Chinchillidae; genus Chinchilla; species Chinchilla lanigera. Next base: position 15,751,252 of record NW_004955409.1, read on the forward strand.
CTTTCTACTGAATGCACAAGGGAGCTGGAGCAAGCAAAAGGACTGCCCAGGACAGAAAACAGAAGACTCCTGTGAGAAAAAGAGATAGCGGAGTCATCGTTAGGCAGTTTGGAAGTAATTATTTCTAAAAATAAAATAACTATCAGATACCATCTTAAGGAGATGCCATATCATTAAATTTATTATTTATTGGAATGTATAGGTTCTACTTAGGACTGTGTACTAATATTTTGTAATTTTAGATATTAAAAGTTGTTTTAATAACCATGTAAAATTAAGACATATAGCTATGGGTCACATTCAAAAGCCATAAGTGTACAACTTTTGTTTTGTTTTGTTTTGTTTTGTTTTGTTCTGGTATCAGGAATCGAACTCACGACCTTGTGCTTGCCAGGCAGGCACTGTGCCCCTGAGCTAAATCTCCAGCCCCTGAGTGTACAACTTTAAAATTCAAATTAATATCAATTTTATTCTTTTCCTTTATTCAAAATTATCTCTTCCTCCTGGTATTTGTCACAAGAATAAATCAGAATAGTCAATCCAATTAAAATGGCATCTTTAACATTTCCTTCTTTATTCACGAGACTTCCTTTAATGCCTTTTAGTAATTCTAATTGCTTCTATTCTTCAAGTAACTCTGAAATCTCTCTTCTAAGCTCGAAGTCATTTCTCTGGTTTATACTTTATTAATAGTTTGATTAATAATAACAATTTTTAAAAGCCTTGTGTCTGGCATCCTTGCTTTACTGATAGGGATAACTCAATCATAGCACCAATTACATTGAATGTAAGTGGACTAGATATTCCTACTAAATAGCAGAGAGTTTGAGACTGCATTATAAAATAGAGGTAGACAGCTGTATGATGTCAAAGATAAGCACTTTAAAATCTTATGGTGAAAGTAACTGAATGAGTAAAATTTTACAAAACAAAATGTAAACATAAGAAAGCTAAACTACTTGTTTTAAACATATTAAGGGAATCTCAAAAAAGAGAGGAGATAACAGGTAGGGGCAAAGGAACTCATTTCACAAAGATCAAAACTAAAAATGCAAGAAAATTTAAGAACCACAAATATACACACCTCTAATAACAAAGCTTAAAATATATCAAGAAAATACAAACACAATAGTCTCACTGGATATTTTAACACCCCTCTTTCAATACTTAATAAACTAGCTAGGAAATAAAGTCAGTAAGAATATAGAAATTTTGAATAATACTGTAAAGAAGTATTAACTTAGTACACATTTACAGAAATTTGCATTGGATATGTACAAAATACATTTTCCTTCAAGTGCATATGGAAAATTCTAAGGCCATAATATAATTCTGAATAATTTCGGAAAGATTGAAATCTTGTAGTGTCTGGTTATTAAAGTAAAATTAAATTAAAAATTATTTCATCCACTTACATTCACTAAGTGTAAAATGTGATTAACAAATTAAAAATTATAAAAATAAAATGAGTTTATTAAAAGAGCAGTTAAGAAAATGAAGATTTATAAATCAAGAGAACATATCTGATAAAAGATAAATCAAGAGTAAAAAGTACATTCTTCTAAATAAATAAAGAAAAACAACCTGGTTAAAATGAGTAAAAGATTTGAACATTTTATAATAAAAGATATAGAAAGAGCTATAAATAAAAATGCACAAATGACTAGTAAAACATAAAAATACATTTGACATCATCATATAATCTCTCATTAGGACAATATAATTTAAAACTATAATGAGATGTTGTAACTACTAACATGGTTTGAATAAAAGAATAACAGAATTGACTGCTGATGAGGATTTAGAAGAACTGACACTGTCACATATTACCAATAGTACTGTCCATCAATCAATAACTTTGTAAAAGAATACGCCAATTTCTATTAAGCTATTACCCAAGAATATGATTCCTAGGCATTTACCAAAAGAAATGAATACATTCCCACAAAGAACTTGTACTAAAAGTAAACTTTTTTATCAAGACAGCTCAAAACTAGAATCAATAGAAATATATATGAAGAGAACAAATAAACTGATAAGATTTGATACTAGTCAAAAATCTTAACATAACAAAATATTAATACATTGGTCACACCAAAGATGAGCCAGGGATTTAGCTCAGTGGCACAGCACCGGCCTGGCAAGCACAAGGTCATGAGTTTGATACCCTGTACCAAAAAAAGAAAAGAAAAATCACATTGGAGATATTTCATTGAATAAAAAAAGCCAAACACAGAGTACATGGTTTTATGAATCTATTTATATGAAGATCAAAGACTAACAAAACTAAGGTTTTGTGATAAAAATGAAAGGAATGATCCCCTGCAAAGGGGATCCAAGAAACGTTTTGGGATAGCAAAAATACTTTATACTTTGATTGTGATGGTATTTATTTGAATAAATATATGCACCAAAACTCAATACTTTATACATTTTGATACATGTACATTTTGTCTTAATCAAAATGTTTTAATTTTTAGATCTCTGATACTAAAAGACAAACTCTAAATTTTGCCAACCCATAAAATATCCACATTTACTAGGAAACAAAGGAATGAAAATGAAATAAAAAAAAAAATATCATTTAACCAGCTTCAAAGACAAACATTTAAGTAGTCATAGCAAATAACACTAACAAAAAATGGCAATCTGCATTAACAAAATATCATAGCAAATACAGCAATCTTTAGCAAATATAGCAATCTATAGCAAATATAGTGATCTACACTAACAAAATATCGTAACAAAATATCATAGCACTCTACACTTAGAGGAATATCAATCTCTTTAAATGAGATAATAAATCCATATAGTCTTTGTGAAAATCATTTCCCACATCTCAATAATTCAGCTTTTACAAATGAAATATTTTGGGAAATTTTTATATTCCTGTATGTTATTTGTGATTTTTTTGAAATAAATTTCAAACAACTGAAAGTATCCAAAATAGAATAATTATTAAATAAGTATGTAGCAAGTCATGTGGAAAATAGTCATTAAAGACGGTCTTTTGTAAGCATATTACTGTGGGAAAATTTCCTTAAAAAATATAAAAATTAAAAGTTTGTTCAGATTTCAAAAGTATATTCAGTAAAATTAACTTTTACAAAAAATATACCTTTACATAAGTTAAAAACTAAAGTATCTGCCGTGAAACATTTATGTCTCTTGGATAATGGAATTCTAGTAGATAGTATGCTACTTTCTGTATATTTTTGTACTTTGTGAGTTTGTTAGTAAATATTTACTATTTTTAAAAATGATTATATTCATAAAGTATTTTAAAACTTTACATGTAAAAATGCTTTAGTTTACTTTCTTCTGGAAAGATTACCTTAAAGTGAAATCTGTTTAGGCGCTATTATCCACACAATCTGCCATGATAATACAGAGTTTCCTTTTTTTGTTTTTTTTTTGAGATAAAGTCTCTCCTGGTAGTCCAGGCAGGGCTTTTTGTTTGTTTGCTTGTTTTTGTTTTTGTTTTTTTCCGGTACCGGGAATAGAACTCGATCTTGTGCTTGCCGGGCAGGCGCTGTGCAGCTGTGCTAAATTCCCAGCCCCAGGCAGGGCTTGAACTTGCACATAACACAGGCATCCTTGGGATTATAGACATGCACCACCATACCACCGTACT
>NW_004955409.1:15756297-15778545 GCF_000276665.1 Chinchilla lanigera
ATTCTTTATAAGACTAACACAAGATAATTCCAAAAGAAACCAGACGTACAGCTGGCATGCAAAAATGTAGGCTTTGCATACTCAAGAAAAATCAATTAGAAGACAAAACAGAAGGAAAGCTTTTCCTATATTAGCAACATTCCAAAAAAGAAAAAATTAAAATAAAATAAAATAATAAAATCAGCAGAAACATGCAAAATCTATATTAAAAATTGATACCAAAAAATTGATCTCAAACAACTGAAAATACATCCCTTTGATAAAATATGTTATCAAATTGTGAGGTTAGAAAACAGTCCATTCAGACAGCAATTGAAGGGATAGAAAACTGGTAAAACCACCTCTCTTCTCATAGAAGTTGCAAATTGATGGGTCCCAACACCACCGTCAGGTCTGAAAGTTCCCTCAAAAGGTTTTCTGGAACCCAGTGAATGCTGTTAATTCTCACAATTCGTTCTCAAAGTGAAAGGATGCCAGTGAAAATGAGCCAGGGGACGAGAAACATGGAACAGAATCTGGGAAAGTTCCAAACGACGGGCTGCCAGTTGTTCTGAGTAGAGTTACAGACAATTATCATTATTCTAGAAATACTGTGTTACAGTAGACATCGCATATTGACAACAAAGGACACCCACCCAAACCTTGCTGTGCACTATTTCCAGCAGGTGTTGATCTTGTGAGCGCGGTTAGTAACTTAAGTGGCTAACCACAGCCCCTCACACCTCCTCAGGTTGGGCTGATAGTGTGCAACCCAAATCCCCAGCCTAAATAACCGCCTAGGATCTGAAGGCGGAGAGAGGCATCTCTAGGTGTAAGGTTGGACTCCATACTGCACAAGCATATAAGCCAGTTATTCCTAAACAAATGCACATATTTTGGTGTAATGTAAATAAAAATAAGATTTGTTCCTGGGAAAAGAAACATTGATTCCAAATCCCTCATGAAAAAAAGAAAAATTGAAAAACGTGGGTAAAACAACAAAGAAATGAAAAACCATAATCTGTGAAAATGCTGAAAAACCTTCTATATGTTCTTTTGAGGACAGTAGTTATTCATCAAAATAGGCTATTGAGATTAAAATTTAGATTAATTAAAAACAAATAATATAAAAATTCAACTAATCTGTCATATTAGTTATGATTGAGGTGATTATTTTGCAGCACCATGCAAAAGACACACTTGCACTACCTAAGCTCTACTGCACTGCAGTGCCAGCGCCTCTGTTTGGCTCACAAACACAGACATGCAAGAAATACAGAGTGATGGCATAGATTGACCCAATATATACGGGCATTTAATATGTAATAAAGCAAAATTCTCAAGGCAGTGCTAGAATAACGCTTAATAAAATGGCATTGAAATAGCTGGGTAGGGATTTCAAAAAATATAAAATTGGATCCATTGCTCCTACCATAAGTAATAAAATCTACCTATATGTAACAGAAGAAGCTTGGGTAAGTTCATCAAAAACCTCAATGCAGATAATGACTTTCTAATTGTGATTCAAAACTCAAAGTGTCCTGCATGAGGACGGATAACACTAACCACCAGTAAAGCCCAATGAACAAAGTTAACTAATTTGTAGTGACCTCAGTATAAACTGAACTCACGTGCTTTTCAGTGTGATTCATGAGGAAATAGATAACATCATCTATGTACATCCTGCCAAAACTACTTTGCTTGAGTGTAATCATGAATAAATAACTTAACAAATCTACCTTAAGGAATATCTGAAAACAAAAACAAAAAAAACTGTCAAGGACTCTCTGAAGAATATCAATGACATGAAAATAAAGGCATACTTTTAAGTTAAAGGAGATTAAAGAGTCGTGATAATTAAAATTGCTTTTTGACCAATGATTTTGTCAGCTTGAATGATAAAACAATATGAACAATATTATTGATCTAAGAAACCTTCAATATGTGTAATGCATCACACTAAACAAAGTTAAACTGAATGTGGTAGTTACACTGAGATTGAGTAGGGATATGTTGCTCTCGGGAGTTAAATGCTGAAGTATTTCAGGGTGAAAATTTACTTTTAGTATCATACTCACTGATAAATAGCTAAAATAGCCATTTATATATCTTAATCATTTGTACGTCTTTGTGGAAAAATCACCCAAAAGTCATAATAGTAATTTAACTCAAGAATATCTGCTTGATAATCAGAACAGGGCTCAGACAGATGATTCTACTCATGTTCCTTGTATTCATTCATGCTTCAGTAACTTCCAGGTCCTCCAGGACAGAAGAATCAGGAGCACCTGGCCCTGTGGTTGGCCTTGGTTGAAGCATCTTGCTTATCGGTCTCTGCTTGGCATCACTGAAGCCTCACCCCAGCATCTTTATATAGTGGTAGAAGTCCAAAAGACAAGAAAGCACACTTCAAAGACTTGTGTCCAAGTTAAAAACCTACACGTTATTTTAAACTTATTATACAGGTTATCCAAAACCCATCTATCCAGCTACTGATCTATTAGTCAGTCCTCTAATAAACACACCACTTTATCAATCAGTTCATCAGTCTATGTATCCATTTACTCTACAGGATTAAATTTAAGTATAAATTACTGAAGGGGCTGGGGACTTAGCTCAGTGGCACAATGCCTGCCTGGCAAGTGTGAGGTTGTGAGTTTGATTCCCAGTACTGGAAAAAAAAAAAATCAGTTAAAAAAAAATAAATTACTGAGAAAAATTGAAAATAAAACAAGATAAACAAATCCTGTCTCCCCTATCAGTTCTTTCTGCTTAATTTTTTCCCGCCTCACCCCTACATAAAAATGGAGTCTTCCCAGAGTTCCAGTAAATCCATGGATCAGAGGACTTAGTCATGACTAGGAAGAAGTGATATGCATAGAAAAAGGGTTCAATGCGTTTTTCTTCATTTGCCATTCAAGATGATCATGTAAATGAATTTACATGATATTTTTGGAGTAATTCTTATAAAAACTTTTCTGCCATTTTAGAATACACCAAATATTTTTATTAACTCTGCAATATTAAGCTATATTAAAAGATGTCAAACAATGGATAATTGTATTTTAGTCCTCAAAGCAACTTTGTTCACTTTTCTTGCTTATCTACATTTTTAAATTTAGCTCAAAATTATCTTTAATTTAATTTAATAATGTTATATACCTTTCCAACTTCCAAAAATGCTTTCTATAGAGGTAAAAGCAGAATATGTGCTCATTACTAGACTAGTTTACATATACTTAATTGTCTATTATTTTCCCTAACCATTACTGAAGTTGAATATAATTTATATTCAACAATTTGACATTTTACAGTCAGTTGACTGAATCCCACTAAAACTATGTCTCCCAGAATACTATACCCTATATGTTTTTAGCTGTGGTTGATCAAAATAGAAAACTGCTTGACATTTGGAAGGCAAAAATGAATAACTACCCTTACTCTTTGAAGTCCATTGGATTAGATACTGGGCTGGACAATAAATGTGGTTTAGCTCTTGTTGCACTCTGTATTTGGCTCTCCTTATCAATCATCCAAGGGTTCTTTTGCTCAGTTAGGCTGGAAATCATGAAATTGGCATATCACTGGATGGGTTTTGAGCAGTTCCCCCAAAGTGAAGCTAAGGACCTCAACTTATTACCCCACCCCAGAGAGGAAGTTCATGGACTCTTGTTACAGAAAAAGAATTTCAGGATGCATCAGTAAGAGGAGCAGAGAGATTTAGTAGAGGCAGAGATTATAGGAAAGAATTTTAGATTGATGAGCCAGTGGAAGGACAGCTCTGACACAGCTCAGATTGGCCTATTAACAAAAATATGGAAGGAACTTTTATGGCTTTTTCTGGGTTGAGCTATGAGGTACTGCTTTTCCAATGAGTAATGACAATTGCATTTTTTATATTTTCTCTTCATGTTTTAGAGAATCTCATTCTTGCAGGATATGGATTGATGGCTATTTCTACCTTTGGAAACATTGTGCTTTTACCTGCTTTGCTGTTTTGTTACAGTGCACCTGGTCCTTGCAATAAGAGAAGGATGATAGAGGAAGAGCACGTACTCCACAGTGTTCACAAGGGAGGCCCGAGGGAAGGAGGTGTCTCCATCATTAGTGGGTGACAGTTCATGGATGAAGACCTGAGTACCCATCCTTTACATCCTTTACCCCTAACAGTACCTGTATTGTTTCATTTTCACTGCCAGCATTACTGATGGTGAGCGAGAAACTCCACCATCAGATATGTGGCTGGAGACCTTTGAATACAGGACACATGCCATGTGGAAAGTTTGCCTTATTTTTTATCATAACTTCGGTTACCTTTTCATTCAATCTGGAAAATAAACATTATGGGTTTCCCAGAATCTCCTGCAATTTCTGTGCGACTCTTTTTCCCGTTTTAGTATGTTAGCGGGGCCAGCGAGCATCTTTACCTGCTCTCCCAAATCCACATCCCGCTTTCTCCTTTCTTAGTTTCTCTTACTGTGTGAGGTCCTGTGCTCATAACAAATTTCCAAATCAAAGTTATCATGGTCTGTTTCTCTCCCTGTTTAGGTGAAAAAATCTATCCAGTTCACAACAGAAAATAGAGCAAATCTGCTGTTTTTAGTTTCACTGATTTCTTCAGAAAACGGTTAGTTCCACTTTATTCTACTTATTCATGGAAAGATTGTAAAAACTTACCTACCATAAATATAAGATGTAGTTCAGGGTTATAATTATGTAACTTAATAAACCTTATATTAAGTGAAACTTTTCTTTGTAAAATAAGTAATTACTTATGAAAGTTTTATTTAATAATTAGAAGAGAAGTCAAAGTTCATTTTATAAAACCTCTTACTTTACGTAATTTAAACAAAAGAAAATATTATTGTTCACCTTAATTCTTTTATTCTCTTTTGTGCTGCACATTCCTCCCAGTTTTCAAAGTCATAGTTAATACACCAGAGGATATAGTACATGATAGACTTACACATAAAAGCAAAATGTCTGCTTTTAGCAGGGAGAGTCAGCTCCTCTCTTTGTACTCCAATTCCCAGTTCTCTGCAGTTTCTATTCCCCTTACAAGTATTCATTATCACAGAGAGGAAGTCTTGTCACATGCAGGGAAAACTTGTTTCATTTATTTAAGATAGATCCTTTGCATTTCACTCCATATGCTAATGCAAACACATCTTTAATGATTAGGAAAAGATAAAATCCTTACCTACCAGGAGCAGAAATTTCTGTGTTCACAGGCTTAGAAGAAAATCACATACTGAGCTGACAGCCCAGCCTTCTGAACAACAGACTCCTTTCAATCAGTAAACAATTACGCCAATAATACCACAACAAAAGCTTGTTTGGTGTCTTAAGGAAGGCTTCATATACTGCTTTGTACATACATAAAATTTATCCAAGCTAAAATCTTCTATCCTACAGACAAAAAAAAATTTAAATACCTCCACAAAAACAACTTTCAGAAGTCAAAGACCTCCATCCTTTCCCCAAATTAAGGCACAAGCAGCTTTGCTTATAAATTTACTAAATCATGATTGTCAAATATTCCTTTACCAATTAAATCTTGTAGAAAGGTTACTCTCCAGTATAACCTGTTGAAAAGGCAATCTTAGTGCTTCCCATAGCAAGGGCAATGACCACTTAATACAACATTTTCTATTTTGGAGGTAGACATATAAGGCAAGTAACAGCACATAGTGAAAGAGAAGAATTATTTTTTGTGTCCCTTGAGACTGTGGATATAAAAGCTTTCATGTGTCATGATAAATCACGTAAGCGGCAAAGCCTTGCTGAGGTGTCCACATACCCTTAAATACTCTTTTCCTGTGTTTTTGCACATTTTCCGTTAGCTTGTGGCAGTAGCAAAGCTTCAGTGTGTCTACTCCAAAGGCCATACCAGACTGAATAGAAGACGCTAACATGTCAACATTACCCCTTTTTAAAAGCACTTATTATCAAATACAACTACTATTCCTTTACAGCAGGAGATAGTGGCTACAGAGAATTAAACAGTGAATTTCCATTTAATATCTTTCTCCAGTACCCCCCCATCACTCGGGACCCCCTTCTGTCCCTCTTAGACAGAAGCTTTCTTTCTCTCAATAAGTACTTTCTACTCATTAAAAAAAAAAAGCTTTCTCCAGAATCCATTCCTCTAGGACAATTTGATCCTTCACCTTGAATGAAGTATCCCTCATATGTTCTGTTGTACAATTTGTAATGATCCAGTGTCTACATTTAATTGTATGTATTATCAGCACATTAGTCCTTAAGAGTAAAATACATTTAATGAAGTTCTGTACCCACAATGTCAAGAAATGGTCATTCAAAGATTGAATGAATTAATTAACTCTTACTGATACATAAAATGCTAATTGTTTCCTGAAAATAGTAATAATTTAAGAGAAACCCAATAACGAAAATATTACAGCAGTTTGAAGAGAGTGTAATAGCCAAATGTTGCAGGTCCTTTTGGTTTATTAGATCCATCTTAGTGGTAGTATAAAAAGCATGATTTTCAAGTTGTTAAAAGTGATTTCATACAAATAATGATGTGCCAAAGTGTTAGTTGCAATCAGAGAGACAAGTTAGTAATTGCAAGTGTGAGTTTGATGAATCCAATAGGGAAATCAATACTGAATTTAAAATATCAAGTACAATATGACTAATACTTTACAATAAAATCAAACCCTTAGTTTTGGTTCTTTCTCAACAGGTCAAAACCAAAACAAACAAAAAGCATATAACTCTGAAATTTTCTACAAATTATCTTTATTGGCTAAATGGCTGTACAAGATCTAAAACTTTTATCTTTATTAAACATGCTTTATTTCTCTCATAGAACTGGAAAACTAGACAGAAGCCTTACTAAAATACCCTCTGGAAAGGCAATATATAAAGTACTGCCCTGTGAACAATTAGCAGCGTGCTAAATGTGTGGGAACTCATTCCAGCATATAAACAACTTATAGCCCTAAGAATTCTCTTTTGATCAGCTGATATTTTCTTCCTAGTAAGACTTTCTTGATATTTACGTTCTGAGATGAATTCCTTATTTCACTCTAAACTTAATTCCAAATGGATGTGCAGACCAAAGGATAAAAGTGCACATGCTTCTCAAGTGTCTTTATCTGTTCCAAATAGGAGTAAGCTGCTGAAAATCTTTGTAGTTGCTTCTTGGAGATCCAGTGTGAATAAAGAATGTCATTCATCCTTATTAAGATGCCATAGACAAATTTCACTTTTATGGTTATAACTGATTATACCTAGTTTATTCTTCTTATGGTGACATTAATTTGTGACCACTACTCAGTATGTTCATAGTGACTTTTCACACTGAATTAAAGTATCAAGGCTTATCAAAATTTACTAAATTGCAATCTCATAAATTAGATTGCCCCATAAGCTGGTCATTTTTGTAGATCAAAAATAGTTGAATTGGGGCATTTTCATGTGGTTCAACTCAGTATAATTTATCCAATGAAAAAAATAAAAATTTGCCCATAAATACATGATACTCCAATTTTCACTATCTTTAATAGGATTTGTCATAATATTTTGTGACAATCATTTGGTGGGGACAGTGCCTTCTATGAATAAATCACACACTCCACAACACACTACACAGAGAAGAAACAGAGTAACAGATAAAATACACTACAGAACCATTAGAGATTCCTGTTCTTGTTCATAAGCTCTCATTATTGGCTGATTTAATTTTCCCGTGACCAAAATGATCTTTATTCTGAGCTGTTCTGAAATAAAACCGTAAACATTGATGCATCTCAAACAAAAGTGAGGTCTGGTTCATTAAAAGTGCTTACCAGCTGACAATGTACACTCAGCTGGTTGTTTTCATATATGATTCAGAGGCAAGATATAAACATGAATCACAGAAAGAAAAACAACTTGAGATCGTAATCTTCTAGAAAACAAAAAACACTGCCATCCACAGGCCATTCTGAAGAATTTTTCTACAGTAAATATTTGAATTATTACACAACTCAAATAAAGATTCCGTGTAGCTCCCAGTTTAGTAATTCTATCCATTAATGGAAACTCATTAATTTTAAGATTTGCACCACGGTAAAGCAAAGTTTGTAAGTCTGAAAGATATATTTTTGAAGCTAAGTTGTTTTACATATTACATTGATCTGAGTTTTAAAATATTTAATTATTTTGAATATGTTGATAGAAATAAATTATAAAGCATTTCTCAAATTTATTTAACTATATAATTTATGTCTTAAAGTATATCTCTAGAAATTTGGTAGAACAAACTTTGTGTGTACATAAATATGTATTTTTATATACACACATGTATATATATATATGCACTCACATATATTTCAATTTTTAATAATGCATACTTAAACATAGGAATATAAGGTGAATACTTAAAATTCCACTATCAGTAAATAACTTCTGCTCATATTTTGCTATATATCTTTCCTGTATTTTTACAGGAAGTGTACATTTATTTTAGGAAAATGTTTCATTACACATATGTTTCTGTGTGAGATCCCACTTTCCATAGAAAACTAGCATTAGCTTATTACGTCTTCACTGTTTTGTTTCTCCTATAGATTGCTGTATAGTAGTTAAGGTAATTCACTGAATTTTTAAAGATATATTTAACTTAAAGGTACCCATTGATCATAAAAACCTTCTGTTCTTCAACAGTATTTTAGCTTTTCCCAGCTAAAAACAACAAAGCATTCAGAAAATCATTGCTCATCTTTTACATTTAAAATGTTCCTACTATTTTAAATAAAATATTTTTCTAACTCTAAGGGTTAATTAACCTCTCATAAACATTTGCTTTGTTTGATTGAAAACCTGAGATACTCTGAAATATCATAAAAGACTCCATTTAATTGGTAAAATAAATGATGGGAATGAGGAACACATTGTGCAGTGCTAGAAAAGGAACCACAGAGGAGCAAGCTGTAGCTCAGTAGGTGCAATGACCCAAAACTCAGTCCAAGAACTCACACTTAGCAAGGACCTGCTGACCAAGGACTCCTCTTCCCCAGAGGGATATGAGACTGAGGCTTCTTTCTTCTGGCAGGGCTCCTGAAGGTCCTACAACTCTTGCAACTGCCAGGTTCTGTGTCTCGGACTTCCAGAAACTCCTTAAACCTTTAGCAACCCAAAGGCAGTTGCCTGGTTTTAAGCACCCTGTATAGTCCCAGTGACAAGAGTGCTTTTGCATATATGCATATGTGTTACAGAGAAACTAGATGGGAGACAAGCCTGCAGCCTTATCCAGGCTCTGCTTGACACAAACTCGCAAACATTTTTTTATTAATACATGACATTTCTGTCATCCATCCAGTGTTTAGCAGTAAAAGAACACAATGTAACCATCTCCCCTTAGTGAGACACAGGAAAATGCTTTTATGTCTTTGTCCCCTGTTCTAGGAACAAAAAAACACTTGGCAAAGGCCTTAGGGTTGGTTATGGGCAACATTTTACAGAATAGGAAACCATAGCTCATGCTGGCAACTATTGACAGTAAAGGGAGAGTTGACCAAAAAGTGTTCAAATAAAAAGATAAATCAGTTAATTCTGAAATCCTCTGTTTAGATAGAGGAAGACAGTTGATTCAAGAACAAAGAACTGTCATCTCCCAGAAGTCCTGAGTATTCATTCTCTCGCTGTTTTTGTCTTCTGATTTATTGTACAGTTATTCACATACAATGATAATTAGTGCAATTAATATAGAATCACAACAGTTGCACCTGGAAGATGAATACTGTAAAGCTGTGAAACATTACCTACATTGCTCTTCAATTTGTATATACGTCATTTGAGCTATATTATTTTTTTTTTTTTTTGAGCTATATTATTGTGTTGTCAGTTTCATGGACTTTAATAGAATTACAAATATTTATTTTTAATATGTTTTAAATCATGTAAATCTTTAGTTTTGTTAAATGCTTTATTAGAAATTTAAAATTGATTAATTATAATTTTATTTAGCTCATAATAGGCAATAGTGAATGCTTTAAAGGAAAAATAACTTGCAATAAATAATTTTAATATTTAAAATATCTTCATTATTTACATTTTAATGAAAAATATCAAATGTATTTTTTATGTATTTTAAATAAATTACATTTAATTATTACTATCCTTTATTATGTTGATATTATTTAGCTGCAGATACTGAAAATATTAATCACAAAATATATAGGTTTATTAAAATAAAGACTAGAAAAGCATATTTAATGGAATTAATAACAACATGGATTTATTTTTGTATTAATTTTAATACTCATCTAAACATTGCTGGTCCTTCAAGACACCAAGAAACACAAGATAATGACTGAATTCACTTATCTTTTAATATCTTATAGACTTTTAGTTATATACAAACCATATTTCAATTTTGTCTAAGTGAAAGTATCTTTAGAAAAATAGTGATTGGAAATATTTATCAACTTGTCTGTTTTACTGATTTATCACTTTCAAATATTTAGGTATATAAGACATGAATATTTCAGACATGAGGGTTGGGCTTGATTTCAGTGTAATTCTAAAATTCTTTACCTTATTTCCCAGCGGGGAAAGAGTAGGTACATAATTGCTACAGTCTGTAACTACTTGCAAGTTCTTTTCAGAAACTTCCTATAAAAACAGATTAGAATGGTACAAAAACTTTGCAACACAAGGTTTTTACTTATAAAGCTATCAGTACATTTCCTTTTTTTATTTTAAAGATAAAAGAAAGAAAACATATTAACAAACACACAGACATAAACAAAACAACACAAAAACAATAAAAGCAATATAGAATTTCAGACAAGGTGATAGGAAATTAACAATGGTTGTTGTATTACATATTATTATCTTCAAATTTATTACTCAGATAAACAAATGTAGGCATGTGAGAATGATCAAACAATTAAGCATTAACTGTTCCTTTCCATGAAACAATTGAAATCAGTTGTATGTGGCTGGGGATTTAGCTCAGTGGCACAAGCACCTGCCTGGCAAACGCAAAGTCCTGAGTTCGATCCCCGGTACTGATCAATTGTACAATTATCTTAGCTATCCTATGTATACATATATACATATATTTTCCCTTCTTTCTTTTCTCTTTTCCCTTATCTCAGTTGTTCTTTCCTTTTGAGCAGTTTCTTTCCCTTTCACAATATCCATTATACCTTTTAAATTTTAGTTATTCTTTCCGGTTCTTACACTAGTGAGATAATATGGTATTTACACATTCAGGTCTGATTTATTTTGCTTATGACTATCAGTACATTTTCTTTTGGTATTCATGATAGCCAGTCGTCCTTGTAATATTTAGAAGTAGTTTACGTGCTATTTCCTGGAAATCGTCTATTTCCAGACATTTTCTGCCATTTTTCTAATTGTAGATAATGTCTACCTTCTCTTTTTCTGTACAACATTAATTTGACATTGCTCTAGATTGGGAAAACGTTTGATAGGTAATAATTTTATCTGATTTGACTTTTTCAGTTTCTTCCTTAAAAGCATATTTGACTTCATCTTATATTTACATTTACTTCCTGTTCATCTGTCATATTCTCTTAACATTCTGTGCGTTAATCCCTCGCATTTGATAAGACCGGTATACTTAAGATGCTTGATCATTGTTGGACCTTACATATTTCTTTTTAATCTGTTGTCTTTAAGTCAAATCAACTTGCATGACTTTTGTTTTTTTTGTTGTTGTTGCTGTTTGTTTGTTTGGTCTGGTTTGATATGGTCAAGTTTTTTGTGTTTGTTTTTTGCTTTTTGACTCAGGGTCTTGCTCTGTAGTTCAGGCTGGCCTTGAACTCATTCTGTAGCCCAGGCTTGTTTGGAACTCACAGTGATCCTCCTGCTTCAGCCTCTTGAGTTCTGGGGTTACATCTGTGCACCATTAGCCCAGGTTGACTGTCTAATTTCATTGAGAACAAGAGAACTATTATTCATGTCTCAGAGCAATTAAGCTGACATATATCTTTTCCTTGTCCATGTCATAGTTTTCTTGCACATAATAGCACAACAACACTTCAGCACCATGATTTAGAGCTATTTTAAACAGCAAAATCATAAATAAAAAGCACAAAAATTTGAAAACTACAGCACAAAATTGACTGCAAAATGGACATTACTTCACAGTATGAGAGCTGAACAAGGAGGGTGTGGTATTACTTTGGTCCACCCCAGGTGATCAAATGTATGCTAGGGAAATGAACTTTTCCACTGACCTGTTCATGTGTGTGAAATAATTGTGAAATCCCTGTTAAATATTAGATTTGTGGTTACAAACAAAATTTTGCAAGTAAGTAAATTTTCAAACATGAAATCTATGGGTGATGAAAATTGGATTCATATTGTTTTTATTTCATTTTCAGTCTATTGGGTTCTTTATATATGAAACATGTATTTTATAGATAACATAATACACATCTAGTAGATAATCTCTGTATGATAATCCATGTTTTAGAATTTGAGTCCAGTGCTCTTATGGTGGAGTTTTTGTTTGCCATGTTATTATTTCTTTTACAGTTGTCTCCTATACTTTCCTTTCATTTATTCTTTCTCATTTCCATTCTTTAGATTAAAACTTAAATTTTAGCATTTCAGTGGGAATGTTTGCATTGAAACTATATCTCATACTTTGTTCCTTTGATAACAATAGGCCTGCTTGTCCTTAGTCTACTTAGATTTCACATCATACTGCTGTTTGGGAAAGTAAGCAACACTGCAAATACATAAAAACTTTATCCTCTTTTACGTGATACTTTTCAGGGGGGGCAATCCTTTTGCCACTCTTACAGGGAAGCAGCCACAGAGAGAAGGCAGAAGAGAGCTACAGCTGCATTCTAGGAGAGCAGGCCCACTACACCAACCTCTGCTTTTTTTTTTTTTTTTAATTGGGACAGATTTTCACACTGTACTGCAGGCTCACCTTGAACTCAAGGCAATCGATCCTCCTGCCTCAGCCTGCTAAGTGCTGGGATTGCAGGTGTGCATCACCACATCCAGCTGAACTTCTGCTTTATACTTTGTGCTATCCTTTTAATAAGTATTAGTTTTACCTAACATAAATCCTACTAAATAATGTTTTAGTATTTGTCTTTAAATCATGGTATAATTATATCATATAGTTATACATTATGAAGAAATTAAGTGAGGTAGCCTTTTATCTAAATCTATGTGTTTACTGTTTCTGGAATAATTAATTTCTTCTAGATTGCCTGGGCTTTCACTGGTACCATTTTTATTCCACTTGAATACCTTCTTTTTAGTTTTTTATGACATATGATTCCCGCTTTTTTAAAAATTATTTTTTTTATTTTAAAGAGAAAAAAACCAACAAAATAGCACAACAAAGACAAAAAACCAAAGCAATAAAAATGATACAGAATTTCAAACCAAGATAGGAATTAACAGAGGTTGTCATATTACATATTGTTATCTTCAATGAAGTTGCTCAGATTACCCGCTACAAGGAGGCAAGATTGTTCAAACAATTAAACAGAATAAAAAGTAATTAAAAAATTAGAGATGATACAAAGCTTCACTAAACGAGATGGTAGAAATTCAACAATGACTGTTATATTGCATATTGCTGACTCCAAATGAATTATTCAAATTACCAGGTATAAACATGCAAAATTGCCCCCAAAAATTTAAGCATTAACTGTTCCTTTCAATAAACCAATAGGCATCAAAAATACAATTAATTATTCCAGCTACTTTTGTATGTGTGTGTATATATACTCCTATCCCTCATAAACGCGAGGCTTTTATAGGTAAATGGCTGCAACTAGAGACCATACTCATAAATGAAATAGATCAGACCTGCATGTGTAAACATCATATTGTCTCCCTAGTGTAAGAACCTGAAAGAGTAAAGAAAACTGAAAAGGCACAGTAGATATTGTGAAAAGGAAAGAAACTGCCTGATTTTAAAAATTCTGTTTCATTTTATTTTTGTTTAATCTGAAAAAAGTCTTTGTTTCACCTGTATATCTGGAAGATAACTTTTCTTGATGGAGAATTACATTGGCATGATTTCTTTTTTCCTGTTAGCTCATTAGCATATTTGTTCCATAAGATTCTTTTCTTAATGTTTTCTGGTGAGACCAGGTCATTAATTTAAAATATTATTTCATTATATATACTATGTAGTATTTTGCAGGCTGAGTCCAAGATTTCCTTTTTATATTTTGGTTTGCTGCAATTTGATTATAATGACAGTAGTCATGATCATATGTATAATTTTTCTGCTTGGTCTTCTTAATTTGTGATTTTCACCAAAGTAGGAGAGTTTTTGACATTTACTTTTTAAGAATTTTTTTCTGTGGCATTGAATTTCTCCTCTCTTTCTGGTATTCCAGAAATGGTAAAAATATGGTAATTTCCACTGAGTTATTTTATGTATTTATCTTCTTGAATCATTGTTTCTCTTCTTTGAGATTGGGGAATTTCTGTTGATCTACTTTCATATTCACTGACTTTTCCTCTATTGTCTTAATTGGAAAGTCTATCTATATTAATTTGTTAATATTTTCTACCTGTGCATTTGTTAAGACTTTTTATTTCATATCATTATATATAGGTATAAACTGTTTTAAACTTCTTTTTGAATAATTCCAGTTATTTGGTCATATCAGAATTTGCAGTTCATATTACTTTCTCTTGAGAACACATTTTCCTGGTTACATGAATGTAGGTAATTATGAATTGAATTTATGACACTGTACATGTTATATTCAAACAGATCTAGATAATGTTGTGCTTCTCCGTGAAGTATTCTCCTTTATTTTCTGTTGTAGAATGAAAATAACTTGGATGGACACAAATTCTTAATTGTGCTTCGTGGCAGCTAAAACTCACATTTTGATTCTTTTCTTTTCAATTAGGCTGTTTAGGGTTTGTGCATTCACAGTTCATGGGTCAACCAGAAAGCCAAGCATAGTTAACATGCTTATGTGCTTACTTTCCCTCTCTGACTCACTTCCTTTCCAGAAACTTTGGTTTGCTGCTCCTACTTCTTATATTTCAGTGCTGTGGTTGCCCCAATCTTTTCTCTAGATCTTCTCTAAGAGTCTTAAACAAACTCTGGAAGGGTACCTAATTCCTTCCTCTGGTCTACAAGGATGCCCAAACTGAAAGTTTACTGTTCCCCTTATCCAAATTCTGTACTGTCTGAAGAATTCTTATTCACTCTCTGTCCTTTTTGTTCCACTTTCCAGTGATCCAGGTAATTTTGGTCTGCTCGTGTATATATGTATATTATTATTATTATTATTCACAATTTTTTTCTACAGATTAGTGTTGATATCTTTGGGAGGCTCAGTCCACTAAGAGCTTTTATAGCCACATTACAAGCCTGTTTCAGAAACTCGGATTTAAAAAATTAAATTAGCAGTGTTTTCCTGAAGAGCTCTTTCCACTGTAAAGTCATTTCTTTGGAAGTGAAAATTTGTCCTCTTAATGTTTAAATATCCTGTTACATTAAACAGGAAATACCATTTGCAGACCTCTCCCTGAAGTCCTACTCATTATTCTTCCTGAATGACAAAATACTGTTAACCTTAATCCTTACAGTAGTGACACAGTGATTTAAGACATTTCTCCAGACAGCAATAACAAAAATTAATTGCTAAATTAAAGTTTTATAGGATTAAATAGTTTGGTAAAGTGAAAATAAGATGGATTTGGAATTATAATTCTTAGATTGTGTTTCTCTGTTGCCACTTAATGTGTGTATGACATTAAGCAAGTTGTTAATTGTCTCTGAATCTCCATGTACTCTACCAAAGTGTATAATTATATTTCCATAATTACAACATGATTTAATCATGAGAAATTATATTAAATAGTTCTTAAATTTTAAAAGTCATACAAATACCATTACTACCAATATTAATGTAGTTTTTGGCACGTGATTTAATTGGAATATTATTCCGGTATCCTTTTTGAATAATAAGATTACAAATGCCCAAATGTTTCAAAATAGGAGCAATCCCATTGTTATAGGTATCGGAATCTGAAAACAATGGCAGTTTGTTTGTTGTTTTACTTTGGGGCTGAGGACTTGCTAAGAACTCTGGGGATTTTCAGTTCAACACTGAAACTTACACGAACATTTCTATTAGTTTTATGAAATGGACACTGGATAAATTAAACTTTGAGAAAGATAAAACTTCTCAACTTGGTGAAGAGATTTCATGTTCCTAGCAGTACATGCAAGAAGGTGGATGTGGGAAAGACATGCCATACTATTCCAATAGCTATCGCTGTGTTTGTAATAATCTCCAGAGATGTTACAAAAGGAAGATTACTAAATGTAAGATTTATAAAATCTTGCAATAAAAATAGGGCTAAGGTGGAGTGAGTAAGGTTTTATGCCCTGTGCACTGAATGCAGAATTACAGAAAATTATGTTTTTCTAAGTAATAGAAACAGTGAACAATTAGGAGGGAAGAACCCATTTATTCTTTGGAGTGCTCTTATCATGAATTTCCAAGGTAAAGTAGAATACTAGCTAAGGAATGAAAATGTGAATATCACCAATCCCTAAGATAAATATAGAGAACCAAGATTTCCACCAATTTTTCTAATGATTATCTATTTTACCCTCAATACCTTTGAAAATTCACATTAAGAATTGTTTTGCTGGTAGCAGATTTTCTTGGCACACTTTTTGCTCTTCCACATTTCTCTTGTTTTGGCATTGTAGAA
Organism: Chinchilla lanigera; assembly: GCF_000276665.1. Taxonomy (NCBI): domain Eukaryota; kingdom Metazoa; phylum Chordata; class Mammalia; order Rodentia; family Chinchillidae; genus Chinchilla; species Chinchilla lanigera. The sequence continues at coordinate 15,772,987 of NW_004955409.1, forward strand.
TTACTCTAATTTTTCATAGGTAATAATGGTGGTAATCACCATATACCAAACATGTATTGTATGAAATTTTATATGCAGCATACTTAATTATCACATTATTTCGATAATTTGAAGATAAATAAGTTGAGGCTCATAGGCATCTATGACTTCACCAGGACCTCAGAGCTGATAAGATGTTTATTAAGGAATCTATGCCAGTCATGTACAGATCCAAAGTGCATGCTTCTCAGCCACAATTGAAGACTTCTTTGGTTAGTTACTTTTAAAATTACCTAAATTTGAGCCTGAAATGATGTCCGCTTAATTTCAAATTCTTTCAGCAGTGTTCCAATAGCAGTTAAATAATGGTAAGAAAATGGTTAATTTCATCTCTGTCAGTTATACTTCAGATTACCTAGTTCATTATTCTAAAGAAAATCAGAGAAGTACATATTTTTCTAATGTCTGGAAGCAGAGTGGAAAATTAGGAGGTGAGAAATCATTTCTACTCGAGAGTGCTGTCATCATTAATGATGTGATTAATGGAGCCTGTGTCTGGTCAACTGGCTTTCTTCACACAGCCCTTTCAGAACAAATTGGAGCACATTATGGCCCCTTAAAAAGGACCTTTCTAAAAGCACAATTTTAATACCTTCAAACAATGTGAACTACTTATCTGTTTGTGTGAAACTCATTCATAATTACTCATGAAAATAAAATGTTTTATATTTTATTTTCTATGTGCCAGCAGATTAATTTTTAACCTCTGAAAGTATTTAAATTGAATCAAACATGACATAAAAACAGTGATTAAAAATAGAAATATAATGTGTGTCACCAGCTTTTTAAATATTGTACAAATATTAGGTAGCTGTCAAATATATACATACATATCCAAACTTGTTAGAAATAGTCATTAATGTTTTAAGAGGATATAATAATGTTCAATTTTACCAGCTTCCAAAATGTTCTCAGTCCAATGATTATCCAACTCCTTGCCCGATGAAGTATACAGACGTCTTCTAGGATCTATTAAGAAATTCTCATTCTTCTGGTTTTAGAAATAAGAAAACTGTAATACCCAGAAGTATTTTCACTATACTCCAAGTTGCTTAGGTCCTTTCTGTTGTCTATATTCCATGGGTACCTTATACCCATCCACTTCTTAGCCAAGAAGTATATCATAAGGGTTGTTGACAACACCATACTTTAACTCAGGGAATTTCCAGGTTCCAATCCAGGAATTTCTATTTGTTTCATTATTGAATTAAAACCTAAAAACATCTTTCTAATAGTAGAGATATTCTGCTGTGGCTTATCTATTACCTTCTTAAAGCAGCTCAAAACACATTTAAATCTTGACGTTAGACAAAAATAATCAATCTTTCACTTTTTCGTTTCAAAAGCCTGTAGGTGATAACTTATATTTCTATATCCCTGATAGTTTTCAAATGTGTTGTCCAAATTATATCTTAAGTGTCACACCTTTTCAAATTATTGTGTACATTGCTGCAAATGGTGAATGTGCTCTTTAGATTTTATGATTTATTTGAGGTACTCTTGTCATGGTTTGGAGGCTATTTTTCAAGGGGAAGAGCACAATACAGGACACATATTTTGCAAGGTTATTTATAATAGTCACCCAAAGAATGATATACAAGACAGTGCAGAAAGTCTGTCTGCATACTAAGAAAAAGGAATCTAGCCAAAGGCCTGGATCCCACAGCAATGAGTCCAGCTGAATACCTACAGCCCATAACAATGCCTCCCACAAATCCACCTGGTGGCCCAGAGTGCACAGCAACATCTCATGCAGGCCTGTTTCACTGCTATGCCCTGGGAAGGCCCAAAGGTCAGCGGTGGAATCTAGGAAGTCTGTGCCAGTGGGATGAAGGATCTGTGCTAGCAGGCTGAGGGATCTGCACTGCAGCCAGGAAGTGATGAACAAAGTAAGAACCAGAGCTCCCCTGAAAAGTACCACAGCCATCCTCCACAACATTGAGGTCCCAACCTACCCCAATGGTGAAGACAGCTGAGTTCCCAGCAGGAAACCCAACTCAGCAAGCTTCCTCAGGAGACTGAGCTGTGCACCTTCTTCCCCTCCAGAGCCAGGAAACAATGCTCAGAATGAGGACCAGAGTTCCTCCAAAGTGAAATGAACCTTTTCTCAGTGCCAACAAGGCCTGGAGCTCTTTGGAGGATGAAAACAGGCAAGTTCATCAGGAAAACCAGCATGACGAGCTCCTCCAACAGAACCAACAGCTCCTTACCGCTTCCACCAGCTCCCAACAGCCTTCTCTCAGCTCCCAACAGTCTTCTCTCAGCTCCCAACAACCTGTCGCAGTTCCCAACAGCCTAACTTCTTCTTCTCCAGTTCTGCCTCTTATGCTGCCAGTAACAGACCCCAGGTGGGCCTCCCACACCCAGAACCACACTTACTCAGTTCAGCTGGGGGTTATAAGCTGATCATCAGTTGTCAATCCCCTACAACTACATTTATCATTTTAAGGAATGAATGTCATCATGGGACCAAAATAGATCCCCAAAACTACAGAAAACATAAAACTTCATAGAATGACATGCAAAATTCTTTACTAAATTGATTCCATCTTTTCAAGTGTATCTTTCTTCCTTTTGAAACCTCATACTTCTTTCACATTACTCTAAGTCTGTCAAAACACCATATGATCATGTGTTTTTATACCTCTATAGTTCTTTCCTCCTTTCTCTCATCTCTATCATTCTTAGTGTGTCTCCCAGAGCCATATATGTTTCTTCTTATTTGCTTCCACATTGGACAATATCATTAAGAGAACAGATCTCAATGTATTGTCTTGTTCTCACAAAACGTAAGTGCGATTTTTCATACTTTATTTTTGTTGAATAATAGAATATGTGAGTAATAGGAAAAATAAGAAATGCAAGGTAAAACATGCTTCTATGTTAAGGGTCTCTAGAACATAGCTCACAGGACTGTAGGCACTGCCAAATTGATAAAGTAATCTGGTAAACTAGAAACTTAGACAATGTCAATACTGGTAACTTAAAGGTAAAATTTCTACTTATCTAGGGGATCTCAATTTCTGCTCTTAAAATTTTTCAGTTGATTAAATGAGGCCAATGCACATGTTTTGAAAATAACCCCCTTTATTTATAGCCAACTAAATGTAAATATTAACCACATCTATAAAATACCTTCATATCAGCACCTAGAATAATATTCAGTTAAGTAACCAATTAGCCAGTTTGGTTCACAAAATTAATCATTAAACCTACCACATTAGACTTAAAAGCATCTTCACATCTAATGTCATTCTAATAAAGCATTATTAGGGCAAATAGAAAAGAGAACTACAGAGCCCCTTGTGTAGGGTCAGTCTGCTGCCTTAAACTGCTTGTGTTTAATTGAGGTGAACTCCAACCCATGAACAACCCTAAAGCCTCTCTTTTATGGAATGTGTTTATCCAGCTTTCTTAATTCTGAAGAGCTATTTTTATGTGGCTGAGACTGCTAATGAGCCAAGGGGTACTAATTTTAACATGTTTAAAGGAGAATACTGATCAAAGTTCCCTAGAATAATGGAAACTGATCTTTCTCATTCACCAAGCTTGGGCCAGTTTGCATGCCTGAAAAGACCATAAACAAACACCAATTTACATTCAGATTTTTATGGAAATCTGATCAATTGCAGTGCACATGCTGATTTTAAAATGACCACATAAGACATGGTCAACTTCAGAAAAATAAAAGAGGTTTATGTCTATAGTAAGTACCCAAACTGGAGAAATGTCAGACTAATATAAATGTCAAGTTAATTTTGGCTCAGGTAAAATAAAAAACAACATAAAGTATATTTCATTAAAGAAATACATGGAAATGCTCGATTACTTTTTAAAGTAATATCACTGATTTTTCTTTCGTAGATAGTGGTTTATTTATTTAGGTCAGGCCATGAATGAACTAATGGTGCCATCTCTTAAACAGTAGTAGATGTAAATGAAATAAAATCTGAAAAGAATCCAGGATGTGCAACTTAAGGCCTGATTCTATCATTCATCATTTTTATATGAAATGTGCAGATTAAGACTTTTATTTTCAGTGTGCTTAAAAGTAAGAACAAGGTGTTATTGTGTGTGTTTCTGTCAGACAAGGCTCCGAAAAGACAAACAGGTGTTCTGTTCCTGCACAAGAAACCATGCTTGCCAAGAAAGTGAACTGATCACGTTTTTCAAATAAAAATCTGATCATTAAAACTACCATACATGTCTCTGAAAATTGTCTTTCATAAGATCTCAGTATCAAGCAGGAAGCTTGGAAAAAGTCACTTGTACTGCCGCTCAACTTCTTATAATCCAGGTACCTCATTTCCTCAGATCATCAGTTTCTGGGGTGATAAAGTTTCATCTTTTCTATGTCTGCCAACTCAATCATTTGGCCATTTTAAATATTTATATAATGTCTACTTTCAAACTTATTTTTAGCACCTTATGAGAAATCAGTGAACTAATGAGGGTTTTTAAAAGAGTTGATGTGTAAATATACACCATGTAGTTTAAGTAATGTGTAATACAATGGTTACCCAATTTAGATTGTTTTGTAGTAGGACAAGATGAGGGCTAAGCATGACTTACCACAGTAAACTGTAAAAAAAATCATACTCTCTAAAAGTAAGAATGACCTTATTCCAGTACGTTCCCTCATCTCAAAGGAATAATTTGCATAGTGATGAGTTGTAGACCACTCCTTCTCAGATACTAATATTCATAAAAATACCTGGAGTGCTTATTAGAAAAGGGAAATTCTGCCTGAAAAGGCTGAAAGTGGGAATGTGATATTCTGCAGTTTTAGCTCCTAGGTGACACTGGGGAAACTGACCTGCAGACAGGTCTTTGAATTGCAAGTTTTTAGGCCACAAAGGGAAAGTGAAAATGCCATGAAAAGAGAGGTTAATGGTGCAATGAGAATATAACAATAGAGGACTTGATTTCTTATAAGATTCCAGTATTGATTAACTGACACAATACAATTTAGCTGAGATCTGATATTATCTGGATAAGGTAAAGCCAGGCAGAGGAAACCGTGTGTGTGTAATTTTATTTAGTATATAATGCAAAGGGCCTATCAGACCCTAAGATACCTTTTGGGGGTGGGGTTGACAAGGATAGAAGAAAGACTGAGACAAAATTTCAAGATTGAAGGGGGACCAATAGGAGATTTGCTTCAAGTGAACAAGCTCACCAACCTCCACGATCAACTCATTTTTACTAACCAGCAAGAAGCACAGGAGGGTGGGGTTGTGTGTCATTCTTGACACAGTTGAAGGAGATTTTGAAAAATAAGGAGCAGGTGAAACTTCAAAAGAGGTAAAGTTTAAACAGGAAACAATCCCTTCTCCACGCCTGGATGCCTGTACAAATTAATGGGGAAGTAGTTTTCTTTCTATTGTCTTCAGCAGATGGTACCTTATCCTGGGAGTACTGTGGTCAACATCTTAGTCCCTCACTGTTATAGTTTGTGTCTAGATGTCCCCCAAAACTTCATGCAGTCATGGGGTGGGCTTCTAGAGTTTTGATTGACTC
>NW_004955409.1:15778665-15802144 GCF_000276665.1 Chinchilla lanigera
TGCTGCTCCTCCTTTTTTGCTCTTGCTGCTTTTGTTATTTTCTGCAGCCATGAACTGTTGCTCTCTGCCATGTGCCACACTGCCTTGGAGCCAGATCAGTATGGACTGAAACCTCCACAAACTGTGAGCAAAGTAAACCTTTCCTTCCTTAACTCTCAGCATCAGGCATTTTGTCTCAGTAATGAGAGAAAAGTAACTAAGACACACACCAACCCTTACACAGCCTGCTCCCCAGCAATACAACTACATAAGTAAAGGTCCTGTAATGGGACAAAGGAAGATGATACATTCCAGAACTGGATAAAACAAGGATGATGCCTGTGTGTGGCCTTACATGAGGCCATTTAGGGAAATATGAGTCAGATTTTGCAAGCTTGTTGGCCGTAGTATTCATCAGAGTGATTGATGTCCCTTGAAGATTGTAAGCAGAACTGGCTAAATTTTCATATTGAAAAGGTCACCCTGAACGTATGTGGAAAGTGACTTTGATGATTCAATAAAAGCAGAAATGGGAGAACAGCTAAGAAGCTATTGAGGTGGTTGAGAGGAGAAGAGTAAATACATAAGGTTGAAATGGGATGTAAGTGGAGGAGATGAGGATGTATTACTAGTTAAAATACACAGGGCACCATGATGGATTCATAGTGGATGAAGGAGTGGTACAAGCTGAGCTGCTATGAAGAATCAGTGCCAGGTTTGTGTCTTGCACAACAGGAAAATGGTAGCGGCATTCCTTGATCTAGGAGAAGTTAGAAGGCTATGACTGTGGTGAAACAATCAGAGGCTCTATTCTGGTCATGCTGAGTGTGTAAGTAGATTTTAGATAGTCATGGAGAAATATAAATAGCCTAGAATTTAGGGAAGAAAGATAAAGGAGAAAGAGAGAAGCTGAAAAGAAGGAAGAAAATATAAGACATATGCAAGAATAAAGAAGAAAGAAAAGTTAATGGTAGAAAAACCTCAGATGTGCTGACCATACATCATAATGATGTCATTAGAAATTGGCATGCAGTTTCAGTTCTGGATAATGTGGGATACTCATACTTCACCCCACTTCTCCTGCTGATCCCAGGTGGAAAACTGAGACATCCTGCATGGAATAGCTATTGTAGGACTCTGAAAAATAAATATGAATAGGTGAACTGATTTTTTTTTTTTTTTTTTTTAGTACTGGGAGTCAAACTCAAGACCTGCACTTGCCAGGCAGGTGCTTGTACCACTAAGATACATCCCCAGCCCTGAACAGGTAAACTGAAATAGAAGAGAATAATTCTAATGTTCACTAAGTATGTAGAGAGTTTACCATTGAATTCCTGATATATTTGGGTCTGGACTCTGTACAGCAAGAAATCTGGAAGTGGGTGTTGGCCCAACACACAGAACTCTGAAAGCTATCTAGCTGTGTCTTTAAGAACAATAAACTAGTCTCCTAATGCTCAGACAAAGTGAGGAGAATTTTGCCATTATCTCCCTTTCATTTTTACTGTCTTGTAACACAGTCATCAAACAAGGTACAGTGGTAGTGGTGACAGTGAAAATAATGAATATCCATTGGAGCCTAAAGTCTGAAGAAGAGAGCCCTCCCCCTGACAGGAGGCACTATCACATCATGAGGGTAGAGTGAACCCCAATTACATTCTTTCTCTATTTCCTCCTACCCCTTAGCCACAGAACAAAGCATAGTAGCAGAAATTACACAGGAGAGAGGAATAATGATGTAGTGGCAAACAGGCTGAATTCCACAGAGGACCAAAGACCTCTATTTAGGGCAAACAGAGTTTATTAATTTTAGACCGGTCACCGCACATCCCCGACTAGCAGGTCAGGAATGTGGGGCCCCTGCCTGCCTTTCTTTCCACCCTATATACACTTTTGGTTTCCATGGTAACAGATTGGTATGTTGCAGTCCTGGCCACATGTTGTTTTCCTTGTGCCATGTGAGTGGGTCAGGCCCCAGTCATGAGCCCAACCTCAATGATATATACTGTCTGTACTCTGTTCTTTGTCCCCCTTTAGATAACCATACATTTCCTTTATGGTTACAATGTTTATCTAGGGCCAGGAAAGGGATGAAACAACCCAGGCATGGTCATAGGTGGTTATCTGGGCCCAGGTGTTCGTTGTCTTTGGAGAAGCATTCCAGGGCAAAGTCAGGACTGCAAAGTTAACTGTTTATAACCCTTCGGGATATATCCCAAGGCACATTTTGAGCCTTGCACTAAGACTAGAACTATTCTATCTTAAAATGATATGCTAACAGTCACCATTCCTTACAGTGAAAGGCATAGCCTCCTGCTTGGAAGAACTAAGGTATGAAACAGAGTGCTCTGTGCATGGTACACATACAGACCTAAAATGCACCAAAAGTGCTTTGAAAATGCAACCTGAAGAAATCACAACTCACAAAAGTGGTAGCGACTGGAAGAATCTTATCAAGCCTGCCTAATGCTAAAAAATAAAGAACAACATAACATTCTCTACAGGATTTAATTAAGATTCAGTGTCTCATATACAAAATGCTTATGATATCATAAAAGTTACTTCACATAAAAAGAACAAGAACAATCATCATACATCAATGTTGAGGTGAAAAAAATGTTTAAATTGCCTTGCAAACTCTAGCCATGGTAAAAATTAAGGTCAAAGAATTGCAAATGAAAATAGAAATTTTAAAGCCTCAATACAGAAAGAGAAAAACAAAGAATACCTCAAATGAAAACCTTAGGACTGAAAAACAAAATAGTAAAAATCTAAGCAAAAAAAATCTTTATTTAAGGGGCTCAATAACAGAATGGATAAGTGGTGAGTGAACCTGAAGAAATTTTGAAGTCTGAATAATATAGACAAAGATTGTTTTAAAGGAATAGACTGTCAGAGATCAGTGAGACAATACAAAAGTTCTAACACAGTCATCAGAATATCAGGAGGACAGGCAAAATAGTATCGTGGGGAAATGTAGTAATGACAGAGCCAAACCTGTATCCACTTAAATGCATACATCTTAAAGTGAGTCCCAGAAATTAGTATTGTTGCAATGGGCTGGAGTTGATGGTATCCCTATAAAGTTATATTTAGCTTAATGTAGATAAGGCACTTATATAAACAGACATATATATGTTAGTATAGACATACTTTCACATATTTTTGTCCTGTTATTAAAAACCATCAATAGAATCAATGAAAAAATGATCATGCAATATCCCTACCTTGGTTTCCTAACACTGTTTTCAACATATTGTAAGGAACTAGGTAACACTTCTTAAAAAAATGGCTCATTATAGAATTGTGACAGAGAATCTAGATGATTAATGTGGAGCACCTTGATGTGACATGAAGTAAAGCCAGGAGACACATGTATCTGTATGTACTCACATATACACACACATGCATATTCACACAATGGGAACATGTCAAACAGACATAGGAGGTGATGGAAAGAGCTTTCAATAGTCAAACATGCAACAGTTTGAGCAACAAAATAATGTAGTATTAATACCTGACTCACACAGTTTAATAAAGGAAAAGGTTTACTACGGCTTATGGTTTCAAGGATTCAGTCTATGTTCACCTGGCTCCAAGCAGGAACTTTGTGGTGGAAGGATGTGGTGGAGCAAACCTGCTTAGTTCATGGCTGCCAGGAAGTACAGATGGGAAGAGAAAGGAACAATGGACCAGATATAGTACTCAGTGTTCCACTGCCTTGACTCACATGGACAAATCCGGAAGTGTGCTTGACCAACCCCCTGGGTGCCTTCCAAGACTGTTCAATTGACACAATCAAGTTTAACCTTCATAAACGCAAAGTGTAAAATAATTAGTCATGAATTCAAACTGACATTTATAAATGGTTAAATAAATAAAAAGATAATACATAAATATTTTATTTAAAAGAATTCCAATAATGCGTATAAATACCATGCCCTGAGTAAGGAAAGGTATAAATACCAGTCACTAACTGTGGCCTGTGCAGAATAACTTCCCTCCAATGGGTTCAGTGCGGAGAGAAGAGGAAGAAGAGTAACTTTGCAGCAGAAAAACCTGGCAAATGCTTCCTCAGCCAGGTGACCAAAGTCAAAATCAACAGTAGTAAGCCATGTTGACAGTATGCACCAGATACAGTATGGTGCTAATGGCACTTAAATATCAGCAACATTTCCCCAAAAACTCTTAAACCCACTCTAGGAGGATGGAGAGGGAAGAAAGGTAAAAGAGATGAAAAGAGAGAGAGAATTGAAGAAAAAGTGTAAATAGAGCATTTTCAAATAGGAAGAGGAAAAGCAGTTGGAGAGAGGAAGTAGGGATGGTAGGGGACAGGTACAAAGAAAGAATTAAGGTGTTCTATGTACATATACAAACTCCCTACAAGAAATATAATCATCACATACACGAACATGTACTGGCAAAATACATATAAGAATGAAAAGAGATAAAAAGGTAAACCAACCGCAAAATATCTGAGCAGTAATCCTCAAAACTATTAAGGTTTCCAAAGACAAGGAAAGTGGAACAAACCACCCTTCTCTAGAGAAAGGGCATGATAACTAGATGTGATCATGGAGAGAAAATGATATTAGGTAAAAGCTAAGGAAATGTATCTGTTGTATAATGGTTATTTAGTATTACTGTATCCATACTGGTTCTTTAGTGGTGTCCAATTTGCCACACCAACATAAATATTAACAGGAAGGAAAAATGAGTGTGTGGTATCTGGGAATATTTTGTATTACTTTTGCAATCATTTTTATAAATATAAAAAGAAACACTTTTTCTTTCTAGTCTTCTCCTCAACACTCAGGAGGCTGAGGCAGGAGGATTGCCACAAGTGCAACATCAGCCCAGGCTTTATGGTGAGTTCAAGGCCAGCCTGGAAAACATGTGAGACCCTGTCTTGAGAAAGAAAAAAGAAAGAAAAAAGAAAAGAGAAAGAAAGAAAGAAAGATCAAAAGTATTCTAAACAGAGTTCAAAGTTCATATTACTAAAGAGTTAATTAAGAAAACTACTGAATCACCTGGAATATTAATCCTTCTTAAGGGCCTCAGTGAATTATTAAACAACATATTAGAATGTCAATTATGGAGCAGAAAAAAAAATGTGTGTGCATTTAACTTACACTTCAATGCATTAATTTAACAAGTAAATATCTAACCTAGTTGAAATTTCCTAAATGTCTGAATGCTCCATAGTCCAAAGGATTTAGCCATATTAATCATAGCTATATATATATATATATCATTTAAAATCAGTCTATAAAAAGTGAATATTAATGAAAATGGATATTACCAAATACTTTCTTTGTTCACTGGCACAATTATGTTGAAAACATTGAAATTTTAACCAAATACTGTAACCCTAACAAGAAATAAGGTTATAAACATAAAATAACACAAAGCAAAAGATTTTGACTATTGACTGTTATTTTTCTAATTCTACTGAGAAAACTATACTTAGCATTCATAAATATAGTTATTCTTCACTTACGTCAGATTTGCCTTGTCATGAAACATTTCACGAAGTTTATAACTGACAGACACTTTCTCCCATCTAAAGCTTAAATATCTTAGGAATTCTAATATTAGGGCTGCACATTTCATCCTTTCTGCTTTATGCTTTTGTAACTGTGATTTTAAAAGGGAGGAAAAAAATGTTTATATCCTTACCACTAACTGGGTCATTTTGTTAAGTCAGGTGGAGCATTTAAAACCCTGCTACTTCTTCATCTCAAGAGAAAGTCTAGTTCTTTCTTGTCTGTCATGAAAATACCATCACCTCCTAAACTGAGCATTTTTTGGATATTCAGCTTCTTTGTATTCCTGATGCTCTGGTGCATAGTTCTATAGTAAGTCTTTTAGAGAAATTTTTGAATTCAGTAATTAATTAAAACAAGTCGGTCAGTTATTTAATGGGAGACACATTGCCCATTCTCTTTCATAGTTTACCCAAAAGGTGAGCCTTTTCTTCTTCTAGAGTCTATTTCTTTTCATGACAAATGAAGACACATAATTAATTCTGGTAGTCATTCTTTCTGTCCTAGTATTCACTTTATGGCTCTTCATTTTGAGTATCCAACTTAGAAATAAAGTGAAACCTTAATAACGTTTTAAATTTACCAATTATTAAAACAAACTGGGAAAGCCAAGCTTTCTCGTACCCATACCCAGGCAAAGCTGGATAATTCACATACTAACCTTATACAGTTATTAGATCACAAAGGATATGTATCTCCACATCACGAAGATTTCCAACTTCCCAAATATCAAGGACAGGTATTTTTCAGAGTATTTAAATGGCTGATTAGCTATCTCGATTTCTGCCATTTGAAGGTGGATATGCCATTTTTCTTTAATCACTTCATTAATTATTAGATAAATAGTGGTAACAGCATAAGTGACCTCTGATTTCATTCTTCAAATGAATTCATTAGAAGACAGATGGGTATATTTAATAAAGGATGCACACTAACTGTGATATCTTTCTGTATTTAATAAAAAGTGCCCTGTCTGCTCAAATTTATGAATTTGCAAGACCAAAGAGTTGATTAAACAGTAGCTTTTTATAAATGAACAGGGATCTTTACAAATCTGTTTCATTCAAAATAAATGAAGAGTAGGTACAAACACAGAAAGACAATTTTATTTCTGTTTTGAGTACCACCCTTTATATTGTGTTGCTTTTCTATATTATTTTTTCCCTCTGATGTATAAAACATATACAAGAGTTTGTTGGACTAAGTCAGCTCCAAATGCTCTGCCTTCTCAGAGTAATGTGCTTCTTACTTTCTTTGGGTTCAGAATTTTAGATCTTTTTGTTGTTTTTAGCTTTAGTTTTGCATAGGAAAGTAAATATAAGAAAGTACTCCTAGAAGTAAAGGTCTATGCGGGTTGTTTAAAAAAAATACAATGTGTGTATCTTCTCTCTTATTTTGTCTGTTTGAAACTGTAAATAAGCAAATTTTATCCTTCATGCAGCATCGTTGGCTGAATCAGTGTGATAAGAACTGCAGAGGACTCAAGCTTCAAAACAGAGGAAACGCAATAGCATCTCCTCCAGGGAAATGTTTACTCTTTCGGAGGTTATTAAAGAGAACAATGTATTGTGAGATACGAAAATAACATTACTATTGCTTATTCTTTTATTTTAAAGAGAAAAAATAATAAAAACAATGGCATAGAATTTCAAAAACATGATAATAAGAGATTAACGATGCTTAATATATTGTGTATTTTTATCTTCAAAGTGGCTGCTCAAATTTACAAAACATAGGTATGAAAAATTATACAATATAAGTACAAACTATTCTTTTAAATGAACTAACAGAAATTAGTAGTATAATTATCTTAGCTATGCTATAGATATATTTTTTTCTTTTCCCTTCCTTCTTTTCTCCTTTCCCCCATCCCAGTTGTTCTTTCCATTTGAGCAGTTAGATTCCCTTTCACAATATCTATTGTACATTTGACTATTGCTTGCCTTGATGTCCCATCAAATTTAGGTAATTACCCCAAAAAGCAGTAGCAATTTTCAATATTCCTCTCCAATAATCTAAAAAATATCTCTCTTGTTTGTTACTGCTGTACTCATAGTTTTAACTAAATTACATATATATCCTGAATTAGCATCCAAAATATATAGTTCATCCAAAACTTTTCTCAGTGTATTGAGGAATTTTACATTTTATGTTACATGAGTTCTTCAGTGATCATATAACATTGTCAGATACAATTACAATGTATTTTTATCATTAATATATGATCAATAATATTTTCTTAAAATACTAATTTCTTTTATATCAGTGACTACATTGGTGCTTTATCTTTGCTACCTCGAACTTCATCTTTTTTTGTTCTACAACTGGTTTTGCCAAATTATTCTAATCTTCATTTTCTTTGTCTTTAATTAGTTAAAAATTTCTGATTCTATTTTATTTATGACTCTTCACGGTTTGGTATGTGCAAATGATTCAAGAAACTCTAAAATGAATATTTCCATACTTCTTAAGCACAAGAGGAAATTCAGAAGTTTAAGCTTTATTCAGACACATTCTCCCTGACATATAGAAGATGGTTGTAGACTATGGTGAATGTTAGATATTTAGAAAAATATTGCAGGAGAAGACACAATGCAATTGATCCCCTTCGCAATACTCTCACTCATTTTAAACAACCTTATCTGTTCATTCTTGTAACTTTATGAAGGGGTATGGAAGTCCTTTTGTGAGTGTCTTTAGCTATGTTATTACTGCAGCATGGATATGCCAAATCCATTCAAAATATTTATCCTTCATAGTCATTCTGACTTTGGAAAAGACCAGCAGTCCCACAGTGCTAGATCTCATAAATAAGGTGGATGAGAACACACAGTAATATTTTTACATGCCTCCCTCACCACTGGATGGCACTCAAGAATGGCATTCACTGTCCTGTTTTAATCACACCTTGTAAAGATACTCAGTAAAGAGGACTGCCAGAACTACTTAAGAAAGTGCCAAGGACAATGGGATACATGTGCTTGAAGTGAGGAGAATATTTAGAGGGGGATTACTGACAAAGTGTCTTGTAATGTGATAAAGTTTTAAAATTTCAACATTCATGGTATATTTTAATCACATTTCATAAGTGTACAAAAGTTTGGTCCTATGATATTTTTATTCTTCAAACTAGTCAGAGTTACTTTTGTTTACCTTACACTATGTCAAAATTTCTTCAGTTTCAACTTGATTTTTCCTAATTTTTCCGTAATATTATTCAACCACCACACTGTCTAGGTTCTATTTCCTGTATCCAAGAGTTTTTAATGATCCCCCATTAAACTACAAAGTAAAGTCTGTTTCTGTTGTCTATAAAATTGTTTATTTAAATTTTATTCTTCATGGTACCATCATGAATTTATTTCCTTACTTTTCAAAAAAAAGACACGCAAAGGGTAAATGATACTCCAATGATATTTATCTATTACTTATGGAAAGAATATTTGAGCACAGTATTGATCTGCTATACCAGTTATCACTAGATTTAAATAACTACCACATAGGAGGCAAAATCCTTTTTTCCTCAATCAAACTGAATTTTATGAAAATCCCATCCAGAATTAATCAAAAGGAAGATCACATGTATGTATTACCCTGAAATGCACCCTTGAATCAGTACAGCTCTGGTTACATAAATGCCATATAATCTCTTTTATTTCTTCACATACTGACTAATTTGCATACTATTTGGCCTCATTTTGATTCCTTTATCAGTATGATTTTCTCTGCTCAAGTTTAATCCTGGAAAGTTCCTAACTGTTAATAGGATTAATCTACTATAAAAGATACATGTTATAAAATATTATAGCTATGGCTTCATTAGCCTCATATATATATATAAATAATTAATGTTTTATGCTTTTCAGTTGAAACATCATTCAGGATTTTTTCTGTAACTATTGTAGAGCACTATTAGTAGTACAAATAGATGCCGTACTGCTGGGCCTTAAAGGCTTAAAAAAGTTTCAGAATCCAGTAATAATCAAGAATAGAGTATATACTGATATTTAAAAAAACACAAATAATGATTGGTCCGGTGATTTTTTTTTTCTCCCTGTAGTCCAGTAGCAGCAGAAAACAATGAATAAAATCCTCGACCATCTGTTCATAAGCTAAAAGGTGGTACCTCAAAGGCGAGATTGCATTTTTTACATCAACATCTTTTACTATAGTTACAGACTGACCTGAAAGACAGCTTATTACCAAGGGCTGAGTTCTCAGAGATGTCTTTCAGTGGTCATCTCTACTGCATACTTGTTATCCTTGGTACATGGTTTCTGCCTTCTTTTACTATTAGTCACAGAAAGGTACCCGTATTTGCCACATTTCTCAGGCCACTGTAAGTGAATCCTTAGATAATGAACTGACAGATGTTCAAATGTTCTAATCACTGAACGTGATCTGGCTTCAGAATAAGGAGGGCACACATAGTTAAACTATAATATTTGGGTAAAAGTAGACATTCACACGAGATAAATTACTTTTTGAGTGCTTACCACAAAACTTGTAAATATGTGCATTTTCTTTCAAATTATCACAAGTAATGGAAAATAACATAGTTTTCTATCTTTAATTTTTTCTTTATATTTGTTATTTAATTTTTTATGGTAAAACAATTCATATTTTATATTACCAACATGATTTTCCTTTATTCTTTACATTGTGAAATACCTTTCTAAATCTACCTTGCAAGCCAGGAGTGGAAGCACATGCTTGTAGTCCCAGCACTCAGGAGGCTGAGCCAGGAGGATCGTTGTGAGTTTGAGACCAACCTGGGCTACAAAGTGAGCTCAAGGCCAGCCTGAACTGCATAGTGAGATCCTGTCTCAAAAACATAAAAATAAATAAATAAATAAATAAATCCACCTTGCATATGGAATAACTGAAATACATAATTCATAGTTTGCACCTTATTAATTCACTTTATCTATAGGAGAATAATGGAACTACTGTACAGGATTATTTTTATTCTACTTGCTAGTGAGTGGCAGTCCTACCAATACTGTCTACCTTTGGCCCAGTGATATATAAAGAAAACTTCAGGGTAAGGTACTATGTGCTACTCTAGCTCCCCTACCCAGCATGAGTGATTGTTAAAGAAGGCAGTGAGAAGAATAAGAAAGAGCATCGGTTTCTTTGGTGGCTACATGGATACGATGCATATGTGGAAACCTAAATGAATAAGCTAAATAAACAGTTCAGAAAAACAGGGACTAGATTGTTACAGACATCTCTTCATTACTCATGTCTCTGAAGCACAATATCTTTCCTCTTTTGCATTGTAACCAAGGCTGATTGAACAAAATCGAGGCCCCTTGGAGCTGACAACACCCATGTTTACCTAACTGTAGGCTTAGCATGCTCTGAAGCTTGCTTTGAGGTTTGAGCTGGCTGAACACATATCCAGTGTGGGTTCATGGGGACTTTGTGCTACGGAACGTCATGAATCTCATGAAGCTGTACGCCAACAGGATGGCAGTAATGACAGTCACTTAACGCATTTACTCTTTTTGCTCACATAAGTGCCCTATTGTCCAGTGAGACATCAAATATAAAATACATTTTCATCTATGGAATTATTAGACATGACCAAAATATGTTCTATGGGTGCATGAAAATTTACTCTGAAACTATCAATTAAGAAAAAAAAAAAAAAAGAATTTCAAGATCATAACAACACAGTGCTAAACCCAGGGCAAAGCTTTCTTGCCTGCAATATCTATTTTAAAATCAGTTATCCCCACCCCAGCAGTTTCTTTCCATAACTGTCCCTAACTTCCCCCTTTTAATACCCAGCTAAGGATCTTTCAAGGTGATACTGTCACTAGCTGCAAAATTAAACATCTCAGCTTTACTTAATCAACAGGATGTCCAGGCAATTTTTCTAAGGAGACTAACCACAGAGAGCTTAGAGTACAATTTTCTACCAGTATTAAAGTGTTATGAGATCACACAGCACATACTTTATGCACGCATCTCAATCACGACCCATTTTATTCTTCTTTTATTTTCTGCTGTCTTATTATAATTACATTTTATGTTAAATTATTATCCTTTACTATGTACACTTTGGTAAATCACTTTAAATCCTCATTAGAATGAAAAAGTATTAGTAAAATTTAAAAAGATAAAACTTTACAGAGTTTATCACACATATGTATACAGTTATAATGGATACACACAGTGCCTCCACTTATCAGAGAGTCTATTTCCTGTCTCTGTAGGAAGGACAGAAATTCTTCACAAGTGAGATTCCCAGAGTGATATAGCCCTGATGCTGTCATAATACCAGGATAGTACGTTGTGTGCTCTACTCTGGATATATTTCACTCATTATGCGTGAAGATGTCTCTTTATTGTTTAACCATCTTCATTGTTGATTTAGTTTTGCCCTTGTTTATCGTGCTTATGATTATGATCAACATTTGGCATGCAAATTACTACTATTTAAAATATATTCTTTTGTTCTCACTTTGCTCCTTTCTATGTGTACACTTGTCCTGTACCTAAAGTATAACTAACATTATGATGCTGTTGTTTACTTTTGTATACCTGACCATACTCACATAATAGCAAAACAAATAGAAGTCAAGCCAGGGTCATTATGTACCTTTCTTTTTGTATTTTTTTCACTCTGACTAGTATATTGTGAAGATCCTTTTTAAATTTATTGGTTACAGATTTAGCTAACACTGATTAGCAAGCATTTATATATTTTATCTTCTCTTCTCTGAAAAAAAAACTGAGTTCTCTACCGGGCTGTGGGGAGACTGGAAAACTAGTAACCCAGTATAAAGATAATATATCTGAACGTTTTGAATGGTTCCTCCAGGGAATGTTCTTAAGGGCATCCATTTTTATGATATATAACCTGCGATGGGCTGAATTATGTACCCCTGAAAATCACACTTTTAGCCTCCAAATTGATGGCCATTAGATCTCTCTCTCTCTCTCTCTGTCTCCCTCTCCACTGCCTCTCCCTCTTCGTCTCCCTCTCATTCCTTCTCTCTCCTTCACCCCATCTGAGGAAAAATTTAGATGACCACCTGCAAGCCATGAAAGCAGCCTTCTCCAGAAGCCAACCATTCTGGTTCCTTGATTTGGGACTTTTTAGCCTCAAGAATTGTTCAAAAGAAATGTCTATTATTCAAATTGAGTCTGTGATATTTTGTTATAGTAGCGCAATCTGACTAAGACCTAGTCTTTCCATGAATACTAGGAAAAATGGGCAAATACTGTCAAAGAGGCTGCCATCAATTCATTATTCTAGCTGCCAACATTAAGAATATACTACACAGCTGCCTGTAGCCAAGTCAGAAGAAATCCATGACTATGTAATATATTGAAATTCACTCAATCCTAATTAACCTGTCTGCAGGAATTGTCCCTGTTGGAAGCATCCAGAAATCAACTTAAAATTTCCCATATTCAGTGTTTTTTGTAGGTGACAAGTCCTACTTTTTTTCTGGTTTATAAAATGAAGTCATCTTTTTGTAGTAGTCAAAGGGAATAATTCTGACACTCCATCCCAGTTTGTATTCCCTTATTGAATAAATGTCCTCAACTTTCTGAGTTACAGAGTATTAGAGTTATTTCCTGTTGCTAAAGACTCAGTGAGAAGAAACCAGAAAACATTCTACCTGAGAGTTTCTATTAAGATTGTGTGGCAGTATAATGGCGTTTCTAAAGATGCCCATTGTGAACACTATCTGAAATGTCAGAAAAAATCTTGAAACTGTAGCTAACTTCATAGATCTGAATTATCTTTGTGGACCCAATGTAATCTCTCACGATCCCTTTAAAAGCAGAGAACTTTATCCAGTGGAAGTCAGAGATATCCTGGAAGAGAAGTAAAGACAGTGGAGGCAGAGGAGGGCATCGAACGGAGCCCAAGTGAAAGGGAGACTTTATATACACTTTCTGCTTATAAATTAAAGGAGCTCAGTGTAAGAATGAGACAGAGAATGTTAAGAGAAAAGGGCATCCTTCACCTGACAGACAACAAGGAATCAGGGAGCTGTATTCCATCAATAATTTGATGAGCTTGGATCACATCCTTCCCAGCGCCTCCCAGTGATCTTAAAATCAGAAACACAAAACGCAGTTAAACCATGTCAGATTTTTGACCCACAGAAAGCATGAGTTAATAAATGTGGTTTTATTTTTTAAATTATTTACATTTTGGGTTTCTTATATGTTATACTTAAGCTAGTGCATCTGGTTTATTTCACTTAACGTTATGTTTGCAAGGTGCATCTATTTTCCTACAAATGACTAGGTGTTATCCTTTTTCATGGGAGAGTAGTAACCCATTGTCTATGAATGCCACATATTCTTTCCCTCTTCATCCACCAATGGACATATAAGCTGTTTCCAAGATTTAGCTTTTATCAGCTGCTGCTATAAATATGGATATAAAAATACAGACAGCAGGAAACAGATCTTTTGCAAATGAGGACATCCAGAAGCAGAAGGAGGTGGGGAAAAGGGCAGAGCGAGAAAAGTAGAGATGAGATGAATATAAAGAATTAAGATAGGTTAAGTACATATACCTATTCCCTAACATGAAGGTAAACATTATGTATTGTAGACATGTACTAGAAATGAAAGTAAACATTAAAAAGACAGATAAAAAGTGGATGTGTTTTGTTTTAAACTGTTTGCCACATTTCTCTACAGCAATGGTAGTAGGAAACTGACACATACCATGTGTCCTGCTAAGTGTTATCTCCTTGGCTACCTTCTGTTGGTTGTTGCAGTGCACATATCCCCATCACAGTCTGGTGAAATCAAGGACTCGATATGATCCCATGCCTTGGAATTCTCTACATATTGAAGGCAGCACTTCGGTCAACAAGGAGTCTTCTCAATCAGTAGCTAGATAGGGATTTCTCTCACTAGGAGAAGTCACTCTCCTCTAGTGAAGTGAGAGCTAACAGTATAATACTAGTGAAGGTTAGTATAATATTAGTGAAGGTTAGTATAATACTGATGAAGTCCACACTGCTGTGTTACTATTCTTTGGTCCAACAGCTATTTTAATTTTAGTTTACATGCACATGCAAAAACAATACATTTTTCCACAATATGCTTAGAAGCCAAAGATGGTTAAAACTCAGTGAGGGTATTTTCCCAGTGGCACTTTCCTGACATTTGACTTCACCCGTCAGAATGGAAGATATAATGTTTTCTCTGATGCATTTTCCCTAAAGTATTACAGTTTATTTTATGGAAATACACTATTTTTTATATATGGTTTAACCTATCCCATAAAAGATAAAAGGCTGGGGATTTAGCTCAGCGTCACAGAGCCTGCCTGGCAAGCGTAAGGTCGTGAGTTCAATTCCCAGTACCAGAAAATATAAATAAATAAAAATGAAATAAAAGACAAGTAAGGTGGAGAGATAAGGGATTCGTGTGTTTGACTAACACCAAATAAAAATAACAGCACACATAAAGCAACCATCAGAATTAACATTGCTGATGGGTGTCCATTGCAGGCAAAGAGGTGCTTCCTTGAACAGCGGGAGATGTATCTATGACAATGAAGCTATAATCACTTGTAAACTTCATGCAAGATATAGACTTAGCACTAGCTAATATTTATATAGTCCTAGGAGTATAACACAAGTGTAGCACCTGTAACAATACTCAGAGGTAGATTTTATGATTATAACCATTGAATTCATAGCAAAATCCAAACCACAGAGGAGCAGTTACTTGCCCATAGCACCACAGCTTGAAATTTTAGAAGCAGTCAAGCAGTGTCATACCAGCTTTTGAAACTTTCTCATTAGAATAAAATATTTCCTGTTGCTTTTCCTTGGTTATGTCTCACCCTAAATGTAAGATAGTGCACATGTTCATACAGGCATTAAGAACTGACCCAAGAAATACTGCATCTGTACTACTTGCAAATTTACCTAAATTATCCACTGCAGCATAACACACTGCCTGCTGTTCAGAAAAAAATTGTGTCATCTAAGAAATGTATACCATATTTTGTTTAATTTAGTAGTTCAGTCTACAACTTGTTACAATAAGAATTTCTCTCCTAAAATGTAAAATCATCTGGTCTTAAAAACTTAGCCTAAAATTTATAAGTTCTGTTTAACTTTACTACACTAACATTATTCTCTTGGAGTTTATAACTTTTTGGAGTCTGATATACGCTTTAAATTTTCAGATTCTGCAATGTGTTCTTTTATGTGCACAGTTTAATAGCAACTGCAGTTTAGCCAAGCCTTCAGTAAATATCTCAGCGTGATTGGTTGATCTCATGGACAGAACAGTAGTTGATAACACACATGCAGCACATGTCTTCAGCAAAATTTCAAAGTTGTGTTGTGTTCTGAAACAGCCTTTCAATATCAGTCACTGACCCATCCAATTAAGATTAATGTTCAAAGTGCAGGAATCTCAGTGAGCAATTTGCCAGTTAAATATTACCCCTTTCATTTCCATCTTTTATCTCCATAGTTATTGGATGTTTAATCATAATTCTGATTGAAAATGTTTTAATTTTTCCCTGGCTTTTTGATTTAAAAAGAGAGAGAAACACTGCAGCCAAAATAAAGGCTAGCCTAAGGAAAGCCATTACAAATGATTTCCCAATCTCATGTTTCTACTGTCTTATTTATATATTTTCCATTTTCTCAACTCAAAAAAGCATATATAAAATGTGTTCTCATTATTTCAGATGGAATAACTGATTTAAATCTGTTTAAACTTCCTTAACTATCTCAAAACGAACACTGAAAAATCTCATTTATTGTTTCCCTCTGTCTCCTCCTACATCTTTCAGGCTGAAAGACTCCAGCCTTCTATTAACCACTTATTTTGACAACTACTAAAGTACTTTTAAAAAAACTTACTAAAGTACTTTCAAAAAAACTTAGCTTACTTTTCTTAATCGTCCCACCCTTTGTCTTAGCCTAGGATGATTTTCTTTCATGCTTACCCTGAATCTCTTTTCTTCACTGCAAAAGGGTGCTTCTTAGGGTGCAGCAGAAGACCAGGAGCATGGCAAAAATCAGATTGCTGCACCATCACCTCAGCTTTTGCTTTGTATATCTGAGACATAGGTGACAATTTTCACTTTAAGCAAATTCTCAAGCGTATTAGTTATTTTCTCACCGCTGGGTCAAAATCTTAAAAGAGGGGAGGATTATTTGTGGCTCACACTTGCAGTCCAGGTTTATCAAGCAGGAAAGACACAGTAAAGGGACTGATGGAAGAAAGATGCTTACATCATGGAGGCTAGGAAGTAGAGTAAAGAGGGGAGCACTGGAGGGAGGTAGAACCTTCCAGATCTCTTGCCACTAGTGGCCTTTGTCTTCTGATCAGCCTTGACTTCCTCAGAAGTCACCTCTGATCTCACCAGTGGACTAATATGCCCAGCAACATGCAGCCCCCTGTGATCAAATCACCTTTCAAACACAAGAGGTTCTTAGGGGACACCCCAGATCTGCACCAAGACACAAGGTGACTGGTCTGTAGGCTTCACTTTTCAGACAATTATCTTAGAAGCTTGCTTCATTTCTGTGGTCTGGAAAATCTACCCTAAAATGCATAGATTTTTCACTTGTAATAACTGGTGTTTTTGTAAATCTACTCAGGTTATGATACATATGTTCTTTATTTTGGTTGTTACTATAGTCAATAGTATTTTGTGTATGACTAAGGAAACCAAGAATTTCTTTATTTTAGGTAAAATCTAGAAGTACATCTGACCCTGAACCTACTCTGCCATTTAATCCCAAGAGGATATTAGCAGAAGATAAACTGTTGTCACATTTTCTAACAAAGAAGAATGCCTGAAGACAAACTTCACAATGAGAAAGTATTTTTACACCTTCTCTCATTCATACTAGTGAGCGACCTCATGAACTCAAGAACTCCTGTGTGTGTGTGTGTGTGTGAGTGAGTGAGAGAGAGAGAGAGAGAGAGAGAATAATGGAAGGGAGAGAGAAAGTGCATGTTTAAGAGAAATATACCTTTGCATTGTTTCAAGAATTTTTGTGGAAGAGGTGTCTTTATAAATGACTTTGGGCAACAGAACAAATAATATTCTTAATATCAGTATTTGAAAATGAACTGTCTTCAACAGTTTTTAAGATTATATCATACAGTCACAACTATGTACAGATATCAATTTTCAAATTATTATTTTTTATGCTAAAAATGCTAACAAGCTGTAGCAATCCCCTCTGTCCCATTCCTCAGAAGGCTCCTGTCTCCTAGAGTTTATAATGGTGGGATATTTGTTACCATGTCAAGCAGAGCAGTTCTGCCAATTCTTTGGACTTTGATCTTCTCATCATTGCTAGCTAAATATTGATTATTAGTCTCTTGTTCCCAGAGGATATCTAATGTTTTTTTTAAATACTATGTTTCTCTAAAGCATTTGGGAAAATCTAGTTCAGATGAGTTGGATTATAATTCCCCAAACTGCTTTGAAAACTAACTGCAGTAATTTATTGTGGGACACAAAGAAAATTAAGTTCCATAGGAAAAAACATATGAAAATACTCTAGGTTGAAAGATCCTCAGTTCAAAATCAGGTCTAGATTTTAGGTCAGGATGCATTTGGTTGGACAAAAGGACATGTTGCTCTTTAAAGCACAACTTCTCTCTTTCTAAACATAATTTTTATTTGTTTGTTTGTTTGTTTGTTCTTGTAGTGCTGGGATTAAACCCAGGGCCTTGGGCATGCAAGGCAAGAACTCTACCACTGAGCCACAACCCCAGCCCACCTGAACATAACTTTTATATTCTTTTGATATTACCTTTCTATTTACATGTTTGTATTTTTCTAGAACGTGAATTTTGATGATTACCTATTTTAGTATAGAATTTGAAACTTCAATGCAAAAGAGAATTTTTTTAAATAAACTAAACAAGATGTTTGTGGCTTACTGATCACTGCATATAAACCCTTTCAATTTTCCAAATCAAAAACTCTTCCCCACATAGTTGTAACTTTTATACTTCACTTCAAAATTCACGTTGTCTGTCAGTAATTCAAAAAGGTTAAAGATCAAAATTGACAGTTAACATTGTCTTCCTTAGAATGCTAAGGACCAGAATTAATTGAAAACACTGTTTCTTAAAAAAAATTCATGCTAGTTGCATCATTTTTATTGTTTTCATGTTATTTTGTTTTTGTTGCTTAATTTCTGTTCTTTTCCCTTTAAAATAAAATTTAAATTTAAAAAATTATTGCTAAAATTTTATATTCCATAATTTATAGGATAATATAAAAGGGTTCTCCAAAACATTTAAATAGACTGAAAAATCAATAATAGTTCACATATTCACATCTGGAAACTAATTCACACTTTAGAAAGCATTCAACAATTAATAAGTTAATTGTTTGTGTTAGATCATGGTGGGACACTATATCACTGCAAGAAACTTGGTAAGGAAAGGTCAAGAGTAGAGTTTTTAAAAATAGCCTTTGTTTCCTTTTGTAGTCAGAGTGGGATCACTTAGATGGTCTATCAATTACTGAACTCCTGAACTGATTCAGTTAGCCAACATTTTATCATACATAAGAATGATAAACCCACTTTTGTATAAAAGATTAAAAAGTACTTATATTTTAATTAATTATGAATGTACTTTTGAAATACCATGATATTTGGTGTGGCCGATGTGAATATGATAAATAGAATTATGAAATAAAATTAATTCAAAATTATATGGTCAATAAATACAGCACTTGTTTTATTAAATATATATTTAAAATCAACCACTGGCCATTCATCTCACATAGTTGTTTAATTAATTAAGTAATTACCATAACTACTAATTTATTTCTAATAGAGATTCAGAGTGTTAACTTCCAAATGTGTGATATTTACTTTATATGTTTGTTAAAGAAAACTATTTCAAGACTATGGATATTTTTCTAAAATCAGTATAATTTTTTCTAAAATCATATTTTTGTGCTTTGCTAAAAGCTTATTTGCAGATGTGCTTACAAAATTTATAGTGATTTTCTAAAGACTGTTCAATCCTTTAAAATGATTTTTCATAAATGGTACATTAGGAAAACATCTTTTAATAACTTTCTTGCCTATGAACTCATAGAGTTGTTTCACTTTAAAACTCAGTGTGTGCAATATTCTGATGCCTGACATAGATACTAAAAATTCCTGACTTAAAAACTCTTCACAGTATTCCTTTAAAAGAATATATGTCAATAAAGCTAAATTCAGAGTTGTATTTTAAAAGTTCCATTTTCATTTTTTTCTTTTTTCTTTTGTTTTATTTTAAAAAGAATAAAAATATTTTCATTTTCAGGAAGTTATCCATTCTCTCCTTTAAGTATTACTTACACCTAATTGGATGAATATTTTCAAAAATCAAAAAGAATAGAAGAAGCTTATTATTTGTGAGGAAATACATAATCCCTGTGCATGTTTTATAATTCTTTTATCAGTACATGTTTACAATTCAAGCAGTTTACAATCATCTGAGGCGGTGGTGTGACGTACATATTACAGTTCATTTCTTTTTGTTAAATGTCCTCCCCTTCTCCCCCGCCTCCTCCTCGTTCATTTCCCCTATTCCCTTTTACTTACTTATGGGTAGTATTTGTCTTATCTCATATTACGGCAAATGTTGTTTGCATTAATTGGGGTTATTAGGCTCCTGTGCATGGAATATCTTTATTTTTCCTACTTTCTCTGCCCCTCTTCCTCATTCCTCACCCACTTTCTCTTGAACCACTTCCTTGCTGTGAGAGACCCATGCCCTTGTCCCTTTCTATCCATCCTTTATCATTTTCTCTGTTTGTACTTTATCTCACTTAAATGAGAGAAAGCATACAGTATTTAAGCTTGTGTATCTGGATTAACTCACTCAAAATTATATTTTGGGGGGTGCATCCATTTTCCTACAAATATCTCAAATGTGTCATTCTTTATACCTGAATAATATTCCGTTATATATAGATGCTGCATTTCTTTATCCAATTATCTGTTGATGGGTATACCAGCTGCTTTCAAGATTTAACTATTACTAATCATGCTGCTCTAAACATTGGTATGCATGTATCATTGTTGTATGATGACTAAAGCTCTTAGGGGCAAATACCTACCAGGAGGGTAGCTGAGTCATATGGAATTTCCAATTTCAGTTCTTTGAGAAATCTTCATACTGATTTCCATAAGTAGTTGTACCAGCTTTCATTCTCACCAACATTAGAAGAGGGTTCTTCTTTTACTACACTCACAGCAATATTTGTTATTGTTTGATTTCCTAATTCTTTCTGGAGTAAAATGGGAATCTTAGCATTATTTTGATTTGCATTTTTCTAGTGGTCAGAGATAGTGAACATCTTTTCATGTATTTGTTGACCATTTGTACATTTTCCTCTGTGAAGCATCTGTTCATTCTCTTTCCCATTTCTTTAGAGTCTTTAATTTTAGCTGGCTTATGTTTTTTGAGTCGTTTATATACTCTAGCTATTAATCGCCTGTCTGAAGACTTCCTGGGAAAATGTTTTTCTGTTCTGTAGATTGTCCCTTCATTCCAGTGATTGGTAATTTTGCCATATAAAAGTTTTTCAGTCTGATGTAATCCCATGTGTCAGTTCTTGCCACTACATCTTGTGTGACTGACACTCAGTTTAGAAAATTCTCCCCATGCTTATGTTTTTCTATGCCTATGTCTTCAACTCTTTTGCCTATTTTATTTATGTTTCTATTTTAATGTTTAGACATTTTATCTACTTTTATTTTAATTTAGTACATGATAAGAGGTAATGGTCCAGTTTTATTCTTCTACAAACAGATAACCAGTCTTTCCAACACAATTTGTTGAATAGGCTACCCTTTGTCAAAAATCAAGTAGCTGAACATGTCTGAACAGGTTTTCTGCTTCAATTCTGTTTCACTGATTCACAAGTCTGTTTTGTTCCAGTATCATGCTGTTTTTGTCCTTTTCCCTGTGTAGTATAGCTTGAAATAATGTATTGCTATGCTGCCTGTTTTGCTCCTATTGCCCAAAATTACTTCTGCTAGCTGGGGTCTCTTCTGACTCATATGAATGTTTTCTCTAAATATGTTAAATATGCTGTTGGTGTCTTGATTAAGACTGCATTGAATCTGCATAACAGTATCTCAGTCTGGCTATTTTGATAATATTTTTCTGCCTATCCTGGAGGAGACATCTTTGCCTTTTCTGATGTCCTCTTCAATGTCCTTCTTCGGGGTGCTATAATTTTCCTTGTAGGGGTCTTTCATTTTCTTGGTTAGATTAATTCCTAGATATTTCCTTGGTTAGATTAACTCCTAGATATTTCATACTGTGAATGGCATTGTTATTTTAGTTTCCTGTTCATCCCATTCATTGTTGATGTACACAAATGCTACTGATTTTTATGTATTTATCTTATATCCTGCTACTTTGCTGAAGTTGGTTATTAATTCTGAAGGTTTTTTTGGTGGAGGTTTTTTTGGGTCTTCTATGTAGAATATCATGCCATTTTTAATGATGATAATTTGACATCTTCCTTTACTATAAGCATCCCTTTTTTCTGTTTGATTTTTTCTGCTTCTTGAGATAGGATATTGCTATATAGTCCAGGTTGACCTCAAACTCACAGCAATCCTCTTATCTCAGCTTCCCAAGTGCTGGGATTGCAAGCATGCATCACCATGATAGGCTACGTATCTCTTTTATTTCTTTCTCTTGCCTAATTGTGGTGCCTAATGGTCCACGTACTGTGTTGAATATAAGAGCTGATAGTGGGTATCCTTGTCCTGTCTTTTATTTTAAGTGGAATACTTTTAATATTTTCTGATTCAGTATGATGCTGGTTATTACTTTGACATTTATGTCTTCTTGGGTTGGTTCTCATAGTTTGTGTGTATCGGTCCATTTATTCAACCTTTGTTGGAATATAATTTTTCAAAGTGGTTACTATCTTTTGCATTTCAGCAGTGTCTGTTGTGATTTCACCTTTTTCATTTCCAGTTGCATTGATTGAGTCTTTTCTCTGTATCTCTTGGTGAGTCTGGCCAAGGGCTTATCTTTTATTTATTCTTTTGAAAATCCAGTTCTTCAACTTGTTGATGTTTTTGTACAGGATTTTTAGCCTGAACTGCGTTGATTTCAACTCTCATAATTTCCCCACTTAATTTCAGTTTGGAACTGGTTTGTTGTTTCTCAAATATCTTAAAATTCTCATAAGGTTATTTATATAGGTTTGTCCTGTTTTCTAATGAGTACTGATTGTGATGAATCTTTCTCTTATGACTGATTTCATAGTGTTCCACAGGTTTGATTGAGCATAGTCATTGTCATTAACTTCCAGAAAATTTTTAATTTCTTCTGTGACTCACTGTTTGTTTAGGGGTACATCATTATTTTTCCAGGAGCTTTTGCCTTTTCCATAACTTCTTCTGTCATTGACTTCTATTTTCATTGCATGGCGTCTGATAGCATGTATGGGGTGATTTCAGTTCTGTTGTATTTACTTAAGCAGGCTTTGTGGACTAGTGTTTAATCTATTTTGGAAAAAGTATCATGTGCTGCTGAAAAGAATGAGCACTCTGCTCTACAAGGGTGAGATGCTCTGTGTGTATTCATTGTCTGTATATTCAACGCTGTGGTTCAGCTCTGAAATTTCTTTATTGTTTTTGTTGTTGTTTAGTTGATGTACCTCTTTATGAAAGTGAGATGTTAAAACCCCCTGCCATGATTGTGTTAGTATTTATTTGATCTAATTTAAGTAGTTTTTGTTTTGTAAAGATAGGTGCTCCAGCGTTCAGTGCATGTATGTTTATCAATGTTATCTCTTCTTGTTGGATTGTTCCTGTAAGTAGTATGTAGGGATCTTGTTTCATCTAATCAATTTTAGCTTGAAGTTTACCATGCTCATATTAAAGTTTACCATGCTCATATTAAAATTGTGACCCCTGCTTCATTTTGGGGCTGTGATG
>NW_004955409.1:15804565-15828750 GCF_000276665.1 Chinchilla lanigera
CTCATTGTCTTTCCTCTATGCACACTATAATAGTTTGTTATTTGTGCTTGCTCAGAAGTGACGTAGGTGAACTAGGAGGGAGATGATGACAGGTGGTTGGATGAATAGTATTAGACACTAAGGGGAAAGTCTGAAGGGGAAAATAGTGATAAGTGAGAAGAAAAGTTTGATGTGGGTCTCATTTTATGGGAGTACTTTTAGTTGAGTTGAAAGTTTAGTATTGAGAGTTTTCAGAGGATATTTTTTCTGGGCAAGAGTAAGATATGGGACAAAAGGGGGTTCATTTTGTGATTGAGCAAAGCCATGTGGTTATCAGAACTTCCTTAGAGAGAAGACAATAAGGCAGGTAAGATATGGAAGAGCCAAAGGCTTAGGATGGAGAAGATTGACGATCTATGTTAGTGAAGATAGGAGTGACTATGAGGGACCTAAAGATGGTGAATTTAAAAACTTGGGAGGAGGAGTTTATGTGTTTGGAAAAAGGGTGAAGAAGTATGCAGTCTTAAAGGTTTGAAGGCAAGAAGCTAGATAAACAGCTGAGATGAGAGAATCTTGACACCTATTAAATCAGAGCCAATGAAAGAATATACAAGAGTAACAACCTAATAAACACATGAAACTATAAAAGAACATAAAAAACCCACATTACTAAAAAAATTAAGAAACATACAAAAACTTAACCCGATAAGATGACCTATAGCGATTAGGAACTCTTGCTCTCTCTCTCTCCCTAGATGTGATGGTCAATTTGGCAGACAGGCTCATGGGCAAGAGATTGTCCACTAAGTCAGGATTATTCCTAGGTAATCAGTTCACCTACCACAGTAACAAGCTAATCCATTATAGTTTTATCTATCAGGGCTGGTTGTCACCTGTTTTGGGGTCTCCTTTTAGCCTAGAGAAGAAATTCACAGCTATAGTGTAAGCATCATAGCAACCCAAGTCTTGAACCACAGGTACTAAATATGATGGCTGTGTCTCTTCTACTGGAAAAAAAATAGTATTCAAAAGTAATTTTATAATATTGTTTATCTGAAGCTCAGGATGTTAGGAACTGGATAATATCAGAGGGAGGAAGAAAAGACAAAAAGGAAAAAAGTGTATTTTTTAAGACCTCTGCTTTGTGGTATGGGAAAGAGAAAGGGGGACAAGGCATCTCATTGATCTGAAGCGTATGTTGTTATACACTTTGAAAGGAATAACAGGGAAAATGGGGTACAAAATTCATGGTGGAAAATAAGAATGGGCAAAGACTATGACTGATATATTAGATGAAAAGTTCAAGGGAGACAGCTGAGAAGGTGGAGAGGAAAGAAATAAGAATGAATAAAACACAACAGAAAGAAGTCAAGTGAAAAGATATGGGCAAAAGTGTGAGGGATACAAAGGGACAAGGGGGAAGTCCCTTACCCTCTATAAACTATATTGGGAGGAAAAAAAAAAAAAGAGTAAGTGAGCAACACATACACGGACCTGATCATGGGAGTGAAAAAAAGTGTAAAATAATGAATAAAAATGGAAGGGAATGTACAGAAGGAGGAAAACAGCAAAGAGTAAAAGGAAATTTAAAAAGCAAAATAAAAATGTAATCAAATAAAGAATAGTAAGAGAAAGTTTTCTTTTGTACATGTGGCTGCATTCCTCAGGCTCTGCTTAAGGACCAGAGCTCAAGCCAGGACATGTCTCTGCTCATGCAGGAAGTCTAAGGTGGCAGGGTGCCCCAAAAACTGTGCAGGGTAGAGAGATCTGCATACAGTGGGAACGTGACACGTATGTGTACCTCCAATCCTGTGCAGCTCAGGCAGAAACTGTCCTCTGACTATAGGAGCCAAGTCAGGGATCACCAGTCACTGCCTCTCAGCAGGATTGCCCCAGTCTGCTCTCCAGCTGCCAGCGGTCATGACTGTCCTTCCCTCATCCACTCTGGAAATGGCAATGTGAAGCAGCCATGGGGCTCTTCTTCGATCTGGGTTCCAGCACTCACCCCTTCCCTACAACAGAGGTCCTGTTCCATATGACTGTGTCCGTGAGTGCTTGTGCCTTGGTCACTGGCCAACTGTTGACTGGAGGACCTCTCCAGAAGCAGTGTCTGAAATTCTTTCTGCTGTCTCCAACTGCATAAAGTTCTCCTGGCCCTGGTGCAGCTTTCTGGTTCTCCAGAAAAAGTGGTTACTTCCTATTTGCCTCTAGGCTGCTCCCCAGCTGCTGTCCGCAGTGATAATGTGTAGTCTCTCCTCTGTGTGATCTGTTCTTTCAGTGTTATTTAATTTTATTTCCTTCTCCTCTGTCAATCCCCTCTTGGTACCCATGTACTCTGTACTCACTTCAGGTCCTCTCCATGGTATTTATTTTCAGACTCTGGTACCCACCACTCTGCCATTTTGTACGACCTCCTATATGTTGAAGTAATACTATATTTTGACTACTTTGTAGTCATGTAGCTATTAAAAATGTACTAAATATTCACTGCTGTCATAATAATGTTGTTACATTCACGACATAGTTATTGCATTAATAACTTGTAGTCACATCACTTGAAAGAGAATAGAATACAAAAAGAAGAGAAGTCACATTAACTCATACCTAAGCAAAGGGTAAATATTTCAATTGTTATTATCACAGTTCTCACCAGTCACCAAAACAAAGGCACTTCATGACTTTCTGAAATTATGATATATTCTTATATTCAGACATAAAGTTTTAAAATCAGTTTTCCAACATTTATGAAATTATGAAGGAATTCTACTGGTATCATAGAACTTCAACATATCTTTAACAGTGTGGATTTAGCAATTTGGGATAGAAGGTCATCAATAGCATAATTAAATGTCATGAGGATTTGGGGTTCAGATTGACAGTGTATGTCTATTTAATCAACTTCTCTTAACATTTTTTATTCTTCAGGGAAGTAGGAGTACAAAGTCCTATTTTAAAGCAATTGGAATAATTAATGGACATTTTTCTAAATACCCTCCTATAAAATATCTGGCAAGTAATTCACATTCTGTATTTATAATACATACATAAGTACAATAATACATAAATTCTGTATTCATAGTTTTACCAATCTATTACAATTATTTGCTGGCATTTTAAGTTTGGTTATTTCAATGTTTTAGACCTCTTTTTTCTTCTTTGTAAAATGATGAATTAGAAAAACTCTAGGCAAGTCTTCTCCCTCTGAAAACCCTGAGCCACTTCTGTGAAGATGTTATGCATCAGGTGAGGAATTCATCACTGGAAAGTGAAATATGAAGATTATACCAGCTACCAATAAGGTTAGAAAGTCTAAATGAAAAGAGAGAATAAAAGACCAGCTGAGGCAGAATTGAGAAAAGGATGAATAAATAGCAGCCTCAGACATCTAGCATATACAGACGTTATGAGTAACTAAAGCCTAGAAGTGTAAGCCACGAGGTCAGCTGTCTTAGTTCCTTTGTTGCTGGGGAAAATTACCCAATACCTGCAATTTAAGAAAGGAAAGATTTGTTTTGTTTACAGTCAGTAGACTTTTCAGTCCACAGTCTGTTGGCTCTGAGGCGAGGCAGCATGACAATGGGGCATAGCAGAAGAGAGGCAGCTCAATGCATGGTGACAAGGGGCAGAGAGCGATCAAGGTAGACTCTTCCAGGCCATCCCCCAAGTGACCCATCTCCTTCAGCCTGGCTCAAACTCTCTACATCAAATTTAACCATAAACTTGTCATCCAGTGAAGTGAATCACATCATTGTGATTCAGTCACTTCCTAAAAAATCCACCTATGGGTACATGACACTTTGGAAAAACATCTAGATATAAAACAAAATACTAGGTTATTGGAAAAAACATTTTCATACATACTATAAATACATCTGTATATATTACTTTTATTTTTTAAATTATCATAATTATAAGATTACTTTTCTCACTTTTTTAACCAATATTCATGAGTTATCTAAAATCAGTCATAAAAGAGGAATGGTATAAAATGTTGGCAATAGGCCTTCTATCCCACATGAAGTGGTATCCTTCATTGTAAGTTGACTATGCATTTCCCAGTGACTCATGATGAGGAGCTTTTTTCATGTACCTGTTGGCAGTTTGTATGTCTTCCCTGGAGAGCTGTCAATACTATCCCTTTAATCATTTCTTTAATTGGAAAAGTATGATTTTCCTATCTACTGTAGAAACTGCTTCTATATTTTGGAGATTAATTCTTAATTATGCAGTCAGCCCTTTTTGTCTCTATATTTCACATCCATGGATGTAACCAACTATGCATCAAAACTACTGAGAAAAAAATTTCAACTGTACTCAACAAGCACAAGATGTTTTGTCAATGTACAGTGTGAAATCTTGGATTACTGGTAGCTTGTTCTGTGAGTGTTCCACAAGATTAGCAAATATTTCTAATACATTTTAACTTAATAAGAGAGCAGTGTCTCACAGTTGATTAAATTACACCCACAATACATTTTAACTTAATAAGAGAGCAGTGTCTCACAATATGAAGAGAACATGATGCTAAGTGTTAGATGATCTCAAATGAACCAAAACTTCTTCTCTCTCTCTATCTTTGTGGGATTGTGGGTGATCATCTCCCAACAAGGAGAGGTTATGGAAGAGATCTCCTCTGCAGAGAAGGAGGAGAAAAAGGCAGAGGAATTTTTCACTTCAAATAAGATTAGGGAGATGTGTAAAATGTGGGAAACAGTAGAAAATCACCACCCAAATAAGGCTGTAGCACTGTAAGTGATAAATGTGGCAATGCAATGTCATATTTCCATGAAATTCTCAAAAGTAGGTAAAAACAAGTATCATTGGACAGGTTCCTTGTTTACACTGCATGAAAATAAAAAGATTCCATTGAGCCAATAGATAGCAGTGATTCCATCAGTGATAGTGAAGGTGATCATACACAATAACTCTTCTCTCTCTTGCCTCCCTCACACCAGCTATGAAGGTTTTCAAAGGTAATTTCTGGATAATTTGGGGTTTTTTTATTTTAAAAATAAAAGAAGGAAAACATTAACAAGTGGACATCCACTTACAAAATAACATAAGAACAATACAAACATTGCAGAGTTACAGACAAAGTGGTAGGAAATTAACAATGCTTGCTGTATTACATATTGATATCTTCAAACTTGTTTCTCAGGAAAGCAAACAGAGACATGCAATACTGATCAAACAAGTAATCATTAACTGTTACTTTCAGCAAAGCAATAGAAGACAGTAGTACAACTATGTTAGCTATTCCATATATACATACATAATTTCCCCTTCTTTCCCTTCTCTTTTCCCACATCCCAGTTGCCCTTTACTTTTGAGCATTTTCCTTTCATTTCACAATGTCTATCATACAATATTTCTGGATAATTTGTTTATCTTCCTTTATATTTTGAATTATATTATAGTGTTATAATCATTTTAGATGACAATTTCTGGGCTGTAGAACAAATCATCTGAGCTTCCATTGTTTCTTATGAAGAAATTTGCTTTGATATACAAATGCTCTAGATTGCAGGCATGTTCTCAGGATAAATTACACCCACAAATCAAGGTTTTACTGTATGTGATGATTTCCTAGGCAACATAATATCAAAGCTATTTAAAGAGCATGGACATTGTATTAGAAATTATTATTAATCTAGAGATGATTTAATATATACAAAAGCATAGGTGTAATTTATACAGAAATACTATGCCATTTCATGGTATCCATAGACTTTGATATCCATAGATTTGGTATTTGTACACAGTCTTGGAGCCAATTGCCTGCAAATACTGAGGGATGTGTATACCTCGTTTACTTTGAGATTAGTTCCTGGAGATTTATTTTGTTTCTGATCTTGGATTATATTTTTCTGATTCTTTATATGACTTATGGCTGTGTGTTAGGATCCACATATTTGAAAATATAGACATCTCTCCCAGCTTTATAAATCGGCCCTGTGTATGGAAAGACAGAGCAATCAGTACAGGCTGAGATTCTTGAGACCTATGAAAGCTTTTTGGAGATAAAGCAATTTCTCTCAGCCTCTGCATGCAATTTCTCAATTAGAGTTATTTGTCAATCGCTTTTCTTGGTGTTTAAAAATCTTTTGCTCCTCTGGTTATTTCTCTGTGAAACAGCAAGTTTTCTGGGTTTTCACCAGCACGTTTTTCTCTGTCTTATTCTCAGTGACCTGAAGCCATGTGGAGCGTGCCAGCTTCCTACCAATGTTTCAAGTAAGATGAGACAGAAAACGGAATGTACTCTCCACTCCCTTCCAAGGTAGAGGATTTTTCCCTCTCTTAATTGCACAGAGTCATAGTAGCCACAACGATCCACCTCCCTCGAACTCTACTTTGTTCTCGGTGACTTGCAGGCAAACGAACTATGCTGACTTCATCAATGTCCCAAGCAAGGTGAAACAGGACTCAGTACCTTAGGCAGGCCCCTAAAAAGCCATGACTTTGGATTTATGCTTCCTCATCTCTCCCCGCATGTCCTGAGGGAAAAGTATTGATCCTCCGTGTTCTTTTCCAGTGCTGAGGTGTGCAGACTTGAAGGAAGGACTAATGTCTGTAAAGTTAAATTATCCTCTTACCCGTTTCCAATTTTGCTGTTCTTGGCTCTGTGCTCACTTGCGGCATTGCAACCTCTGCATTCTGGAAATCTCACAAAGGTATTTTTGTCCATTGCATTGTGAAGTTAGTACTTTCGGGCTGGGGAGAACTTGGGCTGGGACCGCCTATACTGCTGTCTTGCTCGTATCGCTTCTCTCTTTTTCTCTTCTGACCAACATTTGGGCAAGCTGAGGAGAAACACTCCGGATGCCTTTTCTTTGGAGTACGCAGCAAGTTAAAACCATGTAGGCTGGAGACATGGAGGAATGGTGACCCTGGCCACATTCCCTCATCAACATGAAAACTCCAGGTCTGTGCCATTGCTTTTTTATTTTAAAAATAAAAGGAGGAAAACATTAACAGACAGACAACCTTTTACAAAATAACAAAAGAACAACACAAACAATACAGAGTTACAAAGTGGGAGGAAATTAACAATGCTTGTTGTATTACATATTGATAGCTTCAAAGTGGTTTCTCAGGAAAACAAATAGAGACATGCAATACTGATCAATCAAGGACTCATTAACAGTTTCTTTCAGCAAATAAATAGAAGATGGTAGATCAACTATGTTAACTATCCTGAATATAAATACATACAAAATTTCTCCTTCTTTCCCTTCTCTTTTCCCACATCCCAGTTGCCCTTTACCCTTGAGCGTTTTCCTATCATTTCACAATGTCTATCATACCTCCGAGTTTTTATTAACTCTTTCAGGTTTTACACCAGTGAGACAATGCGGTACTTTTCCTGCACTCCAAAGACCTTTTCGGATTATCCAGGGCATCTGGCCTTGTCTCCGCATACAGCTCCTCTCTGTGAGTAAAAAGCCCTTTCATGACTTTTTGATGACTGTTTAGTATCAGCGATCATCATATCAGAAATGGATTTTTCATGTCATTCATCCAATTTATGTGCACTGACAGCAGTGGGGAGATTAGTCATGCTGTTTTGCTTTATATTATCTATTAATGCGTGAAAAGAAACCTATTATGTGCTGTACACTTTGTAGCTATATTTTGTTTAATGTAGTTTAACCATGCTAATGACATGATAATTTAACCTCATATTTTAACTACAGAAGTAGTTACGAGAGTTCCAGAGGTAGAGTTAAAATCATATCCACATGAAGATGATGCATGGAATTTCTTACTAGAAGATAAAAACCCTGTCAGCCCCACGTGGTTGAGGACACAACGATCAGCCCCTGTATGTCTTGTACACAATGTGAAGTGACTGGTGCTAGCCAAGGTCATACCTTTTTAGAGGGCAGCCCCTTATAAACATGAGGCTAAAGTTGCCAGGCTTGTGTTTTCTGTAACAATCCATAGCAAAGTTACAACCATATCTTTGCCTATTTTGCAACCTAAATTTCAGGCTCATCAACATTAGAGGGGTTTTGAGTTTCACTTTCTAAACTAGCACTATTTACTTCACATTATTTACAAGATGTACAGGGGCTGATCATTGTGTCTTCATCCACATCATACAACAGATTTGGCACTGTGCACCTCCTGGCTTGTCCCCTAAATCAGAATGTTCCTGAAGGGTAAGCGTTTGGAATTGAGTTGTATCACTGAAACAGGAATGATCACAAAAAGGACACTCATAAAAGACCACTTCCAGAACTGCTCCAGATGGCAACAAGAACAATGGGATAAGTGTGTTTGCAACGAGGAGTAATTGAGGATTATTAATCATAATATTTTTTACTGCAATAATTTTTTTTAAATTTAAACATTCACTGTATATTTTGATGAACTTTAATATTCAATAAAGATTTTTAGGGTAAATCTGATTCAAAAGTACTTATTTACTATGCTGCACAACTCCATATAACTAAATATCAAGTGAGTACATGAAAAAAATGAAGTGGGTTGCTAGATACTATTGCTATTTTTCAATATATAATATTGGAACCATGTAATTTTACATTGTTGGCCATAATAATTAATGGGACATATGATTGAATAGCATTTAAAACTACAGCAAAATGGAGTTGCTTTGAGAAAGTCAGCTTGTTCCAAATGTGTTCATTGCTATTCCAAATTAAGAAAGTGAATTCTAACCAATCAATGTACATATGACAACTTAAATTTCACTTTCTGTTGATGTTCTTTAATCTACAAATGACAATATTAACCAATCCAAAGTCAAAAAGAAGTTTTCCCATATTTCACACAATCTCCCTCTCTCTCTCTCTCTCTCTCTTTCTATCTATCTATCTATTTCTCCCTCTCCCTCTCTTTCCCTGCTGCCTTAGATGTGGGTGGGATACAACACTATTTCAATTAATATATGTCCTTCCTGAAAAAATAAAATCTCAGTTTTCTCAACAGAACTGCCTTACTGGAGTCATTTGATTTCCTTTATCGTATGCTTCTGAATTCCTTACGGAAATGAAATCTTGCCCCCAAAATAGTACTGAGTCTGTGATGAAACAATTATAGTAAAATTATTTATTTCAAGTTTGTGTTTTTATAAGATACCAAAATTAATGATTTTAAAAAGTGTACACATAGACATCATTGGAAATGAAGAAATGAATTTGATGGTGTCTTAAATTTTTTGACACCTCATAAATCTGATTTTTTAGGATTGTATAGTGGAATGATACAAATTAAAGGAACTTCTTACCTATGAGTATAGACTAACAGGTTTTTTTAAGTAGCTATTGACATATTGGTGAAACATTTAAAGACAACCATTTCAATGAAAATAGTATAAAGTAGAAGTGAATTATTGGGTTTTCCTTTCCAGGTCCCAATGTCACCAAAAATGATGACTTTTTACAAATCTTACTTTTGGTGTCAAGTTTTAATATAAAGATCAATTACCCAAATTTGAATTTAGACTTCTGGTAGATAGAAGACTTAGGAGAGGCTTCAACTTCTAAACTTTATATTTTGCCTACTTTTAAAATTTTTAATTATCTTTGTGTATACTTAAAGTGTACAGTGTGATGTTGTAATAATGTTACCTTTGTAATGATAAAATCAGGACACTTAGGGTACTTACTTATCATACCAATATTTAAAACAATTTGTGTAAAAAATATTCAAAGTGTTCTTTTTTAACTATTTTGAAGTACATCATACATTGTTACTATAGTTCCCCTCATGTGAATGAGACACTGGAAGTTATTTCTCCCATGTGCCTATAACTTTATGTATGTCATCCAATCTCTCCTCATGCCCCTTTCTTATCATCCAGTGTTATGAAACACACAAACAAGTATTTAAAAAGAGATAACTTAAAATGTGATAATAATTTCAGAGCCTTGATAACAGTAGCCTATCTCTAACCTGGAGATGACCTAATCCCCACTCAAGCATAACTTTATCTAGATTGAATCCATAGATTCAAAGTAACAATTATAATTTAATGTGCCCTGTTCCTCAAATTCACTCAGGCACCTATGTGAAACAGTGGTTCAATATAATGAGGAAATACAGTACTGAGCAAGATAAGCAATTCCTGCACATAAGAAACTTTCTAATCTACATAGGGATTCTGGTAAGTAAAAGGTTGAATTCGCAATCATTTCATATCC
Source organism: Chinchilla lanigera (assembly GCF_000276665.1). NCBI lineage: Eukaryota > Metazoa > Chordata > Mammalia > Rodentia > Chinchillidae > Chinchilla > Chinchilla lanigera. The sequence goes on from NW_004955409.1 coordinate 15,814,711, forward strand.
TATAGTAACACTTCCAGCAGATTTTTCCATAAATAAGACTTTTCACTGGGACTGTTGTATTAGTTGCCAGGGAGAGAGCAAGTGTGCATTAATCATGTGAAAAGCAGAATTAAGATTCAAGAATATCTTAATGAAGGAACGCTGCACACCAAGTCATGGATGTAAGAGCACATAATGATTTCCAGAAGCAAAATCAATATTATTGAAAAATAATTTCCATAGTATAATAAATGTTTCAGGTTTTGAGAACATTTGAGAGGTTTGGATTTCATTTTAAGGACAGTAAAAAGATTCTAATAGATGACATAATTCATTTGAGGTTTTCAATGCTTTCCTGGCTGTGATAAGGGAGATAAAGGTAAAAACATTAAAGCTAAATCCATAGCTTTCCTTGATTGGATCTATTAGGAGAAAATGCATCTGTAAAATTAGGACAATTAGGAATATGTGACTACGAACTGCAAATCACACACTCAGGTTCTATCAGTGCCAAATCCTCAATGAGCAATCATGTTGTGTACATGACCTTCTTCTGAAAATAAATGAACTACTTAAGGATAAATTTTTAATAAGTCTGAAACTAAATCCCAATAATTTAGTAAACACACACATACACACAAATAGAAAAAGACAGAGTAAATATGCACTAAATATTAGCAATTGGTGGATACAGGTGAAGATAATGTAGATGTTTTTTGCATTATCGTTACAAATTTTGTGTAGGTTGGACATTTTCCCAAGGATAAAAAATCTCCAAAGTGGAGTGGAGGGGGAAGCACAAGCAAAAGAGTAACATGTTTAAATGTTAAACGTAGTGAAAATACAGGATACTGTTCTGAAGGTTCAATAAGAGGGTGATATTTTTCTTTTTGAACTGAGCACTAAAGAATTAGCTGGAGGATTAGATTGAAATATTCTCTGCCTTCCAAATCTCTTGCATTATTTTTTCTTACAATGTGCAAACGTCAGTAGAGCAGAAATGTTTTACATCTAAACCAAAAAGATTTCTTACAACTAAAATCTATATCCCCAGCAGATAGACCCCAGCTCTAAATGACTCCATCCCTTTGTCATTTAACTTCTACTGCTGTCTTAAAAGTATTACATAGTTATGAAAAGCCAAGCTTTCATTCCCCAGAGTATAGTATGAAAAATAAATGTGGATGAGGCATTGTGATCATGTCACAAATGTTGACTCTCATATAACATTTTTGGAATGTGTCATTTTTTTCTTCATACATTTATGGCAAAACCACAAAGTATACAGGTCACTATGTTGTACATACTCTTTATTCCTTACATATGTATTCTAAAAGATATATCTTTGTAAAAGTTGTCATTGGTGGTAACTTAATCATTCTTCAAAAGCATGTTCAAAGCATGACAAAGTTCAAAAGCATGACAAAGTTTCTCCTTTCCTGCTGAGAAGCAAGCACTATTTGGCATTAAAACTTCAGGAATTCAGGATAACTTGATTTGGGTTCCAAATTGGAAATAAAATCATGTGAAACATGACAACAAATTGACTTTGTAGATTTTGTCAACATAATTGCTACTCTTTCTCTGAAACAGAGGTTAGACCTACTTAACACTTTAAAACAGTCCTGTATTAACACTTTAAAAAGTCCTGTATTCCTAGAAAAAGATAGGAAACACATTGCCATGTAGACATTCAAGACTGCAACTGCTGAGCTTTGTACATGTGTACATCATTCATGGACCAAAATCTAACCATCTAAAACAGATCCGATAGTCCAGAGAGTTAAAGTGGTACCAGTGGGGAAAACAAAGAATACTCACCTTGCATTTGATGTTTACCAAGTATTCTCCTAAGAGCTTTACTTAAATAAGTTCATTTAATTCTCACTGAAAGTGTATGTTATTGATACCATAACTGAAATTTTTATTTTATAGAATAGGAAATTGAGTGTAGAAATCTTAATATGAGGTGTTAAGTGTTCAATCTGATTGCAAACCCAAGAAATCTAACTGCAGATCCATTCTACAAAGACCTAGGTAGATTTCAGTCTCCTTATTTATGAGGGAAAGATCTTGACAATGATATTACCAATAAGCTAGTCTACATATATCAATATTACCTTCAAATGTTCTAAAATGAGACTGCTACCGTTGCACTGTATGATAGTAAGAATCAGTGTGCTAACCGTTTGCCATAGCGGTAGTTACAATTGATAAAGATCACGATATAAATTGATAATGGCCTTGATATTCCTACGGTAGACACGTTTATAAACAAAAACTATGTGATGGGCAACTTTTTAATCTCTCAAATTACTGTATTATCACTCATGTTCTTTATCCCGCTCTTGACTGTCATGAGGCAATCAATGAACTTGTGCACTTTCTGTATTAAATCCTTAACATCAGATTGTAAATACCTACTGTCTCTTCAAAGAGCTTTATTGTACTAAAGCACTAGACAGTTTAATATAGGCCTACATACTTCTTTCTAGAACGAATCTGCAGCCGTATTTCCTGGGTTTGTAAGGACACTTGGACACTTGTCATATGGCATTAAACTCTCTAATTTCAATTTCCATAAAATAAAAATTATCATTATGAAATCAATGCCATAGTTCTGTGGTGACGATTAAATGAATTTACTTAAGCTCTTAGAAAAACTTTTAGCTTTTCTAGAACTTATGAATTGCTTTAATAGCAGATTAATTTCTAGAGAAAACATAATTGTTTGAAATGTAATTAGAAAACTCTTAAAATAATATTTTAAAATATAACAATTTAATCACAAAATTCCTTTCATAAATTCTATCCTCCACAGATCTTTCTCAACTTAATCTGAACTTTTGACTACCCTTATCTTTCCTCTTTGGGACAGTCTATTCATTTAACTTCAGGGAAAAAAAAGTCCCATTTTGCCATTGACAATTGTTCTTTATCCAAAGGAAGAAAACAAACATACTTCATACTTACAACTTCCTTTACATTCTTCTCTCTCTCTCTCTCTCTCTCTCTCTCTCTCTCTCTCTCTCTCTCTCTCTGTCTCTCTCTCTCTCTCTCTCCTGCTTACTGGAGTTTTTTTTCTGATATGTGCTTATAGCTGCTGTATTTTCAAAAGGGCTTCTGTTACATTATTTTTCTCCTTTCATTTCATAGACAGTACATTTCAGTTAGAGCTGATACAACTTCAAGCCTTCACATGACCTTGAGTGACAAAATTATCTTAGAATAAGCAGAAAGTAGCAGGAAAGTAAGTAAACCCTGTAGCTGTAGCTTAACAAATATTCCAATTCTGTTAATAACAAATGATTTAGGTTTGCCTCAAACAAACAAACTTATCAATCTAAACTATCCATTCCAGTATACATTTACCAAACTCCTCATAGGGTTCCAAGAAATCTTCCTTACCTAGCATCATGAGATAGAAGGCACCCCTAGTCTCACTACACCCCAGAATCCATGGCAGGTTGCATGTGGCCAGAGGCTCACCCCTCTGTGTTATGCGTGGCTCTGTGACCTATTCCTTATCACCTTGAGTTGGGGCTCCAGCTTGAGCTCTGTCTGAGAACCCAGGCCCTCCTCTTCCTTCTCCATCTTCCTGGGAGTGTACAATTTATCACAGATATCCAAAATATAAATAAAATGTAAAGTACAATATAGATACGGTGAAATGGGGAAAGGGAAAGGGACCAAGAGACAGGGGAAGAGGCATGCCAGGGGTACAGAAAGGAAGGGGATGAAAAAATAATTAAGAAGTGTTATGTACATCTATCAACTCTCCAGATGGAATGCAGTCATTGCATACTGCAAACACATATACATAAAAATAAAAATTTAACTTAAAAAAATGAAAAAATGTTGAGTCAGACCAAGTAAATGAACTGAATTTCCTTATATTTAAGACAGCAGCAACTTCTGAGTACTCTAGAATTTTTAATCTTTATTTAAAAAATATGAAAATTTTATAATAGATGAGTTATAAAGAGAAAAAAATCTTATTATACATTGTGGGAAAAAACTAGAAATAAAATATTTCAAAATATAATTTTGAGCCGGGCGTGGTAACGCACGCCTGTGATCCCAGCCCTCAGGAGGCTGAGACAGGAGGATCGTTGCTAGTTCGAGGTCAGTGTGGGCTACAAAGTGAGCTCAAGGCCAGCCTGAACTGCATAGCAAGGCCCTGTCTCAAAAAAAGATTAAAAAAATTATATATATATATGTTCTAATTTTGAAAATTCCTGTTCTAATTTTGAAATTGACATCCTTGGAAGGGAGAGAGCTCAAGATAAACAGGTAAAATAATTAAGGAACAGAAAGGAAACCCAGGAAGCCAGAAAATACAATTTGAACACATCTATTTAAACAGTTAAATCAATAGACTCCTATAGATAAAAATGTTGCCAGACTAAGCTTGTCGTAGAGTTTCAATGAGTATAAAAACTGTAAAATAATGTAGTTCTTTTAAAAATATGTAAAAATACTACTCATCTGTAATGAAAACATCCAACTAGTACCTTTGAAAATACGTGAATAATTGAAAGAACTTTCAATACAAAGCACCTCTGCAAAATATATGTAAAAGGAATTTGAAAGCACTACTATGTATTTTAGTATGTCAATTCATTCAATTATATTTTGAAATCACATATATATATAATATATATGAAAGGATTTCTATTTAAAAATATCAAAAACGAAAAAAGCAATTTAATAAAAGTATTAATAGTATGATTCAAATATATATGAGTTTCTGCAGTTTTCCACATTTCTAAAGGGGGAGTAATCCTTATACATTAAGAAGAGATATAGCTCAGTGATAATCATAAAACATATTGAAATATTTCAAAATTTTAGTCTTAAATATGATCTAAATACAGCAGAAACTTGTGATTTTGAATTGTATGTAGGCCAAAAGATGTATAGAGGAAATGAAATAATGAAAGATAGAGGTAATTTTATGCAAATGTAATAGTATTAAAATAAATGTCCTAAAATAAGTGAAAGACTAACTCAAGAACTGTTTTAGTTTTTCCACTTTAGAATGAGATCTTTCATTGTCAATTATGCAATTATCTAAGATATGGGCTGTTTCAGTTGGTCTTTATCAATTTCTATTTTTCTTCATAGAACACAATTTCAAAACATTCTTTGTTAATTTATTTTCATTTTCCAATAAATACATTTTTCTCAAAGACTGTGTACAAGCATCCTTAAGCAAATTGCAAACTAGAAAGGTCATATAAACACCCTAGTTTTTCCACTACAGTTCTAACTTGCAAAAATTTTTATAGGGCTACATCCTGTCAGAAACCATGTTTTTTGTTTTTAAACTGGCCTTATACTTATTAGTAATATTGATAACTCTAGGTATTTCCACTTGAGAAGACAGCAAGGAATCTTGAATTGCTCTAAGTGATTTATGACAAAAATTTTCAAAAGGTAGTGGTTATATCTTTTTTTATTTTCAAGAGAAAATGTTCCTGATAAATTTTACTTTCTGGACATAATTAAGAGAAAATAATTCAGTATATAACTTCTGTTATGATTTAGATCTAAAATGTCTCCCAACAGTCTCATGTTTTTAGAGGTGGGATTTTCAGAAGCTGATTAAATAAGAGGTCATTACATTAGTCAGTGAATTAATCCATGGATGAATTCATGGTTGAATATGCTATCAGGAAGTAGGGCTTTGTTCCAAATTGGTCACTGGAAGCATGATCTCAACTGGTATGTTCTTGTTCCTGACTCCTCCTTTCCCTTCTTCCTTCCTGGCTACCATGGGTAGAGCAGCTTTCCTCTGTCATGCTCTTCTACAAGGACATTTCTGCTTTGAAACCGAAGAAAAATGGACTAAACTCCCAAAGCACAAGCCAACTTAAATGGCTCTTTCTTTAAGTTATAGATGTAGGGGATTTTGTCCCAAGAATGGGTAGTACAGAAAATGGGTACTGGAGAAATGAGGCCATTGCCATGATTGTACCTCACCATGTAGTTTAGAAGAATTTAAAATTGGTTTTTGGGAGGAGTTTGGAAAATTATGGAGATGCTTGCTAGAGAAGCCCTAAAATGCTGTAAGCTGATCTTGTTAGGTGATTCAGGGTAGAGCTACACTAAAATGCTAATGGGAATGTGGACAATGAAGGTCTGCCTCATATGGCTTCCGATGGGACTGAGAACTGTATTAGAAATTTTACTAGAAAACACACATTGGCAAAAAAGTCTATATTTTGCCCATGTTCTGAGATTTTGCCAGGAGACTGAGATTAAAAGTTACCATTAATTAATCCAGTGGAGTAAATTTCAAGGTAGCCCAGCAGTCAGGCTGTGGCATGAATACTGCTGTCTACTTTTCCCAAATTTATAATGAGAATAAGAGCATAAAATAGAGCCAAAATGTGAGATAATTTTTTTTCTTTCATCAAAAAGAAAATACCTGCTATGCTGTAGCCACAGAGAGTGTGGTTGTTGAAAAGATTAACATACAAAAGAATCCAACTAATTTACAAGTCATTTGGAAAAAAATCCCTTGAAGGAGTCTCAGTAAGTGGTCAGATCACTTTGGAGGCTCAAGGACGTAAAAGAGAAAACTTCTTCAAAAGGTTTTACTTTGAGAAGAGAGTCCAGTGCTTCTTATTCATTTAGGGTCACCTAAAGGATTTCCTTGAGCTCTGCCATTTAGGCACTTAGAAGATACTGCAACCTTGGCACAAGTAGATAAGCCAGATGATGACCAACTTTGCATCATCTACATGGTGCTGCTTATGCAGGCATGCAGAATGCAAGATTTGTGGGGCCTTTGAAGCTTCTACCCAGATTTCACAGGAAAACCTTGGAGGCCAAGAAATGTGCCACTGAAAAAATAATAAATAAAGTTGTGAGTGAAGCCAAAGAGGCCCTGGAGAACACACTGATTTGGAGATGTCATGAACGTCTAACATCTGCTAATGAATACTGCGGGCAGAAGGCAGATCCTGTGCAAGACAGTGGTCATATGTGTTACAACAACTAAAGTCACAGGAGTGCAGTTGCCCAAGCCCTTTCCTTTGGACCTCACATTCTGCCACAACCTGCTCTGGGTGTTCAACAAGGAGCTATAGGATTACATTTTTTCTTATGATTTTGTCTCATTTTTGCTTGATTTTTCCTCCCCTATGCCTCTCTTTAGGAATGGAAGTGCTTACCCTGTGTCCTTGTATGCTGAAAGTGTTAAAAAGTTATTTTGGATTTCCACAGATGTGTACAGCTAAAAATTTGTCTTGAGTCTCAGGAGTGACTTCAGACTTGGTCTAGAAATATTACAATTGTTAGTGTTACAGGCAGCTGAGTTAGATAGAAATATTAAAAATAGTATAGGCAGCCAGACAGGGCCAGGCCCCTGAAGAAGCCAGTGCAAAAGATGAGATACTTTGCAACTGTGGGGGAGACAGACACCTCCAGCTGTGGACAAAAGATTAAACAGATGCGCCCACGTACTTCCCTAGGGTTGGACTTCAGGGACTGATATTCGAAATAGGTCACAATCACCTTAAAAAGGGCCAGAAAGAGTCACTAACCCAACCCCCTACAGGAAAGGCCCCTGTTTTGCATTCATACCCCCTTGCTACATGACTCACTTCCATATTTGTTCCCAGTTAAATCAGTTTTACCTAATCAATTATGCTTGTAATCTTATTGGATAACCATAGTTTTGTCCAACCACATGCCCGCCTAGCAAGTTCCCATGTTTTCCACCTTGGACCTGTCTCACCTCATGGATTTGCTCTATAAAAATCCCTTAAAAAGACAGGTACCTGGGCAACCCACTCAGGCCTCCCTTCTCTCTCTCAGACAGAAGCTTTCTTTCCCTCAATAAATACATTCTACTCTTAACCACCATTGTGCCTAAAATTCATTCTTCAATTTTAGAGAGAACAAACTCATCCCATATCTTTCAGGTTGAGTGGTTTTTTTTCCCCCTATATCCCTTGGACTGTTTAGAAATATTAAAATTGTTAGGACTCTGGTAACTCATAGAATTAGACTAAATACATGTTGCATAATGAGATGGCCATGTGCTTGTTGAGGTCAGGAAGAAATGTTATGGTTTAGATCTAAAATGTTTGCTTTAAATTTTATGGATTTAGAGGTGGGGCTTCTTGAAAGTGATTGGATCATGTGGTTCTATACGCATCAATGATTCATTTCTTGGCTGAGTATGCCATTAGGAGATGGAGCCTTGCCGGAGGTGGGTCACTGGGTGTGTAACCCAGAAGATATACTCTTGTTCCTAGGTCCTCCTTTCTCTCTCTGCTTCCTGACTGCTGCAGGCTGAGTAGTTTTCCTGCACAATGTCCTTTCACTATGTTCTTTCTGCCTTGGAAGAAACCAACCATGGGCTGAAATTCCAAATACATGAACCTAATTAAATCTCTTTCCTCTAAGTTGTGGCTGTTAGATATTTTCTCTACTACTACTAATGCTACTTTAGACACCCAAAAAGTCATAAATATGCAAAGAGAATTAAATATTCCTTCTACATGTGTTTCTAAATATAAATACATATTTTCTAACAGGAAACAGAACCTCTAGTGGCTGATTGATCATGTTGTTATATGCAGCTAAACTAGATAGAAATATTTTAGGCAAAAAAAAAAAAAGAAAGAAATATTTTATACAGTCAGATAGGGCTAGGATCTTGAAGGAGCCAGGGCAGAAGACAAGATGCCTTGCAATTGTGGGGGAAGATAGTCACCTCCAGCTGTGGGCTAGACCTTAAGATAAAATATAAAGCAAATGCACCCACATACTTCCTAAGGATAAACATCAAGGACTGATATTCTAAATAGGTATCAATTACCTTGAGAAAGCTAGGATGAATCACTAATCAAACCTCCTAAAGCAAAAGCCCCTCTTCTGTATCATGCCTGCTTGCTAAGTGACTTGCTTCTCCATTTGATCCCAATTTAATCAATTTTACCTGAGCAATTATACGTGTAATCTTACTGGATAATCATAGTTTTGTCAGCCCTCATGCCCACCTAGTGATTTCTCACTTTTCTCCACCTTAAACCCCCCTCCCCTCATGGTTTTGCTTTATAAAATCCCTAGGAAAAGCAGGGTTTGTGGCAACCTACTCAGGACCCCTTCTGTCCCTTTCTCAGACAGAAGCTTTCTTTCCCCTAATAAATATATTCTGCTTTTAACCTCCATTGTTCCTAAAATTCATTTTCAATTTTAGAGAACACAAACTCATACCAGATATCTAGCAAGTTGGGAGTTTCTTTCCCCTATATCAATGTTGGACTATTTATTTTTTGTGGCTGCATAAGTATGTGGGCCTGAGAACACTTAATTATTAAAATGAAGGATGTCATAGAATAGGTATTTTTCCTAAGAGATATCTATCTTAAAGTATCCCAAGACTAGAAAGTACACTGTGATTATTTCAATATTATAACCTTAACATATGGCTAACTAGGACAATATCAAATGATATAGTTTAAAATAAATTATCAGCTCTAGAGCAATTCTGTGTATCTCACCTCCCTTTAGTAATTTTTATTATTTTTCCTAGGTATATCAAAATTAAAATTAAGGATGATATTTTTTGAATATACAAGATTTCAATTATTATTTCCAATGTTTATTAAATGAATAATTATCAAATTTCCACTATTCATGAAAGTGTTTAAAATCCACTGCAGTAAGATTTAGTTCTATCACATCCTTTTAGTTATCTTGAAATATAAATTTTGTTTCTTTCGTATTTATATTGTGAATTTTGTATTAAATTTGATGAACTACTGCTGTGCAGAAAGATCAAATCAAACAGAGATAATGTCACTAAAGTATGTACCACATGTGTATCAATATTTGGCTCTATTTGCATGTCTGAGTCTTCCAAAGCACACTCCAGTAACCAAGGGCCTGTGAATATTAAGTCTGAGAGCTCTACCTGCAATTTACTGAATATATCATTGAAGGAGAACTTTTGTAAATCAAGCCCAAGTTAGTAGGTAGATTATAGCATCTACTACCCATCTTCTTAAGTGACTGATAGTTTCTATTCTAATCAGCAAAAGCTACAAATATCCAAGAACTAGCTGGGAGATGAGGAATGGCTGAAAGGCCAGATGATTCTGTTTTATAACCCTTGCCACAAAGATTAAATCCTCTACTTGCAGCAATGCACAATTTCATGCTATTTCAGGGAGCTTGACCCTGAACTGAACTTCTTAGCCTGTTCAGTTCAATCTGAATTTATAAGAGCTAGTGACAGACTGTAGCATGTAATGAAAAAATAATAATGGAGGGACAGCTGTTTGCTTTCACATCCATGCCACTGATGTTGAGAGAAGAATAGCTGTGAGGCTGGTGGAATCAAAAGAGAATTGGGATGTAAGACTTGCAAAGAGAAATGCTGTAGTTATGTACTGCTTCATATCAAATATTTGGCAGTTTAATCAAGGTTCAGATTTGGGGCAGTTTTCCTTTCAATGCAGAAGAAAACAACCAAATTTATACTAGCTGATTGTACGCTGCATATGTAGGCATCTGGTTAATTATATGTTATGTACCTTTCTTAAACTTACCAATATTTAAAATGTATAGGGATTTTACACTAGTGAGACAGTGCGGTGCTTGCACATGCAGGTTTGATCTATTTCACTTATGAGTATGGTCTCTAGTTGTGACCATTTACCTATAAAAGCCTCGAGTTTATCTTTCTTTAGAGCTGAGTAAGAAAAATCATAGGAAAACGCTCAAGGGTAAGGGGAAACTGGGATGTGGGAAAGAAGAAGGGAAAGAAGGAGAAATTTTGTATGTATGTATATACAGGATAGTTGACATAGCTGATCTACTGTCTTCTATTTCTTTGCTGAAAGAAACTGTCGAGTCCTTGATTGATCAATGTTGCATGTCTCTATTTGTTTTCAAAAGAAACCACTTTGAAGATATCAATATGTAATACAACAAGCATTGTTAATTTCCTACCACTTTGTAACTCTGTATTGTCTGTACTGTTCTTTTGCTATTTTGTAAAAGGTTGTCTGTCTGTTAATGTTTTCCTCTTTTTATTTTTAAAATAAAAAAATGTATATGGAAATTAGTCAATTTGTAAAAATATTCATGTGGAATAGGACACAATTTCATCTGTCTTTCCTTTTATCTTGTTTTTGTTGGTTGGTTGGTTTGTTTTATGAGAACTGAATCAATGTCTTCACACTGCACTACATTCCCAGGTTTTTTTTTAAGATACCATCTCCATAAATCACTAAATTGCCAAGGCTAGACTTGAGCTTTTTATCTTCCTGCCTCAGCCTCCCAGAGTGCTGGGAGTAAATCTCCACAATCAGATACAACAGGATTACTTTTAATTCCCAATAGAAATATTTGTTATTTAAATCATTACTTTGAACAATGTATTGAATTATTTGTATTTTGAATTTAAATGCAACAGTCAAGCAAATTACAAATCAATTTTTGTAGCTGTGTATAGAGTCTGTGGTGGTTTGCTCTAATTATGTCAGCTTGATTGTCTTATGAGCTTCTTTATGAGACTAGTGAAACGCACTTCTGGGTGCACTTGGGCGGGTTATAGTAGCGCGACCTTGGGTACTATACACAGTCCCTTGCCTGGGAGCCTTCCTCTCTGGCAAGGTTACCTGTTCTGTATTTTGTCCACCACGAACTAAACACCTTTGCCCCACTACTTCTGCCGTGCTGATTCTGCTTTGTAGTGGGTAAACGATAGTCTGAAATCTCTGAAACTGTGAACTAAAGTGCTCTTCTCCTCCTTTAAATTGTGGGAGTAGGCATTGGGTCTGAGTGACAGGAAAACTGAGTAATACAGAATCTCACTCTAACATAAGCATAATAAAGAAAACTTGCCCTATTTTAGAACAAAAAAATTTCAATTTTTATTATATATAACCAACACACTGTCACGGAGTCAAATCACACAGTGAACATTATGATTAACTTTATAACAGTGAAATCAATGAAATTAGCATTTAAGATTTTGGAGAAGAGGAATGTAGGACGTCAAAAGTACTGTACAATTCTGAGTGCAATGTAAAAGTTTAAAAGCTTCTGACAGATACAGCATTTATATCTGGGAAAACACAGCGACCCCATAATTTATCCAGTGTTGATGTTCATGCTGCTTAAGGACATGGAGGTCGTATTCACTCACATGTGAAGAGTGAAGGGTCTGCAAAAAAAGTGATGATTTGGGGCAGGGAGAAAATTGGTTATTTTAGGGTTAGGAAATGTGTATTCTATAATCTGAAGGATGAATTTCAAAAATGTCCTGTCTGAAACATTGTTGACTGCTTAGTGACCCAGATTCTTGAGAAAGAATTTTAGGATATCACATCAAAAACAAGAGCTAGACTGAGAAGTCAAATATTGCATGTTTTCCTTCACATGTAAAATCTAGAGAAAAAAATCCTTACAAAGAAAAAATAACACGAATGTCAATGGGAGACTTGCAGAGGGGGGAATCAGAGAGGGAAAAGCAAAGGGAATAGAATAATAGGGAATGAAACTGATCAAAGTAAATATGTATGTATGAATATGTGAAAAATAAAACCCACTCTTCTGTGTAACTAATATGTACCAATTTGAAATGTGCTTTTAAATGATGCTTCTGTGTTATTTACAAATTATTAAAATATGCTGATTTTCTTTTTAATAACTATAATTTCCAATGGAAACAAACACAGCAACTTTCATAAACATTTCCTGGGTGTCAGAGACATCTGGGATAATGAGATGCTGTTATGCATGTCTCTATCAGCAGCAGGTTGATTGACTGACTGATTGATTGATTGACTGATTGAGACAGAGTCTCACTCTGTAGTCCATGCTGACCTCTGACTCACTATGGAGGCCAAATGGTCTTCAAATTCATGATCCTCCTGCCTCAGCCTCCAGAATGCTGGGATTGCAGGCATGAGACACCATGCCTTCTTGAAGCACATTCTGTACATGGAAGGATAGCAGAAAGAAACAATATTTAGAGTAGGGCTTTGTATGGTCAGTGTTTAACAAGAGCACACAATTGTGCAAAGTTTACAGTTTAAATAAAGCTCCTACAGATAGTCTATAACTGATTTATGAAGTCAGTTATTTTAAGATTAAATCCATGGTTTATAAGATAGCGCTGAATGAATTTAGAATTTAGTAACAGTATTTTTCTAACTACAGTGGTTGAAAATCTTTGTCATAGCTAGATTTTAACTGACTCTTACATACCAGATAAGAGGAGTTTAACTTCTTCATGTGAAATATTTACAAGTAAGTAATTTGTGAATGACAGCATCTATATTATGTAAAGTCCTGAATCATGTGTTACTTGGGCAAAGTAGAAAGTGTAACACAGAAGGTTCCATACCATTTATAAAATCGAATAACAGGTAAAGTCATACACTTTGACAACTCATTCACTTTTTATAAAATTGTAAAATACTATTTCAGTTAGTTTAAATGGAAACATTAAACAGGATTACCCTTTATTCACAGGTGTATTAACTTGTTATATGGAAGCTAGTAACTTGAGAAAAATGGAATTTTTATAATTCATATTAAGTGGAAATGCTGACTTCATTTATTAATATAAAAGCCATCTATGACTCATTATTTTTCGTATTCTCTTGGGATACTATGGAGCTGACTACTATATTACATCTCAGGGTGATTTGAATCACAGGCATCTTTGTACCATCAGAAAAGTTAATGGGAACAGAATGACTATATATAATTTTGCCTTAGGAAGATAGATAGTTAAGAGCAAGCCAATCAATATACCTTCTTTTCCAGCTTACACAACAGGTCCCAGAGAAAAGCAGCTGACCCAAAATGAGCCAATCACAGTCTCTCAATAAAAATTAATATGAGAAAGTTAGGGTTTAAAATTTCCCTCTTATCATGGGATTAGAAAGCATAAGGACCATGCAAAGCTGTACGAAGACTTCTGTCCTTCACGCATACACTTGTGTATAAACAGAGATAGGAGAGAAATGACAGAAAAGAAGACAGAAAGTAGAGAAGAGAAGGGAAGAGGAAGGGAGGGGAGGG
>NW_004955409.1:15828850-15838056 GCF_000276665.1 Chinchilla lanigera
AAGGGAAGGGAAGGGAAGGGAAGGGAAGGGAAGGGAAGGGAAGAAAATGGGACACAGAGATGGGGACAGAATCAAGGGAAGATGGTATTAAACAATTTAAAAGACTGGCTTCAGGCACTACTGGTCTGATCTTATTTTTTCAATCCTTTATAAAGTAATTATAATTTCCTTATAAAACAGTTTCTTTTTATTTGAAAGCTGGTTTAAAAATTTACCTTTCGGGTCTGAGACTATTCTGAAGACACTGTTCGTAATACCTTAGGCACACTTACAATCCATGAAGCAAGACTTCTAATTGGAAGTATTTCCTTTGTAAAAGGTTGGAGCGTTTATGAGCAAAAACTCAAAATTTAACCCGCAGTAAAAAGAAATCTAAAATTAAGTGTACCTATATTACTAAGAGCCTAATGCATTTAAAGATCACTTCTTTTTAATAGGGGCATGCTTGAACTTTTAAGCAATTGTTTTTCAGGGCCCGAGGTAAACTGACATTTTCCCCTCATTTCTGAATGCCACAGCTTTACTTCCACATCTCTTCCCACATTTTTCTCTCTCCTCTCTCTTGCATTCTTTGTCTTTTCCTCTTTTTGTCTTTCTTTCTTTCTTAAACACACATATGCTCGTGCGCGCGCGCGCACATACACACACACACACACACACACGCACACACAGAGGCACCCTAAAGAGACTCCAATTCCTTTCTAGCAAAGAAATATTCAACTAAAACATACATATATATATATGAAATTCAGAACATAAAACATTTTTTCAGCCCCTGTCTGATTTAAAAACCTTCTAGAGACAGCATGTCACACCTAGGTGTCCCAATAGTTACTTGATACAAAGTTCAAGTGCAACTGTCCTTGAAGTAACACCTTGAAAAAGTGTTAAAATATAGACTGTTCATGTGAAAAAATTCAGCTAGAATAGCAACTACAAATATGACAATTGGCTCCAGGAAAGTAAATAATCAGCCAGCATATAATTTAAAAGTATGATGAAAGTTATTTGCACTTTTTAATGAGATTTTTAGTAGAAAATTAATTAAAATGTCAACCATTTTAACCTAACTCCTACTGAGAATGTTTCATGTGGTGATTCTTTAGCCACAGGGATAATCTTAAAGAAAAACATTCCAATTGATAATTATTTAATTATTTTGGAGAAAAAGTAAATATTCATACCTATTAATGCTAAATCAAAAAGGGAAAATAAAGAAGAATTTTTTAAAAATGAATAACATGCTAAATTAAAAATTGAGACATAGATTTTGACAGTGGGATCTGGAAATGAAAATCAATATTAAAATCTTAAGCTGTGCATTTTATGTTATATGTAATGTGATGCAAACCATCAACTCTGCTTCACCTGGGTATAGTGTCCTGTTAACTAACAAAAAGTCAATTGTGGATAATCAATATTTGCTTGTGGTTAAACATTTTATGAAATCATAAATTAAGTCAAAATACACAACAGTATTGACAAAATAATTTAGTGAAAAGGAACTTGTGTTTGTCTTACACAGTTTAACATCTAGTTGGAAATAGTGAAGGCACTTTAGGTATTTTCAGTGATGTAATTTTATGAAGGAACTGGTTAAACAAGTGTTTGAATAATGAAAAAAAGAAACACCGAGGTAGCACAAAAAGTAGAAATTATCCCCAATGTGATAGAAGCACAGCTGTGTGTTCACAGAGCTTAGCACAACATTTGTTTACAGCACTTCAGCAGCTAAGAGACTTTTCGGAAGGGGCAGCGCTGGCTGCTGGTCCTCTTGAGGGATTCTGGTAAACCGGCTCCAGGATAGCTTGTCGCTATAATCACCAGCGATTGCCGAACAGTTGTTACGGCAACACTGTAAGAAAAGCAAAAAAAGAAAAAGCAAATATTTCATTTTCCTTTTTTTGCCATACCTAGGTCCCTTCAGTACAGTACCTGCAATTTGCAGAACCCAGTAGGATACCTACCAACCAAGGGGAGGTGGCATTTATAGAACTCCAATGTCTGTTACCCCAATACTCTGAAGCAGGAGGGTTACAAGCTTGAGCCCAACCTAGGCAACTTAGCGACTTAGCAAGACCCTGTCTCATAATAAAAATGGTTTGATAATGTAGCTCACTGCAAAGACCTTAAATTCAGCCCTCAGTCCACATTAAAAAATTCAGCATCAGAATCACAGAACAATTGCTTTGGAACTAAGGAAACAAATCTTAATTTTTTTACTTTATTAGTACATGTTCGCAGTATGTGATTACACTCTGTAGAGGATTGTACATAACACACTTCAGTTCACTTCTTTTGCTCCCTTCTCCCCACACTTGCTTCAGAAAATACTTTAATTATTGGCACCTATTCACTGTCTGGAGTATTTAAATAAGAATGTAAAAGAGTAAATAGTCTAATGTAAGTTCTTTGAAAAGAGTTCTATGGGCATTGGTTTTATTTCTCCATGTGTTGTCAGACTATGTTTTATTTCAGTACCACTCTCCTGAATTACAAATTATTTCTGGTGATGACTGTGACTGGATTAGTTAGGGTTCAACCAGAAAAGCAGAAGCACTGGTATGAGTGGGATTAATCCCTGTAAAATTATCTTTACTTCCATTGTGGGAGCTTCAGGTTTGCACAGTAGCAGTTAAAAAGAAAGATAAAATGAGTAGAGCAAAGACAAAATTAAGCCCATGACCATGATCTGGAATTCATAGGCATAAGCTGACTAGAAACTGTAAGGATGGACAGGACACTTTCCTTGCAGGTATAGTGCAAGAAAAGCTGTGACCTTATTCTTAGTATTAAGCATAGAATAACCCAGAGCCAATGAGGGCCCATCTAGGTCAAGGTGGAGCAGCTGCAATTTCATGTAGCTCACAGACCGGTGCAAGATATGCAAATCACAAAAACACTTGTTGAAACTTTTGAGCATAAATTCAATAACTACTGCTTTATGGCCACCTCCAAATCTCAGCACAAAAATATTTCTTACACTTAATAGGCCATTAAAGTATTCAAAAGCAATGCATGCAGAAAGAGATTCTTTCAGAAGAGATAGAAAACTCTTTCAGGATGTCAAGAGTTACATGATAATATTCAAATTTTATACAAAAATTTTACATAGCATTAATAGCAATCTAAATAAAATAACTTCTAAGTAAAATTTAAATAACAAATAACTTGCACATAGATCCACAAAATATTTGAAATATGCAATTTATAGTTCATTAAAAACATGTTTTGCCCTAATGGTAGCCTGATTCAGTAAACTGGAATCAAAAATGCAATATTGCAATGCAATTGCAAAACATATTTTATATGTGTAATCTCTGAATGGTCTAATATTAAAATTATATATATATATGAGATTCACTTTTTCTTTTGTGTATGCTTTTAATTAGATAAATAGAATTCTGTAGTGTATTTTAATGAAAATACAAATACTTTATAAAACTTTTCTGTTAAATGAGAATATGCTAGTGGTCTTTTAAAATATTATATACAAAAGATTTTAAAATTTTTTGTTGCTTGTTATTTTCAAAGTCCTGATTAAATAGCTCTTAATATTGAAGTTTTTCTAGAACCACTCCAGACATTATTACAAAACAATAAAATAAAAATTTTCTCTGCACGCTAGACTCTACATTTCTTTGTATTTTAAGACATCAAGTTCTAGTTACTACAGTGTCTGTGCAGTATACACTACAAAGTATATTAAAATGCTATAAATATTTTGCTTCCTATAAAATATCACTCAAATCTACTCTTTATAACTACTTTTACTATGCAGAATTCTTCTTGAACATGCATCTTGTATTCTATTTCTACAGTACTTCAGGGCAGACCTTCTGAGAATACATAATGTTCAAAATTGAACCCACTCCATCTTTTTTTTCATTTCTGTTCTGAGATATGTGGTGCAGTTTCCAGGCTCCTCACTATCTCATTAAAAATTAGTGGAAGGAATGTCAGCAGGCACACAACCTTACAAATGCAGGTCTAACTCTGTAAATTAAACATGCTTGGCATGTATGCATTATTTATTCTTGTTTTCTTTCAGGTGTCAGCCTGGGCATGTTCACAGGCACTACCCTCGTATTTGGAAGTTCTCCAGATTTGGGGGAAGAAAGCAAATGAATGACTTATAAATGAATCAGGATTATAAATTACATATATCAAGCAACTAACTCAGGAAAAAAAGGAAATTAAAGTAACTTTAAGGGACTATCCTCCAAGAAATTCTTAGGGAAAGAAAAGAAAATGAACAAAAAATGCAAACATTTCAGCATTTTGAAGACTTAAAATTTCCCAGAAACATATGAATAATATACAGAGTTTTAAAAAGACTATTAAGAAAATTTTAATCAGGTATGCAAATCAGATAATAGTTCACTATCAGTGTCAGTAGTCTGATTTTGATCCTTATGCTATCATTGTGTATGAGTATATCCTTGTTACTAATAATACAAAGTAACACAATATATAATACAAAGTTACTAATAATACAAAGTCTTTATTTAGGGATAAAGAGCATGATATCTACAACTTACACAAATGTTTTCGAAAATAATTTGTGTTTATAAATAAGAAAGCAAATGTATTAAAATATTAATGCTTAGAGAACCTAGGTCAAGCACATATAAGACTTATTTGTATTATTTTTGTTGTTTTTGTTCTGATATGATTTCAAAATAAAGAAATAAAAATATTTCCAAATACTAGTTTCCCAATGCTATATTGATTCTGTGGGAAAAGATATGAAATAGGTTTAAGACTTGAAAAATATAGTATCAGTCAGCACATTAACTATTTCTTACACTCCCTTTTTGAAGGGATCTGTATACTCTTTACTAATACTTTAATGGCAGTATGCTATATGTGAATTAAAGTTATTTTTCAGTCTTCATCAACGTTGTGTTTGACTTTAATTGATTTTTCCTTGTTAATGATACTTACATTAGATGTCAGCAAAAGGGCTTGTTAATTTAACAGTAAGAAAATTCATAATATTGTCATATATTTTCCTCATTAAATTCACATTAAGGAGTAATGCTTGTCTTAAATGGATATAATTATTAATATGAAAAATGCACATATTAATTTAAAACCCTAATGGCTGTTGTATTATTAGCTATTATATTATTCCTAGAAATAATGTAGGCATACTTACATGAATATCAATACCCTTTCAAGCATACTTGCTAATGATTCTATGGAAGACACAAGGCAATATAAAATAAAGGTCATAAGAAGGAGATATACATAGTTAATTAATGCCTTCAGCACTGTACCATTGTCTGCAGCATGAAGCTATATGATGTTATCACAGCACAAATATATATTCACCATATAATTTTGACCTTGAAAATAGCTATCCATAGATTTCTCAGCATAGTTTTATATTTAAGCATCCTTTTTTCTTTTCCATTATGCTTTATTATTCTTTTAAAATCTTATTGTTTCATGGAACCCATAAAAATATTTTTAAAAATTCTATACAGGAGATAAAATAATATAAATAAATAAAACTATAATGTAAATTTATTAACTTATTTTACTGACAACCCCTTTATTCCTTAGTGCTACTGTCTATATTACACTCCCAGTCTGTCTTTATTTCCCAATACTGCATTAAAAAAATTGTTTCAGTCATGAAATCAAAATTCTTTTTTTGTGCTCCCGTTACCTTGGGGCTATTTAGCTCAACATGAAATAATGAAAGTGAAAGGAATTTACAATAATTACACCATTTTTTAAAATTCTAAACTTACTACTGTATCTAAAGAAACTTAGTTTCACTTGGAGCCACTCCTAACTCTGGCTTTCTATCTGAAAGATAGCAATGAAATACTTCTTAAGTTTTCATTTATGGTGTTAAATAAAATAATGTACACAAAACAAGAAACAA
Source organism: Chinchilla lanigera (assembly GCF_000276665.1). NCBI lineage: Eukaryota > Metazoa > Chordata > Mammalia > Rodentia > Chinchillidae > Chinchilla > Chinchilla lanigera. The sequence goes on from NW_004955409.1 coordinate 15,834,750, forward strand.
CCATCTAAAATTTTAAAACTGTCAGTGTTATTAAATAAAAAATGAATACATCAGGGAAAATATTTTTAATGATCTGAAAGAAAGCATTGTCTAGAATATTTCATAGAAATATAGAAAGCATAGAAAGCATTGTCTAGAATATTTCATAGAAAATATAAAATTTGAAGTAGTTATTAAAAAGGTAGACTTTGGTTAATCAAAGAAGAAAAAAGAACATAATCTATATATACAAAAGAGGGTGATGAAATTATGAGGACACCCACTTAATTGATCCAGAGACTGTCAAAAAGTAGGTAATTATTTAAGGAGAGTTGAATATATCAATGCTGCATGAAGGAGTTTGAATCTTGTTTTGAAACAAAAACAAGCCATTGAAATTTAACTTTTGTCAGCAAAATGACTTTGTGAAACCAGTAACAAATAGATTGGCTAGAGACATATTGGATACTATGAGTTGGATACTGGAAAAGTGCCCATCACCACGGCCCGTGAGGTTACAAGAGTTAGCTTTATATGTATGCAAGTAGAAGTAAAATAAGACAAAATAAAACAAAGCCAAAGACAACAAAATCATGATTTGGAGAGGAGAAGCACTAAGAATGTGGAGTGGGAAAGCAGCAGAGAAAGAGCCCTTCTAAGAATCACCATCCAGACACTAGAATATAGCAACATGGGGAAGACAAGAAGGAGCGAAATGGTTCTCCTGGGCCCGCAAACATTCTGGAGGATGAATTGAAGCCCATGGGGAAAGTGAAAAGACAAACTTTAATAAAGAAGAAGGAGGCAGCCATTGGCACCTTCTCCCTGATGTGGGACTCACAGCATGAGAGGAGTGGTTCAAACCTTTGGACACAAACTGACTGCTAGCAACACCAGAGGCTTCCATGGGGAGATGCAGCAATGGAGGGGAGCGCTGAAAGTAATGGAATGCATTAGCTGGTGGTGAGTGCTGAGGGATCAGTATCTAGTGCAAGAAAGCTATTGGCCAGGAGCCATCTTGGAGAGGGGTAGACTGAGCGCAGAACTCAGAATGGATGCTGCCTCCATCTAGTGGCTCCCAGCTGGGCTCAGGCCCCCAGAAGGTGCACTGACAGCTGTAGGCTAAATGAATCTGGTCTCGATCAGAAGGTGCAGGCTCACTGAGATTATCTACTACCCCACCAAAAAGCTACTGCTGGCTTGCTGGGATGAATCAACATGGATTAGGACTCCATCTCCTCACGTTGTCTACCAGTGACAGCAGAAACAAACCTGGAAGTGGACTTTTTTCCTTTTTCTCTCTCTCTCATTTGTTTTTTGTTTTGGTAATGGTTTTGCTTCTGTTTTTTGTTTTTATTTTTCTCCTCCTTCTCTGTTTTATCTTGTTTTCATATGAGGGTGAACAGTTTCTAGCCTCTGTGTGGTTGTTGCTTTGTTCTGCTTTTCTTTTAATCTCTTTCTTCTCTTTCTCCCTCCAGTCTTCTGTACCAGTTTCCTAAAATTAGTGTGATCCCCTTTGTCCTCCAGCCTCATGTCCAATCTCCTCCTCTTCTTTCACTTCTCTGCTTTCTCCATAACCCATTTTACACCTGGAGGAAAATTGACGTATTAAGGACTTGTATATACACTGCATATAATTTTCTGGCTTGTTTTAGATTTTTTTATATAACCACAAATCTAGTTCACATGGTCAAAAGTGGCAAATTAATAGTTAACTCAGCCACAACTTCTAACAAGGAAGGAAATTATAAAGATCAGATCACAAATTAATACATTGGAGACTAAAAAAAAATATTAAAAAAATCAGAAAACCAAACATCTAATTAAATAAAACTGACAAATCCTTATCCAACCTTAAAAAAGGAAAGAAAAGAAAAGACTCAAATCCATGAACTAAGAATAAAAAAGGTGAAATCACAATGGAACCTGAAGACATCCAGAAGACCACCTATACCTACTATGAAAACGTGTATTCTAATGAGATGGAAGATGCAGAAGAAATGGACAGATGCCTAGATACATATGAACTACCAAACTTGAATCAAGAAGATGTAAAAATCCAAAATAAACTGATATCAATGAATGTGAAAATGGAATTAAAAACCTACCAACAAAGAAAAACCCAGGCCATGATGGATTCACTCCCGAATTCTACAAGAAATTTAGAGAAGACATAATACCACTACTTTTTAAACTACTTGGTGAATTTTAAAGGGAAGCACTACTCTCAAAATTCATTCCTGGAAACAAACATTTCCCTATCAAAACTGGAGAAGGACTCAACTAAGAAAGGAAAATACAGGTCATTCTCCCTAAAGAACATAGATGCAAAAATCATCAGTAATGTACTGGCAAACAAGATGCAGTAAATCATCAAGAAGATTATATACCATGACCAAGTGTGATTTATCCCAAAGATGTAGGGTTGGTTCAATATAATAAATCAATAAATGCAATACACTATCTTAACAGAGCCAAGGATGAAAATCATATGATCATCTCAATAGATGCAGAAAAAAACGTTTTGACAAAGTCCAGCACCCTACAAAAAATTAGAACAGATGGTCTTTATCTCAATCTGATAAAAGCTATCTATGACAAACCAACAGCCAAAATCATACTGTTTGGACACAAAGTGAAACCTTCTCTCTAAAATGAGGAACACGACAAGGATGTCCACTATCTCCACTCTTATTTAATATAGTCCTGAAAACTTTATCCAGAGCTCTTATCAAAGAGAAACAAAAAAATAATGATATGCTTTTCTTGTTGAAAAGCATTTCAGAAAATGGAAAGATATCCCTTGCTCTTCAGTAGGAAGAACCAATATAGTGAAAATGGCCATAATTCCAAAACTTTTATACAGATTTAATGCAATTCCAATCAAAATTCCAATAGCATATCTCACATAATTAGAGAAAACAATCCTACAATTCATTTGGAACCAGAAGGCAAAGGTAATTCTGGGCAACCAAGGCAAGGTAGGGGGCATCACATCATTTGAAATTATACTACAAAGCTATTGTGATAAAAACAGCATGGTAATGGCAAAAACACAGACCCAGAGATCAACTGAACAGACTAGAAGATGCAGAAATTGCTTTGGACATATTCAGCCACCTTATCTTTGAGAAAGGTGCCAAACACATTCACTGGAAGAAAGATAGCCTCTTTAATAAATGGTGCTGAAAAAATTGGCTCTGCACATGCCAAAGATTAAAACTGGGCCCATATCTATCACCATGCCCTAACCTAAATTTAAAATGGATCATAGATCTAAATATTAAGACAGAAACATTAAATCTGCTAGAGTACTGAATAGGTAAAA
>NW_004955409.1:15839038-15857960 GCF_000276665.1 Chinchilla lanigera
TTGTGCTAATATTGTTTAGACAATGAAATTCTCATATCTTGTACTCTGAGTAACTAATTTAAAGATAATAATATGCAATGTATTCACCATTTTTACCTTCCTTTTGTCTTCTTTTGGAATTTTGTTTTATTTTTTTTCTCTTTAAAATAAAAAAAAAATCCGGGGCTGAAATTTAAAAACAATTTGATTTAGTGCATAATAGAAATATATAACATATATAACAAATATATCTATAATGTTTATTATTGGTCCAATTTTTTGCATTTCAGAAAAAGGATGTTTCATAAGATTTTTTGTGTTAATTAGAAGAATAAAATATTCTCAAAGAAGTGATGTTGGACAAAGGTCATTTTGGTTAGACTGGAAATGTATTTTAAAAGATGAAATTAGGCTGAAATGATTGCTTAAAAATTCTTTGGAGATGGTTTGCTACATGAACCTGAAATTTGAATGAAATGCCTGGAAATAAATAAGGATGTGCATACATATGACTATGTCTGAAGGCTTAAAAGCCTTGTTTCCCCCAAAATAAGACCGAACTGGAAAATAACCAGCCTTGAAAACTAGAGCTCAAAAATGCCAGCCTCAGTTAACCTATCTGCCTCCTGCCTTCCAGAGTAGCCACCAAGAAAATGCCTCTGATATTGCTTGTTTTCTGTTGAAAGAGGACTTACAGTTATTTAAAAATGTCAAATATAATATCCTGAGAGTGTTCATTGACTGTCTTAAAATACTTTTAGTCAATTCTTCCCTATGAAAAGAAAAAATGGAGCTATATTCCTGCAGGATATAACTCAGCGGCACAATGCCAGCATGCCTGGCAACCTTGAGGTTGAGTTCAATTTCCAGTACAAAAAAAAAAGAGAAAAGTAAAAAGCAGAAGAAGAATGGGGGGCAAGATCTGTGCATAATGAAAATAATTGCAAACATTGCCCAAACAGAAATAAATAGCAAAAATGAAAAAGGTATTTCTTTATAAAAGAAAATATTTCCTTTAATCATCTAAAACAATTTTTTGGCAGTTGGATACACATTCTTTACGCTAGAGGGAAAAACAAACTTGGTGAATGAGCAATTCAGAAAACTACAGAAGACAAATTTCATGCACTCATGGTCTCAGGAGTCACCTTCAGGTAAAGTTGACATAGGAAACTCTTGTTTGTAAAGTAGGAAAAGAGCAAAGTTTATTCAAAAATCTTTATTTAATAACAGTGCTTCTTTAGATGAAATTTCCTTTTTCTTCAAATTAACTGATTTTGTTTTTCTTTCTGAGACAGGACCTCGCTATGCAGTTCAGACTGGCATTGAGCTCACTTTGAAGCCCAGACTGCTCTCGAACACGCAACGATCATCCTGCCTCAGCCTCCAGAGTGCTGGGATTATAGCCAAGCACCACCACGCCCGACATTATCTAAATTTTTAAAGTGGATTTAATGAGTTAATTTACAGCATTGATTCACCCTTTATTTCTATGAGCCCTAGAAAGAATTATTTCATACTCAATATTTTTAAATTACCTTGCTTTTGCATACTACTCTTCTCCTCATATACATTAATTTAAAATATTGATAAAATTGTCAAATCAGAGACACAGTCAGTTTCTTCTACCACCTGACAAGAACATGTTTTCACCAACAATTTAACAAGTTGAACACCTGGCACATAGATTTTGCACTTGAGCTAACATGCACACACACACACACACACACACACACACACAAAGAAGTTATTTTTATTGACAAGTTTTCAGGGCATTATGAAGAAAATAATCCTGAAAGAAATGGTAAGTATACATGGTTTAATGACTAAAACATCTTAGACATGTCTTCAATATATCACCTGACTAGTAATATAGGCTAATATCATTACTAGTAATATAATATAGTCTATACTAGTAAATATAGACTAATACTGTGTAACCCTAAATAAATCCTAGTAATAAAAATACATTTATAATTGTTTCTTGGGTAATTACTACAAGTACTTATGCAGTAAAATTACTGGTTTATAGCATTTTACAAATATTTAAAGCTCCAAACAATGCAAATTCCTGCTATCTACTGTTTTTAAACTCACAGTTAATCTCTCCACACATAGGTTGCTTTATTTATAAAATAAATAAAGATATATCTTGACTGAAAGTATTGTTGGGATGATTATATTTTTAAAATATGCAAACCAATTCAACACAATGTCTAACACACACAAAAGATGAACATATTTTCTTTGAATATTAAGGCTACCTTCCTATCTATCACTTTATCTTTTTTTTTTTTTTTTTTGGTGTGTGTGGTTTGTTTTTCTCCGGTACTGGGAACCGAACTCACGACCTTGCGCTTGCCAAGCAGGCGCTTTGCCGCTGAGCTAAATCACCAGCCCCAAAACGCTGTTATTTTACATACACTTAAACCTGAGACTTAATTGTTTATAGCCTTGGAATCTCCTTCAGAATTCTCGAGTATTTTTGTCTCCAGTAAGCTGTCTTCCTTTGCTTCTCCTTTCCTGTGTGTCAACCAACAAATACACAGAGCCCTGATAGCAGAGAAATCTTAAGAATAAACTTGGAGAAGCAGTCTGGATTAGGTCACAGCTTGAACTGAGTCATACGTTAAGGAAGTTATGATTAGGGACAGTAAAGTACTTCAATGACTTTCTTTGCCAATCTCGTTCACTCCTATATCCTTGTAAGCTACTTGGCTATTCCTTAAAGTGATCCATGGCATACATCTTGCATTTTCAATTAGCTATGCAAGACTATAAAATCTGTGATGGCCAGGAATCCATTTTGTCCTGTGAATAGCACTTTCTAATAATGTTTTAGGGCCTTGGTGAACACTTTCCTTGATGCTTTTATGCCAGTGTCAGAAAATACTAATCAATAATGGTACTCACTCCCATCGATCTCTTCTCAGCTTCAAAATCCTCACCAGAGCACTCTAAGGAAAGTGTGCAGACCCCTTATAAAAGGGTAATTTTAGATCCAGAAGATACTATGGAAAACAACTAACATTTGGATTGCTCTTTAGAAGTGGGAATATTTGTCTTTTTGAGACACGGTCTCACTATGCAGTTCAGACTGGTCTTGAGTTCACTTTATAGCCTAGGCTGGTTTTGAGCTCACAATGATCCTCCTGCCTCAGCCTCCCAAGAGCTGGGATTACAGGCATGCTCCACCATGCCAGGCTCAGAAGTGGCAATTTTTAAAAAATCTTTTTCTGTCTCAAAACAGCCTTGTGAACACTAAACAGAAAATTTTACATTAGTTCTGAGTGAATATAAAAGAAGTTGAAGTTCTTGTGAAGTAGCCCAAAGTATATTCTACAGACTTCTCTATTTCCTCTACCAGAATGAGATCCAATTTAAAGCAGAATTTCATTATTATATATTAATATAATATTATATTATTATAAAGCAGAGGTTAATTATATATTATATATCTTTTATCATATTAACTACATCTCAGTTATTTTAGTAATTTGTTTCCTGATTGAACATTGTTTCCCAACATTCTGGAGGTAAGTTGCTTCGTCTAAATGAAAGGTATTTATAATTCTTGGTCATATAATAATTATCTAAGTGGGCCTATGTCAGTAAAAAATACATAATATTTTTTGTTCTAATTCAATAGGCCACTTCATAAATCAAGAGTCTTTACTTGAAACTGAGCATTTCATTGTAGGATTCATAATTTTGTGGGGGTTTTTTGTTTGTTTTTTTCCAGTACCGGGAATCAAACTAACGACCTCGCGCTTGCCACACAAGCGCTGTGCCGCTGAGCTAAATCCCCAGCCCCAGGATTCATAATTATCTTCCTGGGTCTAAGCGCCAAAGGCATCAGAACCCTAGGAGCGGGGTAGGACTACCAAAGGCTAATTCGATAAAGTTAAATGTTAGGAAAGCAATCAACAAATAAATTTGGTTTGTAACAATATCTCAAGGATAGAGAGTCATAGGATTTTGAGTATAACATGGTGCCACCCTCAAATTATTTGGTCTTTTGACACGGCCCTGATGGATTTATGTTTCAGTCCTTCCGAAAGACCGAAGAGCTCCACAGAAACAGGAAGAGTTAACATTTTAAGATATACACTATGATGACATTAAAATCAAACCAGATAATCAGAAAGCTCTGTCAGATGGGGAGCACTGAAGCGCTTCTCTCTGGGAACTGAAGCCACAGAGCAACACCTCAAGAGAGCGGTGAGGCTTTCTCACATTCTTCACGAAGAAGGCTGCGTGCTTTGGCCCTGCAGAACACCAGGGACATGGTAATAATGCATTAGACACGCACAACTGTGACTTGGCACAGATCAGGCAGTGCCTGCAGGGCTGGCAGTCAGTCACTTGGCAGTAGCAGAGACAGAAGACATCAGCTTCACCCCAGGAAGGAAGAGTTGCAGAGCTTCTTTGAGGGTAATACATCAAGGGAGCAGCAGCATGATAGGAAGAAAGTAATCGTAGGTGTGGGGTAGCCATAAGCTTGTGCACCTGTCTAGATACAACATTCCTCAGAGAGGAATTTCCTTTTGATGTGGATTTGGAAACCTAGGTTAGCACAGGTGAATTAGTTCATTCCTTCTGTCTTTTTTCCTTGACATAGCACACATGCATCTCATTTCTTGACTTTGTTGCACTTACCAAAGAAATTTAATGAAAATCACATCACAAGTGAATAAATCTGTTGGCTTCATTTAACACATAGGTTCCCCAGTCATGGTGGTTGCTTTGTTCAGATGTTCTTTCTTAAGCCCCATGTTCAAGAAAAATAACAGATCTTCCTAAGATTCCATTTGCAGATTCACATTGTTAACAGAAAATCTATTACCTGTCTTTTGTAGGTATGGAAGATAAGAGTTGTGGTAGGTAAAAAAGATGTCTACTATAAAATGCAGTCTAGTAGTAACCAAGTAAACAAATGAGCCATATAATTTCAAGTAAGAATAAGCTCAAAGCAGTTATAAAACTGAATGACATATTGGTGACGTAGAGGTGACAGATATGCTTTATATTCAGTTAGTGTGAAGGAACATTTGGATTGGCTCAAAATATTGAAGAGCCAGAGAAACAATTCTGAGGGAGACATACCCTGAAAAGATGGCTGAAAGGGGAAAACCTCAGCATGTTCAAGGAAGGGTATGGGGGTTAGTATGGCTCTTAGTGAGACAGAAGGGAAGAGATGAGGCTGAAAATAGTATCAGGGAAGATTTTATTAAGTTTTAAAATCTATAAGAAGTAAAGGTTTCACTCTGAGTGTGATGGGAAGGTATGAAAGTGTTTAAAATAAGGAAGTAATAAGGATTTATTAGCTGTTCTAATACTAATTTTCTAATGATAATCCACTATGGAGACTGGATTTATGATGCTCTTTTGAGTATTTCAGTTAATGTTTTTTTAATATTACCTTTGCAAAGTCTAATTCTGTGGTCTGCACATTACATACTATTTTTCTTCTTAAGAAGATGATTGCATTTATTCATTATATCAAGAGTTTAATGACAACATTACTAACTTAACAGTAATATAAGAAACAATTCAGGGTCATTCAGCTGTGCTGTCTTTGACAAAGAGGCTAAATCCTTTCGCTGGAGACAAGGCAGACTCTTTTACAAATGATGCTGGGAAAAGTGCTATCAAGGGGCTGGGGATTTAGCTCAGCGGCAAAGCGCCTGCCTGGCAAGCTCAAGGTCGTGCGTTCGGTTCCCGGTACCAGAGGAAAAACCAAAAAAAAAAAAAAGAAAAGAAAAGTGCTATCAATATGCTCAAGGTTGAACCTAGATCCATATCTCTCATCCTACACTGAACTAAAGTCCAAATGGATCAAAGATCTAAGCATTAGAACAGAAACAATCTTCTGAAAGAGAAAATAGATAAAACTAAGCAAATGTGTAGGAAAACAGTTTGTGAAGAAAACAAGGACTGCACAAGAAATAATCCCAAGAATCAACAAACGGAATCACATCGAATTAAAAAGCCTCTGTACAGTAAAAGAAATCACCAAACTAACAGAGTGAAGAGAAAGTCTACAGAATGGGAAAACATTTTTGGCAGCTACTCCTCATACAAAAGGCTAATATCTGGTGTATATGAAGACATCAAAAGAATTAGACCTCCCAAATTTAACGACCCAATTTAAAAATAGGCATCTGAAATGAATATACTTCTTGGATGAAGAAATACAAACAACCAGTACATAAATGGAAAACTGTTCAACATCAGTGGCCATTTGAGAAATGTAAATGAAAACAATACTGAGATTCCATATTACTCCAGAAAGATGGCACCATCAAGAAACCAACCAATAACAAATGCTGGCAAAGCTGTGGGGAGAAAGGAACACTTCTCCACTGTTGGTGATAATGTAAACTGATATAACCATTATAGAAATCAGTATGGAGATTCCTCAAGCAACTAAAAATGGAAATTTCATTTCATCCAATTACTTCCCACTACATGTCTTCCCAAAAATAGATTTAACAAAAAAAATAGATTAACAAAAATAGATTAACAAAAATAGATTTTCTGTTAACATGTCTTCCCAAATTAAATCAGAAGGATTTAAAGACATCATATTATAGTGAGATATGTATAATTTATATATATATACCGATGTCTATAGTAGCACAATTCATTATAATTAAATCTTGGAAATAGCCTATATGTCCATCAACAGATATATGGATTTTTAAAATGGATAAATGGCATTTATGCACAAAAATTGCTACTCTTCCATAAAAAAGAATAAAGTTGAGTCATTCTCCTTAAAACCATGTTAAATAACTCAGACACATGAGCTTAAATATTACAGTTTCTCTTACATGAAAAACTCTTCCCCTCATAATATTATAATATATATAATAAAAACAGATAAGAGGAGAAAAGATACTGTAGTCCAGTGTGGACAATGCACGTGAAAGTGTGTTTTGATGTAGTACAACTGTCTGATATGTTGTATATCTTCTTGGGCCTATTCATCTAGTTTTCAATCTGCATATATGATAACTAACATTGTTAAGGTCTTCTGTGATAGATGAATCTGATGCAGGAAAAATAGAAGGGAGTGGAAGGAGGGGGGAAAGAAGTAACCAAAATGTGTTACATACATGTACCAATCCCCTGCAGTGGGAAATAATAAAGAAAATGCAATAAACCTTTTTTAAAAAAACAAACAAAATTAATAATATTGAGGAAAAGAGAATTATTTCTTCTTTTTTTTTTTTTTTTTTTTTTTTTGACAAGGTCTCACTATGCAGTTCTGGCTGGCCTTGAGCTCACTTTGTAGCAAGGCTGGCCTCAAACTCGCAATCTGTGTCCCAACTGCTGGGATTACAGGTGCGCACCACCACGCTTGGCAAGAAAATTATTTCTAATTTCTTTTTTTCGAATTTCTGTATCAATTTCCTTTGCCGTATTATTATAATGGCACAAAATTCAATCATTAGAGTATATTTATAATAATTTTAAAAGCAACGTGTAACATTCATTGTGGAGTCATTCAATTCCTTAACTGACTTTTAAAATATATGATGTGTGAAAACTCAGCCACTTATCAATTTATTATCAGTTAGTGACAGAGAAAGCCAATCTTGCCTTCAACATTTTTATATGTTTTTATAATAAATGTTTTTATAGTATGTTATAAAATGTTAAATAATAAATGTTAATAATAAAATGTTATATAAATGTTAAAAAACATATGCTATGTTTTTATAATAAATCCCAAGAAAGATATTTCAGTCCGCAATAATTGTCTATTACGAGGTTCCTTATATTTCAAACTTTTGAACAATTTGATTCATTTATCCATTGTTGGATACTCATACTCATGATTGGTATGTGAAATAGATAGACCAATAATTATTTGGTTAGAAATACTATCTTTATTATTTTTCCTGCAAATAGAGATACAAAAATGACCATTTGCAAAACAGAAGATATTTAATCTCCATTTGTTATCATAACAGTTGCTTGTTCATAGTTGTGCTTCAGCAAGTGATTATGGTTATTATTGTAAGTAAAATTATTAGAATTTCCTTTTTTCTGGGTAAAATAAAATACACACAAATCTTGCTTCATTGGGTGACAGCATAATAAGGAAGTTATTTTTATAAGAATAAAATTCTAGAATTAAAATTATTAAAGGAAACCATTTCTTATTTTCTTTCAAATATGATAAAACAACTTTTTAAATTTTCCCAGTATTTCCCAAAATTGCTTTCATGTTTGAGTAGCAGTCCATTGAGATACCTTTGGGCAAAAAAAGAAAGTACTATGAGAATAAACTGAGAGATTACATTTTAATGCAACATTTTACAATATATTTCAATGTGCAGTCATACAATCTGGAAGCCATTTAAATAGACTTCTACCTTCAAGCGTAAGCAACTATTTTTAAAACTGAACTTGAGTGTTTTTCATATCAAAGAATTATTTAACGACGTAGGTGTCACAGGTAGAAAAATATCTGTGCCAGGATAAAAGATGGATTTTGATTTCTTAAACCTAACACAGTACAAAGCATCAGATATTATTACACCCATTTCATAGCTAAAGAAAAGGACTCAAAGGGGCTGAATCATACATTGAACAGCTCAAGTTGATTTAGCTCTAAAGTTTTTTACGTTACTTACTAAAGCACAGTTCTGCTTTTGTCCCAATTGCATAAGCTCATTTATATTTAAATAGCATTAATATTTTGTTTTATATTTAAAGTGTTTTGTTACATAAGTTGAAAACCAAATTTGTACATCATGCTGGCCAAATGGCAAATGTAGTACTTAATTAATTGGTATGGTTTTTCAGTAAGTGCTATTAGAATTTGGATTTTATAACATTGATACATATGATCTATGTTCATTTAGAAGTGGCAGAAAAATTTTACTGAAGCTTGCTAATGAGATTATATTGGACACTGAAGAATGAACCAGTCCATTCTAATACACCTTGTAATAAAGTTATAATCCACTTAATTGGAATTTTCAGTTAAGTCCTTCAGAAAGAAATAGAAATGCATACATATTCAAACCTGTGGGAATAGTGAAGATCCAGACGCCTATTATTCAATTCACATTCAGATCATGTCAAATCACATTTTCCCTGCTTTTTTTTTCCATGCTAATTCCCTTCAGGAATCCTCTGCTGCAGTGAAATTGCACACCTGGAACGCTCCCCGTGTGTCTACCAGCCTCGCTGAACAGTCTCCGCTCACGCCACTCTGCCTACCTGCATCCTGCCTTCTGCAAGGATGCACATCAATATCACTGCCTAACCGTGATGCTTCATGTCACTAATTCCTTCTCGTCTATAACCCAGTGCACTCAGGATTCTGCCGGTACTTTACATGGGTTTTCATTCCTGGATGTATTTTAATATTACAAAATGAAAATATGTATAAAATAATTTTATAGACACCAATGTAACTTTATTTTGTATAGTTTTTCAAAATTTCAACTAAAGCCACTATCAGTAAACATGCATCTAAATATAAAAATTTTTATGTCTCTGTATTCTTTATATGTTCTTTATATTTTATTGTATTATCCCAATTTCATTGACAGCAAGAATTCTTGTTTGTTCAGTTCACTGACATACCCCAAAAACTAAATAATGCCTAGCACACATTTTAGAGCTACATAATATTTGTTGTAACTCTGTGTAGAGTCTCTGTGATGCCAAAAGTGGAAAACAAAATTTTAGCCATGACTAAGCAATCCAGGATTTTGAAGTTTTAATATCACTAACACAGGACTCAGCAATCTTTAAATTATTTTCCCCAATATTGTGGGACCATATACAGTGTAGAGAAAGTTCTGTCCAGTGGATCAAATGTTTATGTGTAATTCTCTGACCAATATTGCCTCAATTATTTGCTGTGGATATATGCTAAGATGTTCAATCTGGTTTGAAAATCATGTGAGATAATCTACAGGACGGATCTGGGTATTCTGGTCACTCATCTCTATCCAAGGTCTCTTTGAATTTTCCAGTGTTTTCATAGTACACAGAGACACACAGTATTTATCTTAGGGTTTTAAAATTTCTATGCCCTATGAGTTGAGGCTTTTGAAGAGTTGCCATTATGACCCATATCTAATATCTGATAGTTGCCAAGAACTACAAATACTTTCTCTTCTGAATCTTCCCACCTGTCTTTACCAATGCTATGTCCAATGCTATGTCTTCACCTTTTAATTATTTCTGTATCTATTGTTTCCAAACTATTTTTCCAAAGCTTGTCTCTTAGAACAACTTCAATCCTTATACCACTTTTACCCATAATTTGAGTGGCAGGAACAATATATGAAGTGTAGACATAGATGCAAAGGTCTGCAAGCTCAATTGACAGCTTTTTGCATAACAAGTTTTGTCAGTTATTTCCTGTAAACCTAAAGGTTTTACCTCCAAGTAGAGGCTTGTTACTATTTCTTTTTAGAAAGTTATAGACAGAACATAATAATCTCTCTTTAATCTAATGACTGGGAGGAAAAATAAGCAAAGAAATCTACACAAAGAGAACAGAAAACTTGGCTTGGTTAGCAGCCCGCAAACTCATCATTGATGCTATTGAGGAAATCCCATGTTTACAACCATGATTCAACCGCTAAAACATAACTTCCATGGCTCCTTCAATCTGGAATATGGTGACCTTGGACTCAGCCATGAAAAATCATGAATTGTAAAATTTTTTATGCTTCCCATGCAACCATTCTATAATTCCTTCTTGGAAAACTAATCTCCTCTTATAATAACACAATGGAAAATGCCTGTTATTTATCAGATTTTTACTGGGTGCCAGGAACTTTTTTAAGTGCTTTATTTGATTCCCACAAAACATATATTGACCAGTCTTTGTAATCTCCATTTTACAAAGGATGAATGCAGGTACTAAGGAAATGAATACTTGATGTTTTACTCAAGATCAAAGAGCTAGTGGTTGAGAAAGAAAAGATCCAAATGTCCTGACATTAAACCTATGCTTCTAGCTCTAAGTTAAAGAACCTCCATAAGATATTTATCCCTGACTTTTGGAGGTTCTTTTGCCTTATGAATCACTCTGTCCCATTTAGTCCTGTTATTTATTATTGATGCATAGCAAATTAATTAATTTACTATTAACTTCAATTAATTTTAAGGTACATATTGGGAAAAAATCCATTAATAGCCCAGGAGATCCTTGCCTATTCAACTCTTCCTCTGACTCTAAAATTTAATTACATTCAAAATTAAAATTGATACTGTTACTTGCCCCCACCAGACATGGCTTTCCTCTCAAGGGGCACTGTCAGCAAGTACTCACAAAATTTTACTTGTTCCTTTTCCACAGAGGTCTCTTACAGTGGTGGCTTTGCTCTATGCCAATTTATCTAATTTGGAGCTATGCTTCCCAGAATCCCTTTCCTCCAAGGCTCTTGGGTAGGATTGTCCACGGGGGATTTTCACATGAAAATCTTGGACAAAGAGCCACCTTCTTGGCATCAAACAAAACCAGAGTGGCAACTCTTTCAGTTTCTTTGTTGTTGCTGTTTTTCATTTTAAAAGGAAAAAAAAATAATTTTGAAACAAGATAATAGAAGAGTAACAATAATTAAGATATTGCATATTGTTATCTTCAGAGTAGTTATCAGGGTATAAGATATAGGAGGTGATATTATCCAAACAAGATTAGCATAAGTCTTTCTTTTCAATGAACTAAGAGAAACTAGCAGTATAATTATCTTAACTATCTTGTATAAATTTTTTTATTTTTTTACTTTTCCCCTCCTTCTTTTCCCCTTCCCCCATCACAGTTTCTTTTCTTTTGAATAGTTTCTTCCCAATTCACACCATTTTATGTACATTTTGGGTCCTATTTACTCATTCAACTTATTGCACTGGTGACACAATATGATATTTACTGATTTATTTCACTTATCAGTATGATCTCAAGTTGCCTCCATTTACTTATAAAATTCTCCAGTTTATCCTTCTTTGTGGCAGAATAGTACTCCATTTTATGAAAGAAAAACATCTTTTTTAAAAAATCTATTCCTTGGGTGATGAGCATTTGGGTTGTTTCCAAGACTTAACTATTACAAATTGTGTTGCTACAAACATGGGTACACATATATCACTGTGGTATGATATTTTGAGTTCTTCTGGGAAGATACCCAGAAGAGAAATCTGAGAGATGTGAAATAAAACAACACTGAGATTCCATCTCACCCCAGAAAGAATGGCTACTACCAAATAAGCAACCAATAACAAATGCTGGTGAAGCCGTATGGTGAAAGGAACACTTCTCCACTGTTGGTGGGAGTGTGGACTGCTGCCACCACTGTGGAAATCAGTATAGAGACTCCTCAACTTCTATCAAATCTTCTAGGCCACTTTGTTTTTAGCAACATAATGAAGAGTGCTAGCTCTTCCTGCAAGTAGAGCTCATCACTAACATGGAATGCTCATTGGTGCTGAGAGGTCAAAGTGGACTCCAGCTCACACACAAGCTCTGTTTTGCATCTATATATTTTTTTTTTCGACTGCCTGCCCTATGGACCATAAGCCAATCTACAGAAACAGAATCAATAGCCAGAAGCAGTGTTAGTATGAGTCAAAAATGTCCAGCAAGACAGAACCAATGAGATACACACACACACACACACACACACACACACACACACAAACACACAGTGTGACCAAGGATTACAGTAAAAAAATGCATTACCATTGCCCCTCCCCCCTCAAAATGCCCCGCCTCAAATGTAAACTAGTACAACCACTATGGAAATTAGTATGGAGAGTCCTCAAAAAATTGAAAACAGACATTCCTTTCCATTTAGCTAAAACGTCTAAATTCCAAATAATAAAGTAAAATATTTTTATAATTAGTAATGTTCACCAGTAATGGTAATAGCAAAAGTCATTTCACATAAATTACATGATACTGCATAAAATTATGAAGAGTCATTCATCATGATTGTTATTGAACATGACAAATAATCACGGGTAAATATTCATATCTAATGTTTTATTTCTTTTATTTCTTCTCTTAAATTAGAATCTCTAATTTACAGTCATTCAACAGAAATATTTTTTGGCTCTTTTAGAGTTCTGAATATTATTATTAAAAAGAATAGAGGCCTGGGGATAACACGAAGGTTTAGTGATTTCTCACTGAACAAAACAGAAGCTACACTGTTAAATTTATTGCTCTTAGGGAGAGTTTGAGCTGAAAAGAAATATTCTGATCTGCTGAATGCCGTTGGAATATGTGTTTACATGTGTGTAATGAAATTTCAGAAGAAAAATGATTGGATGATAGACGCCAAACCTCAATCACAAAATTATTTCCTTTTCTCTTCAAAAATTCCATCATATATATTGAAAAGGGTATATTACATACAAATTGATTGTGATAAAATCTTTTAAATTATCAAAATGCTTAAGGAGACTAATTGTAATATTTTTGTTCTGAAGAAGTACATTCAAGCTCTTCTGGAATGTATCGCCAAGACCCACTAGCATGCCAGTTGAGATTATAGATAAGGTCACAGTATGAAAAATCAATTTTTCTGCTCAGAAATCATAAGACAGTCTTCTTTCCTCACAGCCAGTGACATTCAGTCTTAGCGCATTTCTTCACAAAGCACCCTGAAAAGACATATAATCAGTGTCTGTAGGTCGACACAATTCACCCTTTTTAGAATGCTCATCCTGATGGAACACTGAATCCCATATATATTGTTTATCATCAGTTCTCAGTAGCCAGGTGCTGTGCAAGTTTACATTCAAATGAAAACGCATTTTGAGCAGAAACATCAGGTTTATACATAAGGGTGTTTAATGGTCCTCCACCCCTGCATCTAAAGATTCTTCATCAGTCTATATATACTGCTGTTCATAAATTAATATCAAAAGTACAAAAATTATGTTGTATCCTGTTTAATTCAACACTACTCTATCACAAGAATTTATATCTGCAAAATTGAGTCATAGTCTCCTTAGCAGTAATTTAATTAAACTGTCAAAAATGGAATATTTCCCATCTAATCTTTTATTGAAATTAACAGTGATAACTGATAGAAGATGTTTGGTAATAGCCAGATTCCTGGTTTTTTATTTTAAGATTTGTCCTGAACTATCAGTTTAATTGCATTCTCAGTAATCTGTCTGAGACATTGTGCATGTCATGAAATGATACGCCAAGAATGAATTAAAATAAATACTCTTTAAGTTTTGTTTAGATACTGTTGTCCTTTTCCAATAGTGCAGTTGATGTCATTAAAAGATAAAATTAAATCATTTTTATGATAAAATTAATTTTGCATACATCCTAGAACAAACTGGTATGATTTATCAGACATCACATAGCAAATGACAATTTTAATGACTTTTTCAAATTTCATTAAAATTACACTTGATAATGTAACTACAATTGTCTCCCAGATGAATAAAATCCCATAGCTATTCATTCATTTTCACTATTTCACTTTCAAATATACCTGTGAAATTGTGTTATGCATTAATTCACTTGTACCAGTGTTCAGAGACAATTCCCCCTTGAGTTTCCCAAATTTCTACATGCCTACTAAATAAAGCCATTTGGTTTCCATTTAAGAATTCTACCTTAGTCTATTTGTCTGCCGCAATTAAATGTCACAGACTGTGTAAGTTAGAAACACAGGCACGGGCTGGGGATTTAGCTCAGCGGCAAAAGCGCCTGCTTGGCAAGCGCAAGGTCGTGAGTTCGGTTCCTGGTACCGGAGAAACCCCCCAAAAAAAAAAAACAAAAAACAAACAAAAAAAAAAAACAAAGAAACACAGGCACAGAGGTGGGTACTGGAAAGTCAAGGTGTATAATTGAAGACTCAGGGTACAATGAGGGCCCCATTCCTCAGAGATGGCACATTCCCTCACGTGGACGCAGAGGGAGCGAGCTTCCCTTGGTCTCTTTCATTAGGACACTAATTTCATCCATGAGACCTCGAGCCTCCTAAGTACCCGACATTTTAGTATTAGTGCACTGGAAATCTGATTTCAGCATATGAATTTGAGGAGGACACAAACATCCATACCAGAGCAATCACCTTTCCGCGGAAAGGAAATTACGTAATTTCTATGGCACCTCATTTCCGTCTGAAAATTAGCTGACTTGTTTCTTCTCCATTTCACATATTTTGGAGATGAAATGCCAAACATGGCTTCTGCACTTACAGTCAGCCTGTACTGGTTGGCTGAATGTCACATATACTTTACATGTGGCTTCACGTAACTATTTTGAGCTTCTTTATAACATAGGTGTTTTGGTAGCATAGTAGCTTCAAGGTACTGTATCAGGCTTTGCATGTTAGGCTAGGTTTTTTCTTTCCTATCTCCAAACATCCCCAACAGCCACGGTTGCGAGTGTAAGGCTTTAAGGACTGAACCTTGGAAGTCCGTGAACCTCAGTAATGCCTTGGTTCCTACTCGCCAACAAAGTGACTAAGGCCACTGCAGGTTTACAAGAACAACATTTGGTCTACTTCTCCCAATCAGACGAAATGCAGAGTTGTCACCATATTTACTCTATGACTCCTACAGACACATTCCTAAAACTTGAAAAACAATTGCTTCGGTAGTATTAAAATGGTTATAACTTAGATTTGGTAAGCCAAAACGTTTTTACAAATATCGGTACTATTTACTGATTTATTTTCATAAAAACCTATCTTAGTGTTCCTCAATATAGTATTAGACTTTTAGTCAGCTTAAATTTCTGAGGCAATTGTCATACAAATAAATATATATTATAAATTTAGTGTTCTATTTCTAATATTTTTCTGGGAGAAAACCCTAGAAAATACCATTTCTGATATTTCTCATGAAATTTTCAATGTACTAGTCCACATCGGTGCCAATAAAAACCAGCCATAAGAAAAACATACTTGAAAAGAATTATAAAAATGTAAATTTAAAGTTATCTTGCTGACTTTAGAAATTTAGCATTACAGAATAAAGCCATGGTAAAATTTCCTAAAATTTCACCCTTGTAGCAGATAAGGGACATGAAAAGTTGATGAAAAATAAAAATCAAAATATTAAGTTTTATTAGGGATGCTATTTAATAAATGGAAAATGAGAAAAATAACTACTGGAAAATTGCTATTGAAATGATAAGCTTGGGGCTGGGGATTTAGCTCAGCGGCACAGCACCTGCCTGGCAAACGCAAGGTGGTGAGTTAGGTTCCCAGTACTGGAAACCACCCCCCCAAAAAAAGAAATGATAATCTTACAAAAATGAAAATGCAAAGTTACCTTAATAAAAAAGTATGTTTATTTACCAAGATTCACATGAAAATATCATTACTGATTTATGATATGTAGAATCTATTATTAATTCTAGTTTTAATTTTCTTTCAAAATGAATCTTTCGAAATGAATCAAACAAGTATATGTTCATAAACACACATACAATTCTAATTTAAACTTTGTAATATAAAATATACATATATTTGTGCAGTGTGCATGTATATACATACACTCACACATACATGTATATGTATGTTATCTCCACACACATATATGCATATAATACCAAATATATAATGTAATATACTTGTTCCAATTTCTATAGTAGATTAAGGATGTAATTTCTTACATATCTTCTTAGGATGCTCCTGTTTGCATGCAAGAACATGTGTGCATACATTACATACACACACATATACTCATATGTATATTGGTTTCATAAATGGAGGCATATATATGTATTCCATGTTAGCAAGACAGGTTTATTGTGCTCTTCTCATCATTATTTTGATATTTTGCCATATTTTCCCCTGTAACAATATTTTTGAATACATACAAGTACTACTTGTGTATATATATTGGGGAATTGCTGAAAGAGCATATATTCAGAATTTTGAGAACTATTTCTAAATTGGATTCAGCAAATGCTGCCCTAAACATTATTCTCATTATTGTAAGAGAGTACATGTCTCTAAATTGTGACAATAATTGCATTATTGCATTATCAAAATTTTTCATCCTTTTCAGATAAAAATTATACCATTGTTTAATCACCAGTAGTTTTTCCCGTGTTTTAAGTGTTCCTACTACCAGTCTCTTACTGGGTTATTTTTTCTGAGTTAATTATAAGACCACTTCACATATCTTGCATATAGGGTAAATGTATTTTTTTTTCACTTTATTTTTGACTTGTGATTTTTGAAATATATAAATTTTTATTGATATAGTTAAGATTCCCTATAGCAATATATTCTAAAATTAGACTTGCCATTTCTAAACTTAGAACACAGACCTATAATGTAACTTTGAAATTACAGAAAAAAAAGTCACAGTGTATGAAATCCCAAGAAACAATCAAAATTCATCATGAACCTCCTTAGTGGTGATGACTAAATATAATATGAGTGTCACCATCTTATCTTAGCTCCACATCCTGTTTTTTAGCTCTTTTTAATGTCTCCAACAAGATATTTTCTTTGAACTTTATACTCTTGCCTATGGTTTAGAAACACCTTCATTTTCCAGTCTATACTTCACAAATACATGACTGACTCAATTCCTGTATATGTCAACAAGTATTCTAGTTAGGCACACGGTGACAAATCTTAAGATCCAGTTCCTTTTGTATTTAAATCATAATTAGAAAATAATTGGGTTTCTTTTTAAAACAAATATAATATTTTTGTTTTTCTTGAGACAAGGTCATGACTTCAAGCTGTTCTTGAACTCAAACACATAGTGCAGGCTAGCCTCAAATTTGTAGTGATCCTCTTGCCTCAGGCTCTTGAGTGTTTGTGTAACAGGCATGCACCACCATACCTGGCTAGATACAAATAAAACTTTTAAATGAATGGTGAAATTTATGAAGGTACATATAAGATAATGCAAAATATTTTAGTATTTGAGTAGAACACTAAACTACTTTGAAGATAAAAATAAAAGACTGACAGTGAATGGTTTTAAATTGGCAAAATATGGAGACCAATATCACCAGGCTGGAGATCCCTGCTGAAGAGTAATGAGAATTGAAATACAGGTCACAACCTAATTTGTACAGCCAGATGGAAAGATTCACAAAATTATTTCATTCGCTGTGTGCTAAAATGAAAGTAATGTTTTAGAAAACTTAGGTTTGCCATTTAATGTAATATGAACTGGAAAAGAAACTAGAGAGGGAAACCTGTTGTCAGAGTAGCATTTACAGTTTAAATTCTTCATTTTAAATCAATCAGTGGCAGAAATATGGTAAGCTAATATAAATCCTAAAGTCACTTAGGAAGATCTCAACAAATCGAAGGCCAAAGTCTACCATCGTGGCTTAGTCTATGCCTACAGCAAAGAAAATTAATTGAAAAAAATGTTACCATTTTAGAAAATAAGTGCTGCACTTATGTTTTTGTGCAATACAGCATTGTTTTTATTTTCCTCAATGCAGTCATAATTTTGCAATAACATTTTACAATTATTTTATGATAGTCGGAAAATGTCTTATGCCACTAAGCAACATCTGTATTTGTGAGAATAGCACACAGTCTCCAAAATCCTACCTGGGTTTAAAACAGTTCTACTGCAAATTTTTTAAAATTACTAAAAAATATATATCTTAGAGATTGGCACAAAGGCATTGTCAGACAATTTCTCTTTTTAGTTTTTTTTAATTGTAGAGAGAATAAAAAATAAACAACATAGACAAAAACAAAACAACACAAAAACAATAAAAATGATACAGGGTTTCAAAATAAAATCATAGGAATAATAGTGGCTGTGGTTGTTATATTACATATTATTTTCTTTATTGAAGTTGCTCAGATTCTGTATCATTTCTAATGGTTTTTATTATTTTTTATTCTCCTTAATTGTTTGATCAATCTTGCATTCTTACATCTGGTAATCTGAGCAACTTCGTTGAAGATGACAAACAATATGTAATAAAACAACCACT
>NW_004955409.1:15858673-15860970 GCF_000276665.1 Chinchilla lanigera
GGGCATTTGGGTTGTTTCCAAGATTTAGCTATGACAAGTTGCACCACTATAAACATGAGTGCACACATATCGCTGTGGTATGACATTTTTAATTCTTCTGGAAATATACCCAGAAGGGAACAGCTGGATCAAGTGGGACTTCTAATCCTAGTTTTGTGAGGAATCTCCAGACTGATTTCCACAATGATTTCACGAATCGACACTCCCACCAGCCGTGGAGTAGGGTTCCTTTTCCCCCACAGCCTCTCCAGCATTTGTCACTGGTTGATTTCTTAATGATAGCCATTCTTTGTGGGGTGGGATGAAACCCTCAGGCAAAGGACTCCTATCTAGAACATATAAAGAATTAAAAAATATCAGACCCCCAAAATTCAAAGACCCAATCCAAAAATGGATTGAGATCTGAGATGAACACACACTTCTCAGAGAAAGAAATACTAATGGTGAATAAATATATGAAAAATTATTCAACATTATTAGTCATTCAAGAAATGCAAATTAAAACAATACTGTCAGACAATTTCTTAAACTGGGTGACTTTTAACAGCATCAGTTATTATTTTACAGCTCTTGGGAACAGCAGTGCATTAGGGGGTTGATATTGTTAGTTCTGGTTAGGGTGCTCCTTTTGGATCTTCACATGGCAGAAAGAAGCCAGGTAAACTCTACAATCCCATTTAAAAGTACCAGTTCCATTTGTAAGGATTCACCCTTAGTAACCTATTTACTCAAGAACCTATTCTATCTATCACTCAAGAACCTATTCTAAAGATTCTAAAGAATCTCCTGAGTGATGGAATTATAGGCATGTGCCACCATGCCCAGCTTCTATTCTTAAATGTTATCATGTGTAACGTTACTTACTAATTTAAGTGTCAAATACTTTATTAGCTACTAGGAATGAAAAAATAAATGAGACATATTCACCTTTAATGACCTCATCTACTAAAGCTATTACATTTGGAGGTTAGGACTTCAACATTTGAATTTGGAGGTGGGGCACAAAGTCTATTTTATGTACCCTTCAGATATAGTGAAATTAAAGGAAATTGTTAATTATTGGCTTCCTGACATCTTTTTCTTTTCTTTCTCTTTCTCTTTCTTTCTTTTGTTCTTTCTTTTCATTTTGAGTATGAGATATTTGACTTCATGACCTGGTTTATTCCACTTAACAAGATGATGTTCAGTTGCATTCATTTTCTTGCAAGTTACATCATTTTATTCTTCTTCAGGGCTGACTAATATTTTCTGGTCCATATATATATTTCCTTTTTCCAGTCATCTGTAGAGGGCCATGTAGGCTGTTTTAATAACTCAACTATTGTGAACTGAGCTGTAAAAAATAGGGGTACATGATTACCTCTGTACCATGTTGACTCTCATAGATTTGAGAATATACCAAAGAATATATATAGCTTCATTAAATTATAGTACTGTTTTGAGTTTTTGAAGAACCTCAATACTGATTTCCATCTTGGCTGTATGAATATACATTCCCTCAACAATATACAGGGGATCCTTTTTCTCCTAGACTCCTGCCAGCATTATTTTTCTTCTTCTTCTTGAGGATAGCCATTCTGGCTAGAGTGAGATGGAATCTCATTATAGTATTGATTTACATTTCCCTTATGGATAAAGATGTTGAAGAGGTTTTCATATGTATTTATTAGCCATTCGTTTATTTTGAAATATGTGTGTTCAATTCTCTTGCCTATGTATCGCTTGAATTATTTGTTTCATTGGTGTTATGGTTCTGATGGTTTTTTATGTTCTGGATAGGAATTTTTTGTCAGAAAAGTCACTTTCCAATATTTTCTCTCATTCTGTAGGTTGTCTCTTCACTCTGTCATTTCTGTTGCTGTGGAGAAACTATTCAATTTCGTTCTGTTTGTGGATTCTTGCTACTATTTCCTTGCTACTGGAGTCCTATTCAGGAGGACTTTGACTGAGCCTATAATTTCAATATTTCCTCCATGCTTTCTTCTAGCAGATTCACATCTTCAGTTCTTAAGCCTAAATCAAGTCTTTGATCCATTTTGAACTGATTTTGTACAGGTGAGAGACACTCAAGACCAATTTTCGGTCTTCTACCTATTCACAAGCAATTTTTCTAGCATCATTTATTAAAGAGGATGTCTTTCCTCTAAAGTATGTTTTTAACCTGCTGTCAAGGATCAGATGGCTGTAATTATGTGGGTTTGTTTCTGTGATGTCTATCCTATTCCAATACTCTATGAGTCTACTTTTATACTAGCAATATTCTGCTTTGTTAATATGGCTTTGTAGTGTATTTTGAA
>NW_004955409.1:15861070-15863666 GCF_000276665.1 Chinchilla lanigera
TTTTTACTTCTTTGAAGAGTGTCATGGGTATTCTGATGGAGGTTGCATTGAATCTATAGATCTCTTTGTTGTAATAGGGCCATTTTAGCAATATATTAGATCTGATAAACATGTTAAACAAAGTCATAGGACATAAATCAGTGTACAAACATCAGCAGCTTTCCTGTACACCAGTAACACACCATAAGAAACTTGCTAGAGAGAAAAGAAAACAATTCCATCACGAGAATTTAAAAATTAAAATGGTTTCTTTTTCCCCACAGCCCCTTCAGCATTTGATGTTGGTTGATTTCTTGATGATACCCATTCTTACTTGGGTGAGATGAAATCTCCGTGTTGTTTTAATTTGCATCTCTCAAATGACTGATTATGTTGAACATTTTTTCATGTATTTATTTGCCATTTGTATTTATTCATCTGAGAAGTGCATCTTCATCTCAAATACCAATTTTTGGACTGGGTCTTTGATTTTGGGGAGCCTGACATTTTTCAATTCTTTATATGTTCTAGACATAAATATTTTGTCTGAGGGACAGTTGGCTAATGTGTTTTTCCTACTCTATGGATTGACTTTTCTCTCTATTGGTGATTTATTTTGATGTAGAAAAACTTTTTAATAGGATGAAATCCCAGTTGCTTATTCTTTGGAGTGTTTCCTGGCAATTTTGGTTTTGTTCAAGAAGTCTGTGCCTACCCCTATGTCTTCAAAATTTCAACCTATTTTCTCTTTCAGTAGATTTAGTGTTTCTGTTTTAATATTTAGATCTTTGATCCATTTTGACTTTAGTTTAGTGCATGGTGATAGACATGGGTCTAGTTTTAGTGTTTGGCATGCAGAGAGCTAGTTTTTCTAGCTCTGTTTATTAAAGAGGCTATCTTTCTTCCAGTGAACATGTTTGGCCCCTTGGTCAAAGATAAGGTGGTTGACAGTGTTTGTAGTTATGTCTGTATCATAGAATAGTGAAACTACTTTAGAAATCAGTCTGGAGATTCATCAAAATATTAGGATTACAGGTCCCATTTAACTCAGTTATTCCCCTTCTGAATATTATCCCAGAAGAATTAAAAACATGATGCCACAGTGATATATATGCACACATGTTTATAGCAGTACAATTTGTCATAGCAAAATCTTGGAAACAACCCAAATGCCCATCAGCTGAGGAATGGATAAAAACTATGTGGTATTTTTATACAATGGAGTATTACTCAGTTATAAAGAAAGATAAACTCAAGGCTTTTATAGGTAAATGGATGCAACTAGAGATCATACTCATAAGGGAAATAAATTAGACCTGCATATGTAAACATCATATTGTCTCCCTGTGTAAGAACATGAAAGAGTAAATAAAATCCAAAATGTACAATAGATAATAAGAAAGGGAAAGAAATTGCTCAAAGGAAAGAGCACCTGGGATGAGGGAAAGGAGAGAAGAAAGAAAGAAGGAAGGGGAAAAAAAAAAAATATATATATATATATATACACGAGATAGCTAAGATAATTTTACTACGAATTTCTATTGGTTTGTTGAAAGGAACAGTTAATGTTTAATTGCTTGATCAATCTTGCAAACCAACATCTGATAGTCTGAGCAACTACTTTGAATATAACCATATGTAATACAACCATTGTTAATGTCCTATCATCTTGTTTTGAAATTCTGTGTCATTTTCATTCTTTTTTGTGTTTTTTTTCTTCATTTTTGTTATTGTGTTTTTGTTCTTTTGAAAGTTGAAAAAATAAAATGGTGTAATAAAGAATAATAAACATAAATGAGGAAAATAAAGACCTCTCCAAGGAAAATTATAGCATAATAAACATAAATGAGGAAAATAAAGACCTCTCCAAGGAAAATTACAGAACTCTGATGAGTGAAAATGAAGAAAACAGTGTAAGAAGGAAAGACACCCCCTTGTTCATAGATCAGCACAATTCATGTTGTCAAATGCCCATCCCTGTCTTCCTGCCAACAGAGTTTATATTTTGTTGGAACAAAACCTTTTACTTGAAATTAGCAAATTGTGTAACTCTATTATACTTCATTCCCCTTCTTGATCAAAAGAATACTCCTCCCACACAATTTGAGTTTAGTTGGAATTCCAGTGCTTCTGTAATGAGACCAGTGCTGTAGTTGATCAGCTATTGTCTTTGTTTCTGTGGTTTGTTAGCGTCATTCTGCAGGTTATATTCTAACTTACACCAAATATCTGAGTCAAAACAATGGTAGATGAATCTATATCATATAAGCTTAATTTACATTGTTTAGTAAATACACATAGGTAAAGACATACATATATATACCTCTTTGCAATTGTATATTCTTACAAATTGTCATATTTTATTTATCCATATTATGTTCAAGTAAATTACTTGTCCTATTTATAAACTGTCCTATTTATAAACTCCTTATGGAATCATGTCTCATTTATTTTTTCTTTCCTAGTAGCTAATAAAGTATCTGACACTGAAATTAGTAAGTAACTTTACACATGATAACATTTAAGAACAGAAACCAGGCAAGCCTGTAATCCCAGCACTCAGGAGGCTGAGGCATGAGGATTGTTGTAAGTTTGAGATCAGCCTAGACTACAAAGT
>NW_004955409.1:15863766-15878672 GCF_000276665.1 Chinchilla lanigera
CCTATTACAATCAAACAATCCAAAAAGTTCCCTGTAGCTTTTGCTCTTTCAGAGCTTTCCATGAACATTGAGGCCTCCTAAGATTGCACTTGAAGTAGAAAGTAAGTTGGTAGAGATTACCTAGAATATATTTCCAAGCATTTCTGAATTTACATCCAGTAAGAATCTATTTTATTGAAAAGGAATCTAGGAAAAAGACAATATCCACTAGCAGCTGAAGTGGATGCTAAAGGAAAAGTTAAGCTACTCAATGGGGGGTCTATATTGAGTTAGTTATAGTGAACACCTTCACTCTGTGCTACTCAGGAAGTTGCCTAGTCCTTTCCCCTTTTACAGTATAAGTGCCAGAATTTGTGGGAAAACATGGTATCAAGTGTAAAATAAAAATACAAACTTTATTATTTCAATAAGGACATATTATTTCTCATTCACAAATTTATATCCTAATGACACGAATTATTGGCTAGGATGTTGGGAATAAAAACTCTATAGTGTATAGTTAATGCAGTTGTAAATTGATACTGAAATTTTAGAAAGAATTTAGCATCTTAACCTATTTGTAGAATTAAAAATGTGAATTTTCTTACAGAAGTTAATTGTAAATATTGCCCTGGCAAATATTTGTATGCATAAAAGTTTGAGACATTTATGAATTTTCATTGTTATATTTATATAATAAGGAAAATCCAGAAACTCTCAAGATCATAAAATGGCAAGAAATGTTGGAATATGAAATACTTAATGAAATTAATTATTATAATCAAGAGAAAAATAACTGGATTTATAGCTATATTCATGGGAATTAGAAACAATAATGAATGAAAAGAATAAAAAAATCAAAACAATTTATACACCCAAATACCACTTACATTAAATTTAAAAAAGAAGCCAAGCATGGTGGCACACATCTGTAATCCCAGCACTCAGGATGCTGAGGCAGGAACATCACTGCAAATTCAAGGCCAACTTAAGCTCCATAGTGAGTTCAAAGTCAGCCTGAACTACACAAAGAGACTCTGTCTCAAAATACAAAAAATAAATAAATAAATTTGAAAAGCATGCACAAATAATATATTTGTAGACATTGTTAGGGATCAGATCTGGAATGTTCTGCAAAGGACGTTCATATATTGAGAGGCCGGGCTTTTGAAAGATGATTGGATCATGGTCATACTGTACACATATAAGTGGTTTAATGTAATAATGAATCCACAGCTGAATACGATTTTGGGAAGTGGGGGAAGAGGGAAAGATGCACATCACCAGGATCACGAACGGAAAGATCGCATCTCCCTCCCTGACTCTTCTCACACTCTGCTTCCTGACCACCATGACCTAAGCACTCCGCCAGACCCTTCTCCTTGGAACCAACTGACCATAGCCTGAAAGCTCGAGCCAAAATAAACCTCCCTGCCTTTAGATTGTGGGTGTCAGATCTTGTCTTAGCAACAAGAAAGTAACTAAGATAGATACTCACACAGGCATGTGAAAGTGGTGATTATCTGACAGTAGTTGTGTGGTCATTGGCAGGGAACATAATGCTGTGTACTAAAATGAAGTTCAACTCCTTCCAGATAGTTAGAGACTATTTCAGATGCCTTGTGATGATGAGCTTTGACTACAGGCCATGGAGAAAACAAGAATGCATTCATTCTAAGACTATTCTCCTGCTACAGTACTACTGTCTCCAAACCCTGACAACAGCATGTAAACAAGTTCAAGCTGGTCTGCAGGAATTTGAGAAACCATGTGCAGCTCTGAGAAGGATTCCCAGCAGAGGACATCCTAAACCAGGCTTAGCATCTGACTCCAGGAACTGAGATAAGAACTGTCTGAAAATGCTCACCTTTAATATTATGAGCTAAATAAATATGTATGATTTTAAGCCTCAACATCTTGGTCTTTTTTGATACATAGGAAATACTAGCTGCTATCTGAGAGAATCGTAGATATTGTTAATGATTAAGGAGAGCACAAACCTACTAAAATGTGGGAGCCTGAAAAATATACATCGTTTCCTTTTGTTTTGATCTTGTTAACTCTCTATTAGACACCAGAAGCAGACTGTCTGGAGGTTGAGAGTATTATGGAATACTACCAACGTTACTTTTCTGCTTTTATAATTTTACTTTTTAATACATCCAGCAATTTTTTAAAATTACACTATGAATTTTCAAATTATGGTGACATATTTTTCTTAGGAACATTATGGGAAAAAGATGGAGGCTCTCACTCTTATAAGCACTGGAATTTATGTCAAATCCATCAAGCCTCTGTGGATAAAGTTTGGTGGTGCAGAATACGCTTAGCATGCATAGGGCCCTGGGTTAAATCCCAGCCCCTCTCAGAAAAGATTTATTCTGTACTTTGTAATCACTTATAGGACCACATGAACAGTGGAGGCAAATCAACATCACTTCCGTTCTTCAGTTTTAAGCTAGGGAATATGCAAAACAGTTCCTTCTTCAATGATTAAAACTGCCTTATATTTCAATGCAGTTATGTGTTTCTTTACTATCAATTTGGAAGAAATTTTTTTAAAATATGCATAGGGTTTTCATTGCAAATTTAATTAAGACCTTCCCAACAGTGTTTATCAGTATAATTTTCAAGTGTAAATACTAGTAAAAATTACCTACATAAAATATGTTGGATTACATACTTAAACGCTTCAAGAAATCTCCTATTCTGTCCACTAATATGGTTACAACAATATCTAAACACCATGTTTGAAATGTTGTGCTGATATCCAAATAAATGGAAAATTTTAGCAATTCATATCCCCAGGAAACCTTTGGGATTATCTAACAAAATCAGTATTCCCATGTCTTTGAGACTTTAGCTTATTTCATGGACAATTAGTACACATGTTTCTTTTATAAATAACTTCAACTAAATTCAAAACTAATAGAGTATTTAAAAACCAAGACTGTGTATAGAAATATAGCCATGTTCCAAAAGCACCATAATGTATGAGATGCATTTAAATTATGATAATATATTTTTCTTAGGAATATTATGGGGAAAAGATGAAGACCCTCAAATATTCTTTTGCTCAGACATTCCTTATTTGTAAAAATTAAGGTGTAAGGTATTTAGCTTTTCATCAGCATCCAGGCTGTATATCATTTCTCTGTCCTACTCCTTGAAAGTCTAATCCACATTCTTCTGTGCACAATTGGCTTTGTAATCTGTAGATTTGGATGATCAGTGTTTTTCCATTGGGTAGCTCTATTTTTACTGCTTCTTTATTTAATTTTTATTTTAAAGATAGAAGGATGAAAACATAATAACAAACACACATGCATTTACAAAATAAAACAAAAAAAATACAAGCAACACTGAATTTCAGACAAGGTAATAGGAAATTAACAATGGTTACTGTATTACATAGTGATATCTTCAAATTGGTTACTCAGCCAAACAAATATAGACATGTAAGATTGAGCAAATAATTAAACATTAACTGTTCCTTTCAATAAAATAATAAAAGTCAGTAGTACAATTATGTTAGCCATCCTGTATATACACATATACATAACTGTCCCCTTCTTTCTTTTCTCTTTTCCCTCAACCCCGTTGTTCTTTAATTTTGAGTAGTTTCCTTTAGTTTCTTGTTATCTATTGTACCTTCTAATTTTCATTCACTCTTTCAGGTTCTTACACTGCAATATGGTCCTTACACATGTGGCTCTGATTTATTTCACTTATGAGTATGGTCTCTAGTTGTCCCATTCAACCCAGATATTCACCTTCTGGGTATTTTCACAGAAGAATAGAAAACATCACATCACAGCTACATATGTGCACCCATGTTATAGTAGCACAATTTGTAATTTGTAATTCCCTGCTTCATAATAAGGAAAATCATGGAAGCAACCCAAATGCCCATCCACTGAGGAATGGATAAAAAGTTGTGGTATTTTTATACAAATACACGGACACAACTAGAGACCTCATTGTTTCTTTAAACAAATGCACAAATGTGATTCAAACCACTTTCTCAATAAACATCTCTGTAATTATGACACCTGAAACGTCCTTGTTTTTTGCACCTCAATTTTGTAGAACCACATATTTTACAGCTGAAAAATCTATACACCTTATGACAACTGTGTAATACTGGGTCTTGCTACTCATAAAAGCAGAGTAGGTACTCAATAAGTGTTTTTACATTAAGTAATCCATCTAGAAGTAGAATTGAGAAGGGCTAATAAGAAATTATTTGCCACAGTGAACTGGTAGAGCAGTTTTCAATTACTCAGAGTAGATGTGTGAAACCTTTGTTACATTTCTGAAGGGTTGGCAGGATAAAGAAGGTGACATTCCTGCACTACAGTAAGGGGCAAGTTGTTTGCTTCATACAATGCACAGATAAATTCTGGAGTTCATACAAATTGCTCACTATGAAAAATCATTTTGCACTCACTTCTCTTAACAGCACTGCTAAAAGTAAGCAAGGCAACTGAAAAAAACTGCAGATCAAATAATTCTGTCATTTATAAAAGGGAAAAGCAGTATTTACCTTGTCATGAAGTGAGATGTAATGTACAGCATATTCTTAAAAATACCTATTAGTGAAAAAATTAGGAAACATACATTACAACTTAGATTTTAAAATCTTAGTGTTGAGTAAAAAGAACATTGCAAAATGATGAATATTGTACATTTAAAAAGGAAAAAGCAGACCATACATTCCTTTTTTATGCATTTTATATAAAATTTTAATTAAAATCATTTTATAGAATAAAGTGACATATATTACTTAAGAAAGAAAAGTAGCCACTTAATATTTTCTATAACTATTGTCTTATTTAATTTGAAGCAAAATATAGCTACCAATTTTTATTAAATTTTGGAGAAAGTTTATTCATATTTCCTTTGCTATTTTCTCAAAATTTTGATATTCCTACATGATTCAAAACTTAAGTGTACTATTCATTTCACCAAAAGTTAATGCCTAGTATATAAAAAGAAAATGTTCATTTATCTCAAACACCAACTCTACGTGTTTGCATAGTAGGCATTAAATTACGTGATTCCCCAAAGGCTGCATAGATGTGGATGGTAGAGTCTGGATAATCAATTGAAAGCCAGGCTCCTATTTTAATGATTTTTCATTCTATTACATTTAAACACTTGGTATATTTTACATTATCAACATATAGTTCTCCGTTTATCATCCTCACCAATAGCCTCACACAAACAATGCTGGTTGATGACTCTGCCCTGGTAAGGGGTGAAGAAACACGTTGGTGTTAGTAATGTTCATGGAGAACATAGTAAAAGTGAAAACTTCAGATACTGTGCATAAGTTTTGCTATTAAATAAAATCACAATAAACCTGGGATAGATAATAAACATTACTGAGGGAAAATTGGAGGCCAAGGTTGATGATGCGATAATTAGAACCCCTGGCTGTAAATGAGCTGAAGTGTCTTGCACAGCATATTAAAACTTTTGTAAATGACGTTATTCATATATATGTACACAGATATAGTAGTTGTAAAGTTATAATGTATAAAATTAAATATACCAGAGAGAGAGACAGAGAGAGACAAAGAGACGAGAAGAGTGAAAAATTAGACAATGCTAATTGATTTTTATGTATTATTGAATATAATCTTCCTAACATAACAGGAAAATTAGCAAAGAAATATTTAAGTCATTCAGTTTCTTACCACTTTTGAGCACAGAGATGGGACCCAAGTCCTGGGAGATTCATTTCAGGCCCAAATTCTCTAACAATCTCTTTTCCTATTTTCAAAAGTTCAGTTTTGACACTGATCTCAAACTAATGCTGAATCAATTATCACATAATTCAGTCTGTGGAAGTTTGGAAAATTAATTTGTATGGCAGACTGATCTGCTTTAGAAAGGTCTTCCTTGGTTAATATACACTTGCAACTACTGGACACATGATTTTCAAAATCCTCAGCCATATTCCCTAGGGAGTAACACAACCACTTTTTGTTACAGAGCTTATAATGAACATTTTCTACTATACTAACCAAATGCATCATCCATTAATTCCCCAGTTAACAATAGGTGAAAAACTAATCGTAATACTGATACACATACCATTCCCCTTTGTAAAATAAATTTCCTAATACGTTGTCATCACTGATAAGTAGAAAACCATAGTGAACTGAATTTGGGGAGACAACTACACTGCATATGGTAAAATTTCCTACAAGCCAACATGGAAAGATTATGTTCATGGCAGAAAACATTGGTGCATCAAATTATTCTATAGCATCTAGATGCTAGGGGATACATGATGAGATTTTCTTTTTTAATAAGGAATTGTAATCCGGGCAATGAATCCTGTCTAGAATTGGGAGCATCAAAAACTTTTTTGACAATGAATACTGGCCTTAAAAAATTATCAACTGACTGACAGAAGCTAAGGAAACTTATGAGTGAAGAATGGATTTTGCATGAGGTGGGGAAGAATAAATGCACCTCTGAATAAAAATTCCCAGCCTAGAGCCCAATGGAAAAATAGCTTCTAAAATTTATTTAGTGCTCCCGCAGAGACAAATAAAATTGTTCTGCTGCCATATTTCACAATCCAGGGTGCAGATTCGAGGACTGAAAAAACAAAAAATCTAAAAATAAATTCATATTAAAAATCACAGACTTACAAGATGAAAAATGACCAACTCTACAAGCTTCTCACACAATAAAATAAATACAAAACATGATTAGACTCATAGTAATGACAGAACAATCTTTTAAATATGAATAATGCCTAAAATACCTATAAAGTTAAGAACAGGAATAAAATGTTTAATTTTCTAAAACTGAAGCTTAAAAACTTTCTGTTTAAATGATGTAGGATATTGGTAAGTATATTCTTCCCTGCTTCATAATAAGGAAAAATCTATGGAAATTCTAAATGCACAAAATTTATTAAAATCATCTGAGAAGGAACACCACAGGCAATTGGAAAAACAGTCAGCTTGAAGGACTGGCAGGATTTGAACATATGCTACACTGGAACAGATGTTGACAACAAAAAGGAGAATTCAGAAATAAAAGCTGACAAATTGGCGGAGTGTATTTTCAGGAGAACCTGGTCACTGTGGATATAGACAAAATTCATACCATCTTTGAGAACTTTTCAAAACTAAACCTACCAGTTGCTCACAGAAAACAGTGTAGGGGCTGGGAATTTAGCTCAGCAGCAAAAGCGCCTGCCTGGCATGCGCAAGGTCGTGAGTTCGGTTCCCAGTACCGGAGAAAAACCAAAATAATAATAATAATAATAATAATAATAATAATAATAATAATAAACACTGTAGTAAATCCTGAAAAATCTTGCACCATGGTATAGATCTGAGAAGTAGAAAAAAGTTGTGGTAGGGTTAAAAATCTTAAAACTGTGGAACAAAAGACTTAAAGCTATGTGAACATCACATAAAATAAATATCAAAGAGATAATATCATTAGGAATAAGAGGGGACGTGCACAATTACAAAATTTTTCACTTCTCTGAGAATATGGGAAAATCAAACATCTGTACAGATATCATCTTCAAGCACAAATATTTGCTTCGAAATGAGTGAACTAAATATTGATAGAGCAGCAAGAGGGAGTAAACAAACCTATGTTTGTAGTTGAAGATTTCAATGGTCCTTCACTAGTAATGGATGCAATAAGTGAGTACCATATTAGTACAGCTACAGCACACTGAGGGACACACCAACCAGACTGATCTAATTTATATTTATAGAACAGCCCACCCAATAAAAACAGAGCCTACTTTTTTCCCTCAATGCACATAGTGCATCCAACAAGGTGTCTATTTGTTTCATAACATAAGCCTTAATCATATTTTAGTGCAAATGATACTGAGGATTGAACCCAGGGTCTTCACACTGAGTTGCATCCCCTGGCTTGCTTTGCTTATTTGTTTGTTTGTTTATCTCGTTATTTACATTCTACCTTACTTTGAGATAATGTCTTACTAACTTCTGAGTTGCTCAGTCCAGGCTCAAATAATGCACCCTTACACCAGATCCTAAAGTGCAGGAATTATACAATGAATTTAAAGAAACAGAATTCATACACAAATATATTCTTGGAGCATAATAGATTTAAAACAGAGACAATACCAGAAAGATATGTGAAAAAATAACTCATACTTGGAATTTATTTTTCATGAGTGTGTAAGAATCAATAATAAGAGCTCAAGGAATAAATTTCAGAGGATACTGGAAATGTTTCAATAAAATTAACCTGAAACAGAAAAATAGTGTGTGTACTTTACAGAAGGTAGAACATGTCTGTTCTACATCCCTACACTCAGGGAAAAATATACAAATTCCTATCTGGAAAGGCTAAAATAAAATGTGTTTGTTGGATGGAAAATTGAAATTATAAACTCATGGACTTTTAATATATAAACAAGTCTTTATATAGAAAAATAATACAAATATTTCACCTATCTGTGCTTAAAGTGTTTAGTCTACTTAGAAGTGTTAGAAATAATGGCATAGCAATTAACACACCAAACATTCAGATTTTCCTGTCTAAGTAGTATTCTCTAATTGAAGGAATTTAAGCTCCTTGGAGAAGCCTTTAGTATCAGATTAAGGGGAAGAAAATACCAGATGAGTCTGAAGCATCTTGTGTTTTTAAGGAAAGTGAAGAAATGGTCTTAAAAAGATATGGTACATTGCAAGGGCATAGGAGAGCGAGAAAGAGCCCCAAGAACCAGTCTGGAGTGACTTGAGCAACAAAATTGAAAAATGTAGTACTAGATAGAGCCCATGGAATAAAATAAATACCCATGAGTCCAACTGATGTAATGAATAATTGAATAAGTAATAAATGTGGGAGGAAAGGTTGCTCTTCCTGATAGAATAAATCCAATTAAAAAATAAAGAGATGCATAAGAATAGAAATTTTCCATTAAAAGAGCCAAGTGGGAAGATTTCATGAAGAAATTATTATGCAAATATTCAAATACAGAGAGCTCACGAGTGATTTACATAGTGTCAAAGTATCTTTCCCCAGTTCCTCAATAGTATGGAGCACAAAAACATTATAGAGGATAGACTGGAATACTCATCAACGGAAGGACCAAATGCAACATCAACAGTTGCAATAACATGTGGCAGTTTGGGCTGGAAGTCCAATATTTGGAAAGAACACAACTCTTGTATGATAAACTTTATCTAAACACATGAAAACATTAATAAGAAAAGCCTAAAAAGTGACACATGCCCTAGATAATCAGGAAATGGTGGAGATTAGCAATGACTTAGTAAATGTATCTCCTCTCCTTCCTTTTCTCCAACCAGTAAACAGAAATTATGCACAGACAGCTCGAGGGTTCTATACACATGAAAGCATACTTGGGATTGGCTGGTCATCATTCCACTGAGAAGAAGATGAAGATAAGCTCTACTCTCCTCTCCTTCATCTACACCATACAAAAGGCCTCAAAAACTATTTTCGTAGGTTTAGAGGTGAATTTTTCTTTCTCTACAACTTTATTAAAACTATGATTTTTTTTCCAGCATTGCTCATATTCTTAAAAAATCTGTAGGCCTGCTGGTTGTCTACAAGTTTTAGGTGTCTCAGAGGCAGACAGAGAAATTACTAAACATTAGAGAAAACCTCATTTTCTTTTTGTTCTGACTTCAGAAGGTGAACTGAAAGTTACCTTCAATTGAATATTCACTTTCAACATCAAGGCCAGTGAAAGAATCTGAAACTGGTTTCGGGTACATTTAATTAGAGCTAAGTTCTTTCAAAGACGTCAGATCCTTTTGGTAAAGATCTAATAAAACAGTGTTAGATTGAAGTGTTTGGATATTTCAGGTTCAATAAATACCTTGCTCAATTATAAAGCTTTTCTTAGTCCCTTGAACCAGAATCAATAATTCCTTCATGTACTGGGCTCATCTCTACTACAGAATTGATACAGATTTGACTATATTATACCTTGTTCCAGCCTTTATAAAGATTCCTGATCTTATTGATTAGATTTTATTAACGTTTCTTGACACCAGAACTCTCTCACAAAATAACCACCATATCCCGCCCAGTGAATTTTTACATTTACTTTTTAAAAAATGTTTCCTTATTTTTAAGCTGATACATAAAAATATAAAAGTTGTACATATTAATGGGGCACCATGTAATGTATGACACATATAAATACTGTATAATATTTAAATCAGCTTGAGCATATTTACCTCCTCAAATATTTATCCTTTTTTTTGGGGGGGGGGTTGGTACTGGGAATCAAACTCACAACCTTGCCCTTGCCAGGCAGGTACTGTGCTGCTGAGCTAAATCCCCAGCCCCCTATTTATCCTTTCTCTATGATGAAAACCTTCAAATTCCTGTCTTCCATCCTTTGAAATGTACACTAAAATATCACTATTTATACCAAAACAATTCTATACAGTACAACATTGTTACTCAGCCCACATAATGTGCAAATGTATCCCAGAACTTCTCCTTCCTGCCTGTCACTCAGTGCCCACTCATCGTTTCTCACCCTTCCCCTCCCTGTTTTTCCTCAGCCTTTGGTAATCATCATCCTGGTAACTTCTATGAGACCAATTATTTCAGGTTGCATATATGAATAACAGTGTCATGTCCTTACACTTCTGTGCCAAATTTCACATACATAGTAATTTTCAGTTCCACTTATGCTGTTGCAAATGATAGATTTCATTCCTTCTCAGTATTCTCTTGTGCATATGTACCACGTTATCTTTAGCCATTCATCAATTAATGGACACTTAGGTTATTTACATTTCTGGCTAATGTGAAGAGTGCTGCAACAAATATAAATGCAGATATAACTTCCTCATGTTAATTTCATTTCTTTTGATGTGTACTTAGTGGTGGGATTGTTGAGTGAAAGGATAGTTTTATTTTTAACTTTTAAAGCAACTTCTATATGAGTTTCCATAATGGCTGTCTTAACTTACATTCTAGAAACACTGGGCATGAACTCCCTTTTCTCCACTTTCTCTAAATCGTTGCCCCTCAGCCATGTCACCCTGCCTTGTTAGAGTTTGTGTCTAGATGTTCCTCCAAAGCCTTACATGGTCAGGTCATGAGGTGCAATCTTTTTTGGTAGAGGCTGAATCTAGAGTTTGTGATTTGTTTATTGTCTAATGCTGGGATTGGGGGTGTGCGTGCTACAGTGCCCTAGGGCAGGTAGCCTGCATAAAATACAAGGGAGCAAAAGAGGTTTCCTTCTCTTTTTGCTCTTGCTATTTTTGCTGTCTTCCATTGCCGTAACCACCAAGAATTGTTGCCCCTCAGCCATGTCACCCTGCCTTGGAGCCAGCTGAGTGTAGACTAAAACCTCCACAAACTGTAAGCTAAATAAACCTTTCTACCCTTAATTTTGAAGGTCAGGTATTCTATCTCAGCAATGAGAAAAATAACCAAGACAACTATTTTTTTTTTTTATTGTAGATGTTCCTACTGAGATAAGGTGATATATTTCTGTGTTTTGATTTGCACATCCTTGTTCGTTAGTTATGTTAAGTATTCTTTAAGGTAATTCTTGACCATTCGTATGTTTTCTTTTGAGAAGTCTTTATTTAGGTTTATTGTCCATTTCCCAATCTTAGAAATTTTTTTTTGCTATTCAGTTTTTGTAGTTCCTCATATCTCTGAATACCAATCCATTGTCTCATGTACATCTTGCAAATATTTTCTTCCATTCTGTACATTGTCCTTTCAAGGTGTTGTTTCCTTGCTGTCAGAAGATTTGTAGTTATTTTAACCAATTTACCTAGGTCTACTTCTCCTTCCTGTGCTTTGGGGAATTTTTCCAAAACATTTTTGCCCATTGCAATATTCATTATGAAGAAAGTTCATTATGCTATCTTCTAGTAGGTTAGCAGTCTCAGGCCCTATAATGTAAGTGACCTATTTTAGTTGATTGTTGTACATTGTGAGAGATAGTAGTCTATTTGACACTTCTTTGTATGTATGTCAGATTTCAATTTTTCCCAGAACTATATATTGAAAAGTCTGTCCTTTTTCTCACGTATGTTAATAGCAGATTTGATGAAAACCAGCCAGTTCTAAAAGTGTGGGTTCACTTCTAGTCTTGCTATTGTGTTTCTCTTGAATATGTATCTCCTTTTATACTAACTAATAGCATACTGTTTTGATTGCAACAGGTGTGCAGTATATTTTGAAGTCAGATACTGTAATTCTTCCTATGTTATTTGATCTTGTTGCTCAAGTCTGGTTTAGTTCCTTGTTTTTATTTCTTTTTTGTGATTGCTTAAGAATTCCAGGATTTTCTTGTCTACTTTTATGAAATATAGCATTGATATTTCTATAGGGATATCCTTGAATCTGTGGATTGCTTTGGGTAATTTTGGCATTTTAATAATCATGATTATTCCAATCAATGAACATGGAATATCTTACAATTTTGTGTGTTCTTATTTTCTTTCATTAATATTTTATAAATTTTAATAAATATATATATATATCTTTTAATTTTGTTTAAATTTGTTACTAGATATTTCCTTATGTGATAACTATTGTAAATGGGATTACTGCTGGATTTCTATTTAAGGCAATTTGCTGTTGGTGTGTAGCTATGCTACTGATTTTTTTGAAGTTGATTTTGTATCATGAAATTTTTCTGATTTATTAGTTCCAATATTTATTAGTGGAGTTCTTGAGTTTTCTCTATGTAAGCTCATGTCATTTGCAAACAATGACAATTTGACTTCTTCATTTCCAATCTGGATATCTTTTCTTTTCCTCTTCCCTGATTTCCTTCACTAAGACTCCCAGTACTATGCTGAATAAAAGTGGTGAAAGTGGGCATTCTTATCTTGTTTCAGATCTTAGAAAGCCTTTCCCCATTCAATATAATGTTAGCTCTTGGATTCTCATAAATTATCTTTAATATGTTGAGGTATCTTCCTTGTATGCAACCAATTACTTTTATATACGGAGGGCAGAAAAACTATATTAAATAAAGTCAATGATGATAAGAATTTATTAGCCTTCACAGTGATTTCCACAGTGGTTGTACCAATCTGTACTCCCACCAACAGTGG
This sequence comes from Chinchilla lanigera, assembly GCF_000276665.1. Lineage (NCBI taxonomy): Eukaryota > Metazoa > Chordata > Mammalia > Rodentia > Chinchillidae > Chinchilla > Chinchilla lanigera. Next base: position 15,876,837 of record NW_004955409.1, read on the forward strand.
AGAAACATTCTTTTTTTTGGCCACAGCAAAGTCTAGAATTAGAAATTCATTCAACTCAACCATTCCCTTTCTGGGTATTTTGCCAGAAGAACTAAAAACATCATACCACAGTGATATATGTACACCCATGTTAATAGCACCACAATTTATAACAGCTAAATATTGGAAACAACCCAAATGCCCATCAAATGAGGACAGGATAGATAATATGTGGTATTTTTATACAACAGAGTACTACTCAGCTATAAAGAAGGGTAAACTCAAGGCTTTAATAGGTAAATGGATGCAACTAGAGACCATACTCATAAGTGAAATAGATCAGACTCACATATGTAGACATCACATTGTCTCCTTAAAGTAAAAACTTTAAAGAGTAAATAAGATCCAAAATCTACAATAGATATTGTGAAAGGGAAAGAAACTGCCCAAAAAGAAAGAACCACTGGGATAGGGGAAAGGAGAAAAGAAGGAAGGGCAAATATGTATATATATACACACAAGATAGCTAAGATAGTTATATTAATAATTTATTTTAGTTCATTGAAAGGAACCGTTTGTGCTTATATTTTTTGATCAATCTTGCATGCCTATATTTGTCTATTTTTTTTTCTAAGTACAGGAAATCGAACTCACAACCTCAGGCTTGCCAGGCAGGCACGGTGCTGCTGAACTAAACCCCCAGCTCCCCATGCCTATATTTGTAATCTGAGCAACTACTTTGAAGATAACAATATGCAAAATATTAACCATTGTTAATTTCCTATTATCTTGTTTTGAAGTTCTATATCATTGTTTTTATTTTTTTCTTTTTAAAATAAAAAAAGAGTTTATTATCTTCCGGCTACAGAATTAATATATATCGCTAAACCTAAAGTTTTAACTTCACATATGTATAAACTAATCTATATCAGCCTATCAGTTCTTATACATACCTAGATACAGATGTAGACATAGATATGGATTTTGATATAGATTATGAATATAGAAAAATAATCTGGCTCTGTATAATTTATTTATTTGTTAGTGTTGTGTTTCTATGGATACACAGTCTCTATATTTTTGAATAAAGTTTTGGTGGTTCTGCCCCAATCAGAAAAAAATAGACTGAATAAAATAATATAATTAAACCAGATGTTCACAGATGCCATCATTTCAGGGAAATTTTGAAACAAAATATTAGAAGAAACTTGTCTATTAAATAATTCAGGAATTAATTATTTGTTTTCTTGCTTTGATTAATCAACTAATGAAATATTTAGTGGAATGTGAGCTGTGGGGGAAAACACTTCCTGTGTACAGTTATCCCTCACCTATCGCAGGAGTGATGTTCCAGAGACCCTCGCAATTGGTGAATGTCTGCAAAGTAGCAGCATTATATTTATTTTATTATTTATATGTATTTTAAGGCTTTACAAACCCTTATCACACACCTATAAACCTTTCCCACTCTCTTATTAACCTTTCCCACTCTTATAAACAATTTATAGGCTCTTAAATACTTTCTACACTCTTAAACCTATGTAATTTTAACATGACAGATTCTATATGGGTACTTGATGTGAAGAGGACAAGGAGAGATACTACACATATGGGTACAGTGCCCAAGAGCAAACAAAACCATGCAACAGTCATTGAGTCGATCAGTGCCCAGGATATAGAACACAGTGCTGTGGCTTGTTGCCTTCCAGCCCATCAGCCAATAGTGTGCAGTGTACAGTCTCACTCTGGCAGACTTGTGCAAGTGGTAGTGGTATACAGCACTGTATTCATCTGCTGATGGAATACATACTGTATTTTATTTCAATTTAATATCCTTTCAATATGTTTGAATTAACA